>NC_092166.1:34682830-35007830 GCF_045791955.1 Oncorhynchus clarkii lewisi | reverse complement strand
AATTTGAGTGACACCAGATTGTCACAGGTAGTCACATTGACACTAAAGTATGCTGATGATGAATCACACACACACGTACACACGCATGCACACACGCAGACACTGACTCTCTCTCTCACACACACACACACAACTCAAATGATGAAGCACCCTCATAAGGCCAGTTTTTGATCTTTGAAATCCCACTCCAGATCTGGGCCAAGGGCAGACTATATCGCACAGCACTATTGGCTATCGACGATAGGTCTAGGAGAATATATAGACCACTATTGGCTACTGTATATCCCAGCAGGTGATTGGTTATCTATGTGAAAAAGAGGCACCGTTTTTTAGTTGATTCCTTTGAAGTCTGAGCCTGCTTTTATTGAACCCGTTTTTAAATGGGGTGAGAAGGTGAGAGAGAGAGAGAGAGAGAGAGAGAGAGAGAGAGAGAGAGAGAGAGAGAGAGAGAGAGAGAGAGAGAGAGAGAGAGAGAGAGAGAGGGAGAGGGAGAGGGAGAAAGAGCGAGCGAGAGCGAGAGAGGTGTGTGTTCAGGTATTTGTTCCAAGCCATCCCTCCTGATGGGTGTAATGAAGTGACAGTGACACCTGACTGGCTCAATGACTCTCTTGAGGGCCAACTGCATTCATTGTCAAAATAAATAAATCATTAAACTGTAGATGGCGTTTGTGATATATCAAGAGTAGAATCACATACGCCACTGACTCTCATCTTGAAAAGGATTGTCAAGACCAAAGCATGTGAACGGGAGTCTTTTTTTCATCCAACTCTTCAGTCTGATAAATACCACTTTAGATTTGCAGGTGATCATGCCTTTATTAGCACCCCCTAACCAAAATCAATACTCATTGCATTTGCATTTCAAATGCAGAAACAGAGAAACAGCATTTTAATGGATCCCCTGGTAGATTCAGTACATACCACTTGAACTGCAGTGGAGGACTTGGTCATTCTAATGCATGAGAAATACAGAATTGTCAATATCAAGGCCCATAGCATTCTTTATACACACTTTCTAATCAGGTCGTGAGCTACACAATTACTGTGAGAAGGTAATTATTTTCTGCTACTGCGCTATCGAGGACAAGTCTCGCTGCTCCGGACAACCAGGTGCTTTCATTCTCCGAAGCTGATGTGAGGAAAACTCTCAAAAGAGTGAATACTCACAAAGCCGCTGGCCCAGATGGCTTCCCTGGCCGCGTCCTCGGAAATGTGCTGACCTGCTGGTGGGCGTCTTTTCGGATATCTTCAACCTGTCCCTGTCCCAGGCTGTAGTCTCCACCTGCTTCAAGGAGACCACCATTGTCCCAGTGCCCAAGAAAAACGAAGTGACATGCCCAAATGACTATCGCCCCTTTGTACTCACCCCGGTCATCACGCCAACAGATCCACGGCCGATCCATCTGGACAAGAGGAGCACCTACAGTATGTGCGAATGCTGTTCATTGACTACAGTTTAGCATTGTTCCCTCCAAGCTCAACACCAAGCTCAGAGCCCTGGGTTTGGACACCACCCTCTGCAACTGGATCCTGGACTACCTGACGGGCAGACCACAGGCTGTGAGGATTCGCAACAACACCTCCTCCACACGGACTCTTAGCACAGGGCCCCCCCCCAGGAGTGTATCATCAGCTCTTTACTGTACTCCCTGTCAACCTACAACTGCGTGGCTTTGAACAACACCGACTGCATCAGCAAGTTTGCTGACGATGCCAGGCCTGATAACCAACAACGACGAGTCAGTCTACAGGAAAGAGGCAAGTGAACTGGTGTCAGGACAATAACTTCTCCCTCAACTTCAGCAAAACAAAGGAGTCGATTTTTGACTTCAGGGGGCAGAGGAGGGAACATACCCCAATCCACATCAACAGGACTGCAGTAGAGAGTCATCCGTTTTAAGTTCCTCAGCGTCCACATCACCCATGACTTGATATGGACCAGCAACACCACCACTCTTGTCAAGAGTGTGCAACAGTGCCTCTACTTCCTAAGGCAACTGAGGCAATTCGACATGCCACACGGGGGTCCTTTCCAAAATACTACCGTTGCACCATCGAGAGCGTCCTGACCGGTTGCATCACGGCCTGGTACGGGAAATACTCCATCTACGACCGCAAGGCCCTCCAATGGGTGGTGAAGACGGCCCAGTATATCCTTGGGACCGTACTCCTACCCATCACGGACATACACTGTAAATATTGGACTGTAAATTGTGGCTTCCTGTATTATACATATGCTAAAATGTTCATTCTATCCTACTGAGCCATTTACTGTATGTGTGTATTTGTATATTTTATTATCTCTTATTGTTGTTGCATTGTCGAGAAGGAACCTGCAAGTAACCGTTTAGTTGGACGCTGTATGTGTATCCTATGACTAATAAAACTTGAAACTTGAAAATGTGTTTCCTTTGGATCCGTATTATTCCAATACGTTGTGGTGCGTGTTCTATTAGTGTCAAATGTGTCCTTGTGTTTGGGTCTGGGAACGGAGTGATGAGGAGGACTTTATCACCGTTCTCCTGCATCTCTCTCTCTCTCTCTCTCTCTCTCTCTCTCTCTCTACTGCAGCCACTCTTCCCTGTGCCCTGTGTTACCATAGCAACCGATAGCAATTGGAAATTAATCTAACTTGCCGAATAACTGCAATCACTGCACCAATTCAATTGAACTTACTCTCTCAAAAAGGAAAACATGACTATAACCCTGAATGGAGATGAGTAAATAAAAGTTAGCTGATGAGAAATAACCTGTTTACAATCTGATAAATTGTGCCATTTTACAGTGCCTTGCGAAAGTATTCGGCCCCCTTGAACTTTGCGACCTTTTGCCACATTTCAGGCTTCAAACATAAAGATATAAAACTGTATTTTTTTGTGAAGAATCAACAACAAGTGGGACACAATCATGAAGTGGAACGACATTTATTGGATATTTCTAACTTTTTTAACAAATCAAAAACTGAAAAATTGGGCGTGCAAAATTATTCAGCCCCTTTACTTTCAGTGCAGCAAACTCTCTCCAGAAGTTCAGTGAGGATCTCTGAATGATCCAATGTTGACCTAAATGACTAATGATGATAAATACAATCCACATGTGTGTAATCAAGTCTCCGTATAAATGCACCTGCACTGTGATAGTCTCAGAGGTCCGTTAAAAGCGCAGAGAGCATCATGAAGAACAAGGAACACACCAGGCAGCTCCGAGATACTGTTGTGAAGAAGTTTAAAGCCGGATTTGGATACAAAAAGATTTCCCAAGCTTTAAACATCCCAAGGAGCACTGTGCAAGCGATAATATTGAAATGGAAGGAGTATCAGACCACTGCAAATCTACCAAGACCTGGCCGTCCCTCTAAACTTTCAGCTCATACAAGGAGAAGACTGATCAGAGATGCAGCCAAGAGGCCCATGATCACTCTGGATGAACTGCAGAGATCTACAGCTGAGGTGGGAGACTCTGTCCATAGGACAACAATCAGTCGTATATTACACAAATCTGGCCTTTATGGAAGAGTGGCAAGAAGAAAGCCATTTCTTAAAGATATCCATAAAAAGTGTCGTTTAAAGTTTGCCACAAGCCACCTGGGAGACACACCAAACATGTGGAAGAAGGTGCTCTGGTCACATGAAACCAAAATTGAACTTTTTGGCAACAATGCAAAACGTTATGTTTGGCGTAAAAGCAACACAGCTGAACACACCATCCCCACTGTCAAACATGGTGGTGGCAGCATCATGGTTTGGGCCTGCTTTTCTTCAGCAGGGACAGGGAAGATGGTTAAAATTGATGGGAAGATGGATGGAGCCAAATACAGGACCATTCTGGAAGAAAACCTGATGGAGTCTGCAAAAGACCTGAGATTGGGACGGAGATTTGTCTTCCAACAAGACAATGATCCAAAACATAAAGCAAAATCTACAATGGAATGGTTCAAAAATTAACATATCCAGGTGTTAGAATGGCCAAGTCAAAGTCCAGACCTGAATCCAATCGAGAATCTGTGGAAAGAACTGAAAACTGCTGTTCACAAATGCTCTCCATCCAACCTCACTGAGCTCGAGCTGTTTTGCAAGGAGGAATGGGAAAAAATGTCAGTCTCTCGATGTGCAAAACTGATAGAGACATACCCCAAGCGACTTACAGCTGTAATCGCAGCAAAAGGTGGCGCTACAAAGTATTAACTTAAGGGGGCTGAATAATTTTGCACGCCCAATTTTTCAGTTTTTGATTTGTTAAAAAAGTTTGAAATATCCAATAAATGTCATTCCACTTCATGATTGTGTCCCACTTGTTGTTGATTCTTCACAAAAAAATACAGTTTTATATCTTTATGTTTGAAGCCTGAAATGTGGCAAAAGGTCGCAAAGTTCAAGGGGGCCGAATACTTTCGCAAGGCACTGTAAATCCACTTTAAAAACACAGCCACAGATGAGTCCACTAATGAGTTTGATATTCACACTTCTACCAGCAAAGGAAGTGGATATGAATACATTACTGCCTAGCTCGTTTACGGATTACCAATAATTATGGCTCTGATTCCGCTCCTAGCCTGCCATTCTAAATGAGGTGTTCCTGCTGTGGTCTAAGTGTTCCGTAGCATTATCTAGATTGTAGTGGACACTGAGCAGTTCTCTGAAATCACAGGCTTTTAGGGAACACAACATGTTCCAACTCTATACAACGTCAGTGTCATGTCAGGTTGACTGAGAGAGATGGAAAGATTTACAGGAGGCAAACAATCACCCGACACTATTTCTTTCCGAAATGGTAATCTTTCTTTCTTTCTTTCTTTCTTTCTTTCTTTCTTTCTTTCTTTCTTTCTACTCTCTCTCTCCCTCTCTTTCACCACACTCTTCCTTCAAGAGCCCATATGCAGGTTAAAATCCCTGAATAAAGTAGCGCGACCTGAGGCGATGGGGGATAAACTGGGATAACTGGGTCACCTTCACCATCAAAGTGTCTACAGTACACTACATTTACTGGTTACATTAATGGACTGACACTGACAGTGATAACGGTGGAGTGTTATGGCATAGGTAATGGAGGTAGATGGCAAAAGGGCAGGCAAATTAGTTATGAATGTACGCAGACAAACACACACACACTGACACACACACTAACACACAAGCATAGAAATCAATGAGATAAGGTCTTTGTCTAATCAAGGAGCGTGTGTTATTGGATACTACAGCCTTCCCTTAAGTGTAACTGTCTGGGGGCCAATCCCAGTTAAGGGAATATGGCGTTTTGTCTGTTAAATATCCTAATGCACTTTTCAATCTGCAGAGTAATTTATATGCTAATGCCCAGGTTATGTCTGCATTAGATTCCCTGGCAGAGTGCTGAACGTTATCATGAAGAGGGATGGAGGGAGGAAGGGATAGAGAGAGTGAAAAAGAGAAGAAAGAGAGAGAGAATTTCCCCCTGGGTCTATTATGCCAGTATGTAATTATAAAGAAGCTGGTCAGACCTGGAGAGAGTAGCCACAGCCAGAGAGCACCTCTCTCCCCCTCTATCCCTCTCTCACAGGTCCCACTCTCTGGGGAGTAGCCACAGCCAGAGAGCACCTCTCTCCCCCTATATCCCTCTCTCACAGGTCCCACTCTCTAGAGAGTAGCCACAGCCAGAGAGCACCTCTCTCCCCCTCTATCCCTCTCTCACAGGTCCCACTCTCTGGGTAGTAGCCACAGCCAGAGAGCACATCTCTCCCCCTCTATCCCTCTCTCACAGGTCCCACTCTCTGGAGAGTAGCCACAGCCAGAGAGCACCTCTCTCCCCCTCTATCCCTCTCTCACAGGTCCCACTCTCTGGAAAGTAGCCACAGCCAGAGAGCACCTCTCTCCCCCTCTATCCCTCTCTCACAGGTCCCACTCTCTGGAGAGTAGCCACAGCCAGAGAGCACCTCTCTCCCCCTCTATCCCTCTCTCACAGGTCCCACTCTCTGGAGAGTAGCCACAGCCAGAGAGCACCTCTCTCCCTCTCTATCCCTCTCTCACAGGTCCCACTCTCTGGAGAGTGGCCACAGCCAGAGAGCACCTCTCTCCCCCTCTATCCCTCTCTCACAGGTCCCACTCTCTGGAGGTCCAGTGTTGGGTGAACATGTCTACATGCAACTGGTCTGAAACCTGTAAAATATGGAATTAATCAAACTATTCAACATCTGAAAAAAAAAAGTTTGGGTAAATAAAAAAAATGGTGTAGTTTTAAGAGTTACTGTCTTTTTAGGGACAGCTGATCTAAAAACAGTTATAAGGAGAGTTGATCATTGAGGAGCCCTAGGAGTGGTCAGACAGCCTATCCTAGGTCAGTTATTAAGGAAAGTTGAGCAGAAAAGTGCCCTATAGGAGTGGTTAGACAGCTGATCCAGCTGATAAAGGGGCAGATAAGAGCTAGAAGAGGTCACACAGCCGAGATCTCTATTCTTATTAACATAATACCTTAGCTTCTAATTGCCTTTTTTGCATATTCATCCTCAACTTGGACCGGTCTCATGCTCTCTCTCTCTCCCCCTCCCTGATTCAGAGGGTTTGGATTAAATGCAGAAGACATATTTCTGTTGAATGCATTCAGTTCTCTCGCTCTGCATCTTTCTCTCTCTCTCTCTCTCTCTCTCTCTCTCTCCTTCTCTCTCTCTCCCTTCCGACCTCCCTGCAATCCCCCCCGCACCCTCTCGCAGACAGTACATGTTATTCTGGTCTAACTAATGGGGAGTGTTTAGCAGTACCCTTGGCTTGTCTTTGAGTCCTGAGTGAAATATCTCCCCAAGCAACAGAAAGCCGCAGCCCAAACACACACACATAGGGAGACACACACACGCACACACACACACACACACACAGGCAGACACGCACGCACAAATACACACACACCCACATAGGCAAACACCCATTTACACATGCACACCGAACACATGCATATGTTCGACTGCATCGCACACACATTTTATAACTTGGAGCTGGGTCTGCAGCAGATGTGTGAGTTTATTTATAGTGCCGTACTAGGCTACAGCCAGATTAGACACACACACACACACTCTGCTGAGCTGCAGCAAGGGCAAACGGCAGCTACTACACAGAGCTCAACTGCAGCAAGCCCATATGCATTCACAGCACAACATTGGGATGTCGAGCACATAGAGCAGGGGTCATCAACTAGATTTAGCCGTGGGATGATTTTTTTTTCTTGAGCGAAAGGTCAGGTGGCCGGAACATAATTACAAAGAATTTGTATACCGAAACTTGACCGGAAGAAACCCAAACAGATATAACATTTGACTAAAACATACCGTTTCAAACCTTTGCTTACATTCTTATACGATCGCATACACTGAGCATACGAAACATTCAGAACACCTGCTCTTTCCATGACATAGACTGACCAGGTGAATCCAGCTGAAAGCTACGATCCCTTATTGAATCCACTTGTTAAATCTACTTCAATCAGTGTAGAAGAAGGGGAGGAGACAGATTAAAGAAAGGTTTTTAAGCTTTGGGACAATTGAGACATGGATTGTGTATGTGTGCCATTCAGAGGGTGAATGGGCAAGACAAAAGATTTAAGTGCCTTAGAATGGGGTATGGTAGTAGCTGCCAGGTGCACCGGTTTGAGTGTGTCAAGAACTGCAACACTGCTGGGTTTTTCACACATCAACAGTTTCCTGTGTGTGTCAAGAATGGTCCACCACCCAATGGACATCCAGCCAACTTGACACAACTGTGCGAAGTATTGGTGTCAACATGGGCCAGCATCCCTGTGGAACGCTTTTGACACCTTGTAGCTCAACGGTAACTTAAAGGGTCCTAATGGTTGGTATACTTAGCGTGTGTATCTCTCTATTACGTGTGGGAATACTTTAAAACAGATTTTAAAAATGTAAATCACTTGAAGATAATTTGCCGGTGTTTTTGTCTTTCATTGTCAGTGCATACAGTGCATTCATTAAAGTATTCACCTATTGACCTTTTCCACGTTAAAGCCTTATTCTAAATTGCATTAAATATTTTGTTCTTCAATCTACATCCAATACCTCATAAAGACAAAGCAAAAACAGGTTTTTAGACATTTTTGCAAAATGTTTTTTTTTTAAATATACAAAAAATGTAACATCACATTTACATAGGTATTCAGACCCTTTACTCAGTACTTTGCTGAAGCACCTTTGGCAGTGATTACAGCATTGAGTCTTCTTGGGTATGATGCTACAAGCTTGGCACACTTGTATTTGGGGAGTTTCTCCCATTCTTCTCTGCAGATCCTCTCAAGCTCTGTCAGGTTGGATGGGGAGCGTCGCTGCACAGCTATTTCCAGGTCTCTCCAGAGATGTTCGATCAGGTTCAAGTCCGGGCTCTGGCTTGGCAACTCAAGAATATTCAGAGACTTGTACCGAAGCCACTTTTGCATTGTCTTGGCTGCGTGCTTAGGGTCATTGTCCTGTTGAAAGGTGAACCTTAGCCCCAGTCTGACGTCCTGAGCGCACTGGAGCAGGTTTTCATCAAGGATCTCTCTGTACTTTGCTCCGTTCATCTTTTCATCGACCCTGACTAGTCTCCCAGTCCCTGCCGCTGAAAAACATCCCCACAGCATGATGCTGCCACCACCATGCTTCACAGTAGGGATGGTGCCAGGTTTCCTCCAGGCGTGACGCTTGGCATTCAGGCCAAAGACTTCAATCTTGGTTTCATCAGACCAGACAATCTTGTTTCTCAAGGTGTGAGTCCTTTAGGTGCCTTTTGGCAAACTCCAAGCGCGCTGTCATGGGCCTTTTACTGAAGAGTGACTGCTGTCTGGGCACTCTACGATAAAGACCTGATTGGTGGAGTGCTACAGAGATGGTTGTCCTTCTGGAAAGTTCTCCCATATCCCCAGTGGAACTCTGGGTTCTTGGTCACCTCCCTGACCAAGGCCTTTCTCCTCTGATTGTTCAGTTTGGCCGGACGGCCAGCTCTAGGAAGATCTTGCTGGTTCCAAACTCTTTCCATTAAATAATGATAGAGGCCAGCCACTGTGTTCTTGGGGACATTACATTTTTTGGTACCCTTCCCCAGATCTGTGTCTCGACCCAATCCTGTCTCGGAGCTCTACGGACAATTCCTTCAACCTCATGGCTTGCTTTTTGCTCTGACATGCACTGTCAACTGTGGGACCTTATATAGACATTTCCAAATCATGTCCAGTCAATTGAATTTACCACAGATGGACTCCAATCAAGCTGTAGAAACATCTCAAAGATGATAAATGGAAACAGGATGCACCTGAGCTCAATTTCGAGTATCATAGCAAAGGGTCTGAATATTTATGTAAATAAGGCATTTCTGTTTTTAAGGTTTTATACATTTGCAAAAATTTTGAAAAACCTGTTTTCACTTTGTAATTATGGGGTATTGTGTGTAGATTGATGAGGAGAAAAAAAATATTTAAACCATTAGAATAATGCTATAACATAACAAAATGTGGAAATAGGGAAGGGGTCTGAATACTTTCCGAATGCACTGTAAATAAATCCCCCGCAGGCCACCAGTTGGGGAAACCTAACATAAGGTATGCAGAATACGCAGACACACGATAAACACATAATCACAAGAAAGTGTACATGTGCAGACAGGCACACACAAACACACTCCCTGAGCACCTATACCTATACAGTATAGAACATGCCATGCCCTGTGTTTGATTGCTTGTAATTATGATAAATATAGTCTTTGCCATAGCAGAGCAGAGATGATTGCTGTACACTATGACCATATGGGGTCTGTACAGGTATTGCATGTGCACCAGGCTACATGTGTGTAAAGACACACTCAAAGCATGTACATACACACACACACACACACACACACAAACAGTTGAACATGTGCACACACTTATGCATGCATGTGAGCACACACACACACACACACACACACACACACACACACACACACACACACACACACACCCTCTCCACTGAACATGCTCTCTTCCTCTCTCTCAGGTATAATTGTGTTGCTGGTCTACTCTTTTGCGTCTCTCTCAATTTTGACTCTCCCCTGATGAAAATTCATAATTAAGAGAGAACCTTGGCATCTGAAACTGGAGGAGAGAGGGAGGAGGAGAGAGGTGGAGAGAGGGAGGAGGAGGGTGGAGGCGAGAGGGAGGAGTAGAGAGAGAGGAGGAGAGAGGTAGGAAGAGAGAGGTGGAGAGGGAGATTATCTCCAGCAAAAACAAAATCAGAATATAACCAGAATATCCAGAAGTCAAGACAAAAGACTCTACTGTGCCTCTGTCTGCCAATAAAATCCTCATCCAGCTTTTTCTTTTGGCTACGATGCTTTTTAAATGGCTTTCTTTGGCTTACAGGCTCTGTGATCTCGTTCTCTTGGACGGGTAAAGCAGAAAATGCTTCAACAAAAAGAGTGTACTTCCAGGAAACTCCCAGCTACTCTACATAAGAAGTAAGAAGTCAAGGGGAGCAGACAAACTAGGATTTTGAAAAGCTTGTTTGAGTCAGTGTGAGGCACACAAAGTGACCAGCCACAGCCACAGCCCATTAAGCCACACCTCAAATAGGACTGTCACTCATCAATGGGTTCAGACACACCATTTGGGAAAAAGTGCCCTAGATTGATTCTAATCAGAATCTCATCCTGGGAGGATAACGATCTCCCATAAACTCTAGTTAATATGGCAACATGTGGGAAACATGAAAGGGTTCACCATCAAATATCCACAAGACACATGTTCCGTACACACACACATGCTCACACGCACACACCCACCCGCCCTAAACCTAGGTCCCTGGTTCGCTTTAATACGAGTGTAGCAAAGGCTTCGCTACACTCGGGTTATCCAGGGCTAAGGGATCTGAGAGGCACGTGTTGCAGAAGTGAACACACATGTTAGCATCACTCGAACGGTTGTGTGAGACCTCGCGCTGGGCAACAGACTCTCTTTATAATGGGCAGAGCTCAGGGGAGACATTGTGGATGAAAGAAGAGCATACAACTTAAAACATAAATACTCAAATATGTTCCTAATGTGTAATAAATCACTGCACAGGGCCTTTTATCCAAAGCAATATATATATGGGTGGATGGGTGGAATCTGATTCCTGCATGGGTCACGTATAGATGAACACCGAAGCAAGCAACCTAAATGGAACTGGGCCACATAGTGGGTTTTTTCCCCGGTGTGAGCTGGTTTGTTTTTGGTACCTCCTCTCCTCACAACAAGATCTACATTCTGATGGGAAGTACAATGGCCTTGCCTCCGGGAGCCCAGCACCTCTGCCCTCTTTATGCTGAAGAATGGCTCCCTGACGACCTTGCTCCCAGGACCCCAGCTGGCATAGGTCACCGAGCAGATGCCTGCACAGCCAGGCCCCTCTGATCCTATAGACCCTGGGGTATACAGAGGCTTCACAGGGTTGCTTTGAGAGTGTTGATGTAGTGCTGAGGAAGTAAAAGACTGGACTGTCTGGGCGGTTAGGAGGACTTCGGGACACACTCCATACTGGTCCATCGAACAGAAGAACATCAGCATGCACCATATAAGTTATGGGGCCTCAGTAGCCGACATATCCTTTTTGTGTCACATCTGGATATTTCAAACCTGGATCATAAATTCTGATTAACACCTGCACTGCCACATAGTACTATAGGGTTGGGGAAGCTCTAGGAGCTAACACGAGCCTTCAGGTCTCAGGGAAAGCTACTCGTCATGCACGACTGGTTCACTGGCCAACCTCTGTTACTCGTGTATTGAACTAGAGCAAACTGAATGTGTGAGAAATCCTCACCTACTCTAGTAGGAAATGGAGGTACTGGACAATAAAAAAGTGAAATTTTATTATTCATGTCTAAATAATTAAGCAGTTTAAATAATTAAGCAGTACTTTTTTACTCAACCTCCATTTTCCTCCCAAATAGGCATTTAGGAAGAATAACAGAGGCAAATGGTGTTTACTCATTTTACAGCTAATAGGCAAACAGCATTTCTCACACTGCAGTTTTGAAACCAATCAATCAATGTTTACCAGTGTAAAAAAAGCATGGCTGTGGGAAGATGTTTAGGGCTGGGGGTGATGCATTTGCCCAAATGTTTTATCCCTGCGCAGCTGGCGGCTATGTCTGTTTTAATTTTTATTTATTTCAGAAGTAAACAAGAACAAATAGTTTGCAATTGCCATCTTGTTCATGGAGGAACAAGAATGAAAAGTCTACAGGTATGTTACCAAGACTTGCTTAGTACATGAACCGGTTGGGCGCCGTCTATAGAGCGCCTAAGGGAAACACTGGCTGCACATGTTGTTCCTCTAGTGGGGTGAGCACCTGCTCACAGGGCTGCTGTGTGGCTGCCTGTGTCCAAAGCAGGGAAAACAGGGAAACCATTCACACTCCCTTAGACTGCATGCCTCCCCCTCTCTCTCTTTTCATACTCTGTCTCTCTATCTCTATCTCTCGATTCTTTCTACTTTCTGTCTCTCTCTCCTCCTTGCTCTTACCCTTTTCTCTCCCTCCCTTTTCTCTCTCAGCCCCTCTCTCCCCATCTCTCTCTGCACTTCTCTCCATGTCCCTTTACTCCCCCCCTCTCTCTCCTCCCCCTCTCCTCCCCCTCTCTACGACCAGAATTGGCCTATACATGCTGGTCTTTATATAATGCATGGCTAGATTCGTAGAGGTGTACCTCCTAGGACCAAGCGATGCTCAAAGTTGTCGTTCGCCATGTTGAATCCACACTGAGTTTCAGGCTGAATCGGGAAGAACCAATCACCGACGAAGGGGCGTAGACTTCGGCTACCGAACTTCGGCTTGCCTCGAGATAAAATGTTGTGTGCACGAATAGCCGAAAAAACCTTTGCCAAAGACCAAAACGTGGGAAAGCATCCCAAAATGTTGGCATAATATATGCACAATCTGTTTGGATGTCTTTAAAGTCCTCTACTGGAACTCGCTGGCCTTGAACATAAAGTGGGAAGTTGAAAACAATAAATAATACATAACGAGTAAATCAATCTGCCAGTCCCAGAAAGTCCAACAGTAAGTGAGCAGTGTTGGGTTCTTAAGGAAGCCGCAGTGGGCTGTAAGTCTGATTTACACAAACATTGAGAGAGTGGGTGGTGTGTTGGCAGCCCAGGCTTTAGTGTACAGTATATTCAGCCTGCCTGCCTGTGGGATTTAGCCCAAATAAGCTCCCTGATGTTGATCCCTCTTCTCTGAAGCCTGCCTTTGGTCATACTACTTGGCCCTTCTAGAAAGGACATAAATACAAATGTATCTTGTCATAAATGTGATTATAGACACTAAACCTTAACCCTAATAAAGACCACAGAGCTCATCCTATTGTCCATTCAATGTCCCTTCAAGCATGGCCATCTGGTGTCTACTCCTCCTTCTCCTTCACACTTTCAGCTCTATATGGGAATGCTCTGACCCTGCTAACTTCCCTTAGAGACATCAGTATCACCTCCCACTCACAGAGATATAGAGTTCAGCAAACCCTGTCACCTCATCTCAAGTTCCAAAGCCATTACATTCCAGCAAGTGTACACAATAAAATACACAGTAGAATGTCATGTTTCACAAGTCTTACAAGTGTTGGAAAGCACATTGGGTGTGGATACGGTGGGAACATGTGGGTCTGAGCAAGTGTGATGTCAATGATGTTTGTGGAAATGTGCTGTATGTATGTGAATGTTAAGTTGCTTATTGTTTTTGCCTATGTGTGTTGGGTTTTCTTTTGCTGTCAAGGAAAAGCAGCAAGAGTAGGTGAAATAAAATAGATATTTTTAAAGAATGTCATGTTTGCTGCACTCTATATGCATGGCTCTCCTCCGGCTCCCATCGAAAACCCTATGGACCAATAGCAGGCAATCCAGAGGCCATTTGGAATGAACAGGGTAACAACAGGGGGCGGCAGTCTGGGCATACTTATTTTACTACCGATAAAATGAGTCTAGTTAAAAGTACAGGCCAGTGTTTTACATTATACTACACTTAGACCATAAACCATGGAACTACCGTAATTCCATCACTGAAAGAATAATGAGCCAATCAATGGAGTGACAGAAGTCAAATCACCATGTCTGACCTTTGGTCTAAATCACTGAAAACCTTGAGAAAACAGAATTATTCAATGTCACGCTTTCATGCCAATTACTTACCCTCGGGTCATTCCCCAGGTTCAGAGTCACACTGTACAATAATGACCCAAGGAATTAAACAAAACTAACATTATGTGCCTCATGCATAGCGGTGAATAAGAGCTGCGGTTCCTTATAGGATCAGTGTGCCTATGTAGACTAGTTGTCATCATGATTAAACTAATCATCTTCACTATATTGTCATCCTTATGATCAGAATTCTTAATGTGGTTGCATGTTGACATTGAAAGCAGTTCTACACATTTTTGATCATATAGGCCCACATCCAACTACTGGACGACATCAAGTGATGCAAACCATGACAAAATCATACAAAATCAATGAATACATCATGAAAACAATGATACATTGAATAACACAAAGAACACAGGGCCCAGACAGTAGCAACCCCAGGAGACAGATACGTCAAATGAAGATGCCACACGAGTATTTTGTCATTATCAGTAACCCAAAGCATTCAATGGCAGGCAGCTAATTAAACACACATGCGTGTATTCAAAGCATGCACATCCAAAACCAGCAACATAAGGTGCGGCCGCGACAAAAACGCTTCTACGGTCGAACGCAATACCTGTTCACAATCGTCGCCATACCGCTTAGCTCACTCACCACTGACCGACAGGTATGCGGGCTATGTCTGGCTGGGTACCAGCTGTCTTCTCGTAACCTATACAGACCGGGTTTTATACAACTCTCAAATCAACACAAAGGGTGAAGCACATCACCGAGCTCTCTCTGGGGGTCTTGAATCACAATACCTTGTTGAGAACCGCTATCCCCGCAGCTAGCCTAACATCAAGCCCCTCCATCAAGCCTCTCCATCGCACCTGTCTCTTCGTCGAGTGGCTTCTACGCGTAACCGTGGCATCTCCGTTATATTTCAGAGAATGCGCCCAGACCAGTCCGGACCTTTCCAATAAACCTTTCCCGGTTGAAAGCGAAATACGGTACATGCAGGTGCAGTGGTTTCTATAGTCTACATTCCAATGCCTTGGCAGAAAATGTGAATATTTTGCGAGCACCCCTGCAAATCACAAAATTAAAGTAGAATCGGTGTAGAGGGGTAAGCAAGCATCACCATCAAATGACTATAAAGCTTAGGCTACATGTGCAGGCAAAATACTCACCAGTCTTTCGATTCAGTCTTAATTCATTCACACAGTTGTGCAGTCTTTCCAGCACTGTCAGCCCGAGAGAGACAACGGCTCTCCTCCCTGATTTGAGTCGGCACTGGTCAAGCTCTTATCACAGGCTGTATTGCATATATATATATTCCTAGACAATACTTGGTTCAGGAAGAACACCAACGCAGAATGTCTCCATAGCCAATAATACATCAAAATACCAAACCAAGACCGAGACAGAAATATTCACGGCAGGGGCCCATTGCAAAAACGACACAGCACCCCACAGTGCATGAATGGGGACGTTCTTGCTCTCTTCCTTTCTTACTTGCTCACGCTCTCTCTCTCTCTCTCTCTCTCTCTCTCTCTCACACACAATTCAATTCAAGGGGCTTTATTGGCATGGGAAACATATGTTTTCATTGCCATAGCAAGTGGAGTATATAATATAAAACGAACAATAAACATGACACTCACAGAAGTTCCAAAATAATTAAGACATTACAAATGACATATTATGTACAGTGGGGAGAACAAGTATTTGATATACTGCCGATTTTGCAGGGTTTCCTACTTACAAAATATGTAGAGGTCTGTAATTTTGTATCATAGGTACACTTTAACTGTGAGAGACGGAATCTAAAACAAAAATCCAGAAAATCACATTGTATGATTTTTAAGTAATTCATTTTCATTTTATTGCATGACATAAGTATTTGATACATCAGAAAAACAGAACTTAATTTTGGTACAGAAACCTTTGTTTGCAATTACAGAGATCATATGTTTCCTGTAGTTCTTGACCAGGTTTGCACACACTGCAGCAAGGATTTTGGCCCACTCCTTCTCCAGATCCTTCAGGTTTCGGGGCTGTCGCTGGGCAATACGGATTTTCAGCTCCCTCCAAAGATTTTCGATTGGGTTCAGGTCTGGAGACTGGCTAGGCCACTCCAGGACCTTGAGATGCTTCTTATGGAGCCACTTCTTAGTTGCCCTGGCTGTGTGTTTCGGGTCGTTGTCATGCTGGAAGACCCAGCCACGACCCATCTTCAATGCTCTTACTGAGGGTGTTGAGGTTGTTGAGGTTGTTGGCCACGATCTCGCGTTACATGGCCGCCTCCATCCTCCCCTCAATACGGTGCAATCGTCCTGTCCCCTTTGCAGAAAAGCATCCCCAAAGAATGATGTTTCCACCTCCATGCTTCACGGTTGGGATGGTGTTCTTGGGGTTGTACTCATCCTTCTTCTTCCTCCAAACACGGCGAGTGGAGTTTAGACCAAAAAGCTCTATTTTTGTCTCATCAGACCACACGATCTTCTCCCATTCCTCCTCTGAATCATCCAGATGGTCATTGGCAAACTTCAAACGGGCCTGGACATGCGCTGGCTTGAGCAGGGGGACCTTGCGTGCGCTGCAGGATTTTAATCCATGACGGCGTAGTGTGTTACTAATGGTTTTCTTTCAGACTGTGGTCCCAGTTCTCTTCAGGTCATTGAATAGGTCCTGCCGTGTAGCTCTGGGCTGATCCCTCACCTTCCTCATGATCATTGATGCCCCACGAGGTGAGATCTTGCATGGAGCCCCAGACCGAGGGTGATTGACCATCATCTTGAACTTCTTCCATTTTCTAATAATTGCGCCAACAGTTGTTGCCTTCTCACCAAGCTGCTTGCCTATTGTCCTGTAGCCCATCCCAGCCTTGTGCAGGTCTACAATTTTATCCCCGATGTCCTTACACAGCTCTCTGGTCTTGGCCATTGTGGAGAGGTTGGAGTCTGTTTGATTGAGTGTGTGGACAGGTGTCTTTTATACAGGTAACGAGTTCAAACAGGTGCAGTTAATACAGGTAATGAGTGGAGAACAGGAGGGCTTCTTAAAGAAAAACTAACAGGTCTGTGAGAGCCAGAATTCTTACTGGTTGGTAGGTGATCAAATACTTATGTCATGGAATAAAATGCAAATAAATTACTTAAAAATCGTATAATGTAATTTTCTGGATTTTTGTTTTAGATTCCGTCTCTCACAGTTGAAGTATACCTATAATAAAAATTACAGACCTCTACATGCTTTGTAAGTAGGAAAACCTGCAAAATCGGCAGTGTATCAAATACCTGTTCTCCCCACTGTATATATACAGTGTTGCAAGGATGTACAACTGGTTAAAGTACAAAAGGGAAAATAAATAAGCATAAATATGGTTTGTATTTACAGTGGTGTTTGTTCTTCACTTGTTGATCTTTTCTTGTGGCAACAGGTTACAAATCTTGCTGCTGTGATGGCAAACTGTGGTATTTCCCCCAGTAGATATGGGAGTTTATCAAAATCGGGTTTGTTTTCGAATTCTTTGTGGATCTGTGTAATCTGAGGGAAATATGTGCCTCTAATATGGTCATACATTGGGCAGGAGGTTAGGAAGTGCAACTCAGTTTCCACCTCATTTTGTGGGCAGTGTGCACATAGCCTGTCTTCTCTTGAGAGCCAGGTCTGCCTATGGTGGCCTTTCTCAATAGCATGGCTATGCTCACTGAGTCTGTACATAGTCAACGCTTTCCTTAAGTTTGGGTCAGTCACAGTGGTCAGGTATTCTGACACTATGTACTCTCTGTTTAGGGCCAAATAGCATTCTAGTTTGCTGTTTTTTTTGTTAAATCTTTCCAATGTGTCAAGTAGTTATCATTTAGTTTTCTCATGATTTGGTTGGATCTAATTTTGTTGCTGTACTGGGGCTCTGTGGGGTGTGTTTGTGTTTGTGAACAGAGCCCCAGGACCAGCTTACTTAGGGGACTCTTCTCCAGGTTCATCTCTCTGTAGGTGATGGCTTTGTTATGGAAGGTTTGGGAACCACTTCATTTTAGGTGGTTGTAGACTTTTAACAGTTATTTTCTGGATTTTGTTAATTAGCGGGTATGGGCCTAATTCTGCTCTGCATGCATTATTTGGTGTTCCACGTTGTACACGGGATATTTTTGCAGAACTCTGCATGCAGAGTCTCATTTTGGTGTTTGTCCCATTTTGTGAATTCTTGGTTGGTGAGCGGACCCCAAGACCTCACAACCATAAAGGGCAATGGGTTCTATAACTGATTCAAGTATTTTTTGCCAGATCCTAATTGGTATGCCACATTTTCTGTTCCTTTTGATGGCATAGAAGGCCCTTCTTGCCTTGTCTCTCAGCTCGTTCACAGCTTTGTGGAAGTTACCTGTGGCGTTGATGTTTAGGCCAAGTAATGTATAGTTTTTTGTGTGCTCTCTCTCTCTCTCTCTCTCTCTCTCTCTCTCTCTCTCTCTCGCGCGCTCTTTCACTCGCACCCATACAGTTATGTTTTTGTCTTGCATATTCAAATCAATCACTTATGTTCATCATGAAAAATCTAGCAAACAAGAAAAAAATAACTTTTTTTTTTTTTTTTGTTGTCTTTGAACACTGTAGCATATCATTAGGCTAGAAATATGGAACAAACGGCAAATGTCTATTTTAGAGAAAGAATGACATTCTGATTAGGATCCAATAAAATGTAATCCAATTAAAAGAGGACATAACCCATGAGGGACAAATCTGGGTGTCAAAATGTCAAAGGTAGGTTAAAACACTGCATAATAAAGGAACCACTGCTGTAGGAACGAACAGTGCGAGAAGAAAGATGAGTGTGATCATTTACCACAGGGAATTAAGTGATGTTGCTGTCATCGACTTCCATGCCATCAGTGGAAGCTGTCAAAAGTAAAGAAATAAAACGAAAGGGGGGCACAAGGGAGCGGCTGAGTGGCAGATGTTTCCAGAGAAGGATCTCAACAAATAAAAGCAGGGTATCTCTATAATTGTGTACAGTAATTATATATTCAGTCAATCAAATGTGTTAGAGCCTATTCATACTATTCTGTGAGGTAGGACAGACAAAGTCATTGTTGTAAATTATGGTTTTCCTAATTAGGTAAATAGTCTTATCCATCTGTAAAATCTATTGGTATCACACGTTCTAGGCCCATAAACACAGCCAGAGGCAGATGCAGTATAAAAAATAAGCAACGTTTATTGAAGGAATAAAGGTTTAGGATGGCTTGTTTTACATAGGCTACAGTAAAACACAACACTAATGACATGAATGTCTGTAGTGCTGCAGTGCTTTCAAAGACTACTACTTGACCGTGTTCACAACTGAACAAAAACAGACCAAAAACAGTGACAATTAAAACTACACAATGAAAGACAGGGAAAACAGTTAGTCACATTTAAACATAAACAGTAAATATTTTAGAAATACAAATACATAGGTTAATTGAAAGATAATTACCTCAGTGGAGGAAGGGTTCAATATACTGCTTGGACCCCGCATAAAAATCTCTCCAAACACATAGGCTAGAATAAACTGAAAATTAAAAGACATTACTGCAGTGGCATATCTTTCAAAGCAATGCATAGTCTGTCAAATTTCAATAAATAACAACTTTTAGAAAATTAACACATTTCTCTAAACACATATAATAAAATTGACCACACATTTCTTCAAAACCGGATGGTTCTCAAAATAGTTATCCAACAGACACCGTGGCTGTGTTCACACAGGCAGCCCAATTAAGATATTTTGCCAATTATTTTAATATCTGATACCCATCTGATCTTTTCCCTAATGTGCAAACAGCAAAAAAATACATGGAATCTGATCTTTTGACATCCGATATACAGTACCAGTCAAAAGTTTGGACACACCTATTCATTCAAGGGTTTTTCAATATTTTTTACTATTTTCTACATTGTATAATAATAGTGAAGACATTAAAACAATGAAATAACAAATATGGAATCATGTAGTAACCAAAAAGGTGTTAAACAAATCAAAATATATTTAAGATTTTAGATTCTTCAATGTAGCCACCCTTTGCCTTGATGACAGCTTTTCACACTCTTGGCATTCTTTTTTGTTTGTTATACATGACCCTTCATTAGCATGACAACCCCCCCAAAATGTAAAGGAACAGTGGCAGGAAATTAGCATCTTGAACGCTACTTCAGAGGCTACATCAGTGTGAATGTGCACATCTGACAGTGGGTCACATATAAAACTGAGTGTTGATAGTCATAAGAAAAGATTGGATATGGAAAAAACACAATTGGGTTATTTGGGTGGCTGTGTAAACACAGCCATAGTTCTCCAACAGACACAGCAAAGCAATGACACCACACACTTCGGGTAAAATGCTCTGATCCACGCACTTGTCTATGGGTCATATCTAGATGGGAAACAGCTTTTAAATATGAAGTCAAAAGCAGATATATTTTTGTGCACTTTAGCTAACCCTAAACCTTTCCCTAAACCTAATTATCCTAACCTGCTGTGTGTGTGTTCTTCTAAACCTGCTACAAAAGTAAATTTTGACAAATGTTGAACCCTTCTAAGCAAAACGGGGCAGTTTTGTACTTTTTGATCTGTACCTCTCCAATTAAGGTCCCAGAGGAAACACACTGACCAAACCTAAGGTTCTTACCCTCTCGCTCTCTCTTTCTCTCACACCTAATTCCTAACCCTAAACCTAATTATAACCCTAACTTTAACCCTAAACCTAACCCCTGATCTTAAAATAGCCATTGTCCTCATGGGGATGTGGGAAAAGACCCCATTAGGGGAAATGTTCCTTGTTTTACTAACTCCAAAAGTCCCACAAGGATAGTAAAACAAGGAAAATTCCCAAGCACACACACACACACGGTCGGCTCTTTTCCAGTGCCAATATATAGTATCACAATGTAATCAGTGAAAACGACAAGTTTGTAAAACGTAACACCGTAAGCGTTAAATGAACGCAATGGGCTACGCCCTCTCCCTCCGTCACTTCCGGGTCTAGTCGGACGGGTTGTGGAAAAAAATAAGTAGTTGTCATGATATTTACCTAGCCAATCTACAAATGACAGACACATATCAAATTATACAGAGTACATTACCCATGTCAGGGCTCAAGAAGAATTTTCGAGGTATTGTGCAGCTATTTTTTGATAGACAGGAATATGTCTATCACAGACACTAACGTTAGCTAGCTAATTGATGTTTTGACATAGCTAGCTAGCTTGACCAACTAGCATTAGCTACACCACCTAGCAAGTTATTTACCGATAGCTAGCTAACGTTATTGCATTAACATTAGCCACAGATTTAGCTGGGTAAATATCGTCTCGTTTCCCAAGCTATATTTTAAGACACATAACGTTAACTTTATGCACCGGTAGCTATCTAGCAGGGTTAGCTACGGTGCATCACAATCAATATAGCTAGTTTATCAAGCTAATTCGCTAGTCAGCTAACGTTAACTAGCTTTAACTATCCTCATTATTGAACATCAGTATTTTACCGAGGGATTCACCATAATATGCAGTATGATATCGAAGTTAAAGTTACCTAGATATTATCTTGCCTTTCCTGGTAGCTTGCTAGTTAACGCGAATGAACACAATATGTGCATTTTTAGGACATTGTAAATGAGCTAGTATAGTTAACGTTAGCTTGTGAATTGTTCCTATGTATGCAAGGCTGGCATACAACGTCTCAGCCAAGACTGAGGTCAGGACCGTATAGCATGTATTCACAGGGTCACTGGTTCAAACCTCACTTTAATTGTCCCACCTTACAGAATAATGTGGTAGTAAGCTAACTAACTGAGCAGGTCTGTACTGTGTGTTCATTGTACTCTTTTTGCCCACTGATCCAGGCTGCTGAGTGACCTGATCCGGTGGTGTTGGCACCTTTGTGCCATCTCATTCCAAGTCCCTGAGGAACTTTAATACAGGTAGAATAATTTCTCTTCACCATCAGATGCTCCATCCATCGGTGTGTCATATATACGGCTAGGCAAGCTGTTTAGTACACTCACCCCACACACACACACTTTCCCCTCTCCCCCCCAGGAGAAGATGAACGGCCTGTCCATTAGAGAGCTATGCTGCCTGTTCTGCTGCCCTCCTTGCCCCAGCCGCATTGCAGCCAAGCTGGCCTTCCTCCCTCCAGAGCCCACCTACTCAATGCTGCCAGACCCAGAGGCTACAGCTGCGGCAGCAGCCGGGACCGCGCCTGGGGGTGCACCCCCCTCTCTGGGGGCTCCGGGCCTGCGCTCCCGGCTGGGTGGCGTAGGGGGAGACAGAGGAGGAGGAGGAGGAGGAGGAGAGGGCAGGTGGAAGCTCCACCTGACAGAGAGGGCAGAGTTCCAGTACACTCAGAGAGAGCTGGACATGACGGACGTGTTCCTGACAAGGTCTAGCCGGGGGAACAGGGTGGGCTGCATGTACATCCGCTGTGCCCCCAATGCCAGGTGAGTGAGTGGAGGGGAGGAAGAAGAATTTAGTGAATCAATTGGTGGGTTGTGACATTTTTCTTGTTTGTTTTCAAAGAGATGGCATTTGTTTCTCTCTGTGCATAGTGTCTATCCCTAAAAATATACATCTGTGCAGGTTGTTCTATTTATAGAAATGCATGAAGTATGATAGTGTTCTATTAAATTCTATGGTTCTATTGTACAGTACATTACCCTTCTATTTTACGTTCTCTTAAATTGTACCTTTTTTTTAATTCCCTCTCTCTCTCTCTCCCCATCACCTTCTCACCTCTCTCTCTCCCCATCACCTTCTCACCTCTCTCTCTCTCTCTCCCCATCACCTTCTCACCTCTCTCTCTCCCCATCACCTTCTCACCTCTCTCTCTCTCCCTCCCCATCACCTTCTCACCTCTCCCTCCCCATCACCTTCTCACTCTCTCTCTCTCTCCCTCCCCATCACCTTCTCACCTCTCTCTCTCTCCCTCCCCATCACCTTCTCACCTCTCTCTCTCTCCCTCCCCATCACCTTCTCACCTCTCTCTCTCTCCCTCCCCATCACCTTCTCACCTCTCTCTCTCTCCCTCCCCATCACCTTCTCACCCTCTCTCTCTCTCCCTCCCCATCACCTTCTCACCTCTCTCTCTCCCTCCCCATCACACATTCTCACCTTCTCACCTCTCTCTCTCTCCCTCCCCATCACCTTCTCACCTCTCTCTCTCTCCCTCCCCATCACCTTCTCACCTCTCTCTCTCTCCCTCCCCATCACCTTCTCACCTCTCTCTCTCTCCCTCCCCATCACCTTCTCACCTCTCTCTCCCTCCCTCCCCATCACCTTCTCACCTCCCCATCACCTTCTCACGCCCCCATCTCCTTCTCTCCTAGGTTCACATTGCTATTCTCCCATGGTAATGCAGTAGACTTGGGTCAGATGAGTAGCTTCTACATTGGCCTGGGAACGCGTATCAACTGTAACATCTTCTCCTACGACTACTCTGGCTATGGTGTGAGCACCGGCAAACCCTCAGAGAAGAACCTCTACGCTGACATAGACGCTGCCTGGCACGCCCTGCGCTCCCGGTAAACAGCTGTTACACACACACACAGCCACACCCGCTCGTCAACTAATCATCAAGACCTTTGATCAGCTGAATTAGGGGGCTTTCACACCGAATTTGTTTGGAGTGTTTTTTTCCAAACTCTGTTGCATTTTCCCCCTTAATTTTGTTGGTTTGGACTGGTGTGAACACACTACCCATACTCCGGAGCGCACTAAGCAACACACTGTGGTTTGCTCAAAAAAGGGTGGTCTTGGTCCGTTTCAATTCGTACCATGATGCTGTTCGCTGCAGGTGAGAACGCAGTCCGGACCAAACAAAGGAAAAGAACCAGAGTTGCACAGTATTATTGGTTGTTTCACTGCGAGCGTTTGATTAAATGCAGCCTGCTGCATCATAACTTGATATCTCTAAAACATTCTGTGAGTATATGTAGATTAGGGGAGATGGAGACTATACCGGGGATAGGCTATTGAATATAGCCTGTTCACACTGCAGTTAGAGGGGCTTTTTCATCCCGCATGTTGTTGGAAGACCAAAGCATAAGTAATATGAAGATTGGGTCTCACAAGTGATGGTTCAGGATAAACATAGTGCCTTCGGAAAGTATTCAGAGCTCTTGACTTTTTCCACATTTTATGTTACAGCCTTATTCTAAAATGAAAAAATTAATTAAAAAATCCTAAGCAATCTACACACAATACCCCATAAAGATGAAACAAAAACAAGTTTGTAGCAAATTAAAAACAAAAATACCTTATTTACATAAGTAATCAGACCCTTTGCTATGAGAATTGAAATTGAGCTCAGGTGCTTCCTGTTTCCATTGATCATCCTTGAGATGTTTCTACAACTTGATTGGAGTCCACCTGTGGTAAATTCAATTGATTGGACATGATTTGGAAAGGCACACACATGTCTATTTAAGGTCCCACAGATGACAGTGCATGTCAGAACAAAAACCAAGCCATGAGGTCCAAGGAATTGTCCATAGAGCTCAGAGACAGGATTGTGTTCAGACACAGATCTTGGGGAAGGGTACCAAAAAATGTCTGCAGCATTGAAGGTACCCAAGAACACAGTGGCCTCCATTATTCTTAAATGGAAGAAGTTTAGAACCACCAAGACTCTTAATTGAGCTGGTCACCCGGCCAAACTGAGCAATTGGGGGAGAAGGGCCTTGGTCAGGGAGGTGACCAAGAACCCAATGGTCACTCTGACAGAGCTCTAGAGTTCCTCTGTGGAGATGGGAGAACCATCCAGAAGGACAACCATCTCTGCAGCACTCCACCAATCGGGCCTTTATGATAGAGTGACCAGACGGAAACCACCTCTCAGTAAAAGGCACAACAGTCCGCTTGGAGTTTGCCAAAAGGCACCTAAAGTTTCAGACCATGAGAAACAAGATTCTCTGGTCTGATCAAACCAAGATTGAACTCTTTGGCCTGAATGCCAAGCGTCACGTCTGGAGGAAACCTGGCACCATCCCTACGGTGAAGCATGGTGGTGGCAGCATCATGCTGTGGGGACATCTTTCAGTGGCAGGGACTGGGAGACTAGTTAGGATCGACTGAAAAATGAACGGAGCAAAGTACAGAGAGATCCTTGACGAACCTGCTCCAGAGCGCTCAGGACCTCAGACTGGGGCGAAGGTTCACCTTCCAACAGGACAACGACCCTAAGCACAGTCAAGACAAGACGTAGGAGTGGCTTTGGGACAAGTCTCTGAATGTCCTTGACTGACCCAGCCAGAGTACGGATGAACCCAAACAAACATCTCAAAAATATCTGAAAATAGCTATGCAGCAACACTCCCCATCTAACCTGACAGAACTTGAGAGGATATGCGGAGAAGAATGGGGGAAACTCCCCAAATACATGTGTGCCAAGCTTGTCGCGTCGTACCTAAGACTCGAGGCTGTAATCACTGCCAAAGATGGTTCAACAAAGTACTGAGTAATATTGATATTTGTTTTTTTCTAAAACCTGTTTTTTGCTTTGTCATTATGGGGTATTGTGTGTGATTGATGATAAAAAATGTACGATGTAATCAATTTTAGAATAAGGCTGTAACCTAACAATGTGGAAAAAGTCAAGTGGTCTGAATAATTTCCGAAGGCACTGTAGATGGATTTAACGTGAGCGTTTTTGTCAAATTAACAAATGACTTGCATGGACATATAGTTTTGTTTAGGATTTTTTGTTTGATATTTGGCAATGTGAAATTAACCGGACCAAATGGGAGGCAAAAATGCAATGTAACAAATAATCAAACTCTGAATCAAACTGTAGCTCAAAATTGTGTGAAACTTCCTTATATAGTGCACGGCCGAGGCTGCACACACTAGGGCTGACCCCTTTCGTCAACTGGTCGATTGTTTGGTTGATAGGCTGTTGGTCTGAGATTTGAGAGGGTTGGACTAGTAACCGAAAGGTTGCAAGTTCGAATCCCCGAGCTGACAAGGTACAAATCTGTCGTTCTGCCCTTGAACATACGGTTCCTAGGCCGTCATTGAAAATAAGAATTTGTTCTTAACTGACTTGCAAAAATAAACATTTTTTTTCATGGTGTATAAGACAACTGTCTAATTCTCTGAGTTAACTAGTCCATTGTGGAGGCTGTGGGGATGGCACAGTCCATCACTCTAAGACATGCTACTGAAGTTGTATATGTTTATATTACGTAAGAACAATGGTGCAACACAAAAAATTATATAATTTTATTACATATGCGCTTTCTTCCATGTCGGGTAGCGGTCGCTGTCCACTGTTCTGAAACATCAGTGCGCTGTTGAATTGGCACCTTTTCCTAGACCATGTTGCTATGCGCATTATACTGAATTTACTACTGATATTTTCTTGATCACCTTGTTATTATTACTAGTACCAGCCGGGCCAGACTGATTATGATTTTTCAACGCCGATACCGATTTAATGGACGACCCCAAAAAAAATCCGATACCGATTAATCGGACGATTTTTATTTATTTATTTATTTGTAATAATGACAATTACAACAATACTGAATGAACACTGATTTTAACTTAATACATCAATAAAATCAGTTTAGCCTCAAATAAAATGAAACATGTTCAATTTGGTTTAAATAATGCAAAAACAAAGTGTTGGAGAAGAAAGTAAAAGTGCAATATGTGCTATGTAAGAAAGCTAACGTTTAAGTTCCTTACTCAGAACATGAGAACATATGAAAGCTGGTGGTTCCTTTTAACATGAGTCTTCAATATTCCCAGGTAAGAAGTTTTAGGTTGTAGTTATTATAGGACAATTTCTCTCTATACGATTTGTATTTCATATACCTTTGACTATTGGATGTTCTTATAGGCACTTTAGTATTGCCAGTGTAACAGTATAGCTTCTGTCCCTCTCCTTGCCCCTACCTGGGCTCGAACCAGGAACACAACGACAACAGCCAACCTCGAAGCAGCGTTACCCATCGCTCAACAAAAGCCGCGGCCCTTGCAGAGCAAGGGAAACAACCACTCCAAGTCTCAGAGCGAGTGACATTTGAAACGCTATTAGCGCGCACCCCGCTAACTAGCTAGCCATTTCACATCTGTTACGTCAGCCTAATCTCAGGAGTTGATAGGCTTGAAGTCATAAACAGCTCAATGCTTGAAGCACAGCAAAGAGCTGCTGGCAAAATGCGCGAAAGTGCTGTTTGAATGAATGCTTACGAGCCTGCTGGTGCCTACCATCGCTCAGTCAGACTTCTCTATCAAATTATAGACTTAGTTGTAACATAATAACACACCGAAATACGACCCTTAGGTCATTAATATGGTCGAATCCGGAAACTATCATCTCGAAAACAAGACGTTTAGTCATTCAGTGAAATACGGAACCGTTCCGTATTTAATGTAACGGGTGGCATCCATAAGTCTAAATATTCCTGTTACATTGCAAACCTTCAATGTTATGTCATAATTACGTACAATTCTGGCAAATTAGGCGGCCCAAACTGTTGCAAAAACACTGACTCTGCGTGCAATGAACGCAAGAGAAGTGACGCAATTTCACCTGGGGAATATTGCCTGCTAACCTGGATTTCTTTTAGCAAAATATGCAGGTTTAAAAATATATACTTCTGTGTATTGATTTTAAGAAAGGCATTGATGTTTATGGTTAGGTACAGTCGTGCAACGATTGTGCTTTTTTCGCAAATGCGCTTTTGTTAAATCATCCCCCGTTTGGCGAAGTTGGCTGTCTTTGTTAAGAAGAAATAGTCTTCACAGAGTTTGCAACGAGTCAGGTTAGCAGGCAATATTAACTAAATATCCAGGTTTAAAAATATATACTTGTGTAGTGATTTTAAGAAAGGCATTGATGTTTATGGTTAGGTACACATTGGAGCAAGACAGTCCTTTTTCGTGAATACGCACCGATTATATGCAACGCAGGACACGCTAGATAACTAGACATGGTTGATGATATTACTAGTTTAACTAGGGATTATGATTGATTGATTGTTTTTAATAAGATAAGTTTAATGCTAGCTAGCAACTTACCTTGGCTTCTTACTGCATTCGCGTAACAGGCAGTGTCCTCGTGGAATGCAATGTAATCAGGTGGTTAGAGCATTGGACTAGTTAACTGTAAGGTTGCAAGACTGAATCCCCGAGCTGACAAGGTAAAAATCTGTCATTCTGCCCACGAACAAGGCAGTTAACCCACCGTTCCTAGGCCGTCATTGAAAATAAGAATGTGTTCTTAACTGACTTGCCTAGTTAAATAAAGGTGTAAAAAAATATATATATATATCTGCCAAATCGGTGTCCAAAAATACCGATTTCCGATTGTTATGAAAACTTGAAATCGGCCCTAATTAATCACCCATTCCGATTAATCGGTCGACCTCTAATTACTAGTATGATCATTATATAACACAAACTCAAAAACGTTCTGGGACACTAAAGTCCATGGAGAATAAGAACACCTCCTCCCAGCTGCCCACTGCACTGAAGATAGGAAATACTGTCACCACCAATTAATCCAAAATAATTGAGAATTTCAATAAGCATTTTTCTACGGCTGGCCATGCTTTCCATCTGGCTACCCCTACCCTGGTCAACAGCACTGCACGCCCCCACAGCAACTCGCCCAAGCCATCCCCATTTCTCCTTCTCCCAAATCCAGTCAGCTGATGTTCTGAAAGAGCTGCAAAATCTGGACCCCTACAAATCAGCCGGGCCAGACAATTTGGACCCTTTCCTTCTAAAATGATCTGCCGAAATTATTGCCATACATCGGCTATTACTAGCCTCTTCAACCTCTCTTTTGTGTCGTCTGAGATTCCCAAAGATTGGAAAGCAGCTGGGGTCATCCCCCTCTTCAAAGGGGGAGGACAGTCTTGACCCAAACTGCTACAGGCCTATAGCTCTCCTACCCTGCCTTTCTAAGGTCTTCGAAAGCCAAGTCAACAAACAGATTACCGACCATTCGAATCTCACCATACCTTCTCCGCTATGCAATCTGGTTTCAGAGCTGGTCATGGGTGCACCTCAGACACGCTCAAGGTCCTAAACGATATCTTAACCGCCATCGATAAGAAACAATACTGTGCAGCCGTATTCATTGACTTGGCCAAGGCTTTCGACTGTCAATCACCACATCCTCATCGGCAGACTCGATAGCCTTGGTTTCTCAAATAATTGCCTCGCCTGGTTCACCAACTACTTCTCTGATAGAGTTCAGTGTGTCAAATCGGAGGGCCTGTTGTCCGGGCACCTGGCAGTCTCTATTGGGGGTGCCACAGGGTTCAATTCTTGGACCGACTCTCTTCTCTGTAATCGTCAATGATGTCGCTTTTGCTGCTGGTGAGTCTCTGATCCACCTCTACGCAGACGACACCATTCTGTATACTTCTGGCCCTTCTTTGGACACTAGGTTAACAACCCTCCAGACGAGCTTCAATGCCATACAACTCTCCTTCCGTGGCCTCCAATTGCTCTTAAATACAAGTAAAACTAAATGCATGCTCTTCAACCGATCACTGCCTGAACCTGCCCGCCCGTCCAACATCACAACTCTGGACTGTTCTGACTTAGAATATGTGGACAACTACAAGTACCTAGGTGTCTGGTTAGACTGTAAATTATCCTTCCACACTCACATCAAACATCTCCAATCCAAAGTTAAATCTAGAATTGGCTTCCTATTTCGCAACAAAGCATCCTTCACTCATGCTGCCAAACATACCCTCGTAAAACTGACCATCCTACCTGTCCTCGACTTCGGCGATGTCATTTACAAAATAGCCTCCAATACCCTACTCAATAAATTGGATTCTGTCTATCACAGTGCCATCCGTTTTGTCACCAAAGCCCCATATACTACCCACCACTGCGACCTGTACGCTCTCGTTGGCTGGCCCTCGCTTCATACTCGTCGCCAAACCCACTGGCTCCAGGTCATCTACAAGACCCTGCTTGGTAAAGTCCCCCCTTATCTCAGCTCGCTGGTTACCATAGCAGCACCCACCTGTAGCACGCGCTCCAGCAGGTATATGTCTCTGGTCACCCCCAAAACCAATTCTTCCTCTCTCCTTCCAGTTCTCTGCTGCCAATTACTGGAACGAACTACAAAAATCTCTGAAACTGGAAACTCCTATCTCCCTCACTAGCTTTAAGCACCAGCTATCAGAGCAGCTCACAGATTACTGCACCTGTACATAGCCCATCTATAAGTTAGCCCAAACAACTACCTCTCCCCCTACTGTATTTATTTATTTATTTATTTTGCTCCTTTGCACCCCATTATTTATATCTCTACTTTGCACAATCTTCCACTGCAAATCTACCATTCCAGTGTTTTACTTGCTATATTTTATTTACTTCGCCACCATGGCCTTTTTTTTTTTACCTTTACCTCCTATCTCACCTCATTTGTTCACATTGTATATAGACTTATTTTTTCTACTGTATTATTGACTGTATGTTTGTAACTCTGTATGTTTGTGTTGTTGTGTGTGTCGAACTGCTTTGCTTTATCTTGGCCAGGTCGCAATTGTAAATGAGAACTTGTTCTCAACTTGCTTACCCGGTTAAATAAAGGTGAAATAAAAAATAAATAATAAAAATATATAGAATATTAAGTGATGTCATTATCATTAGTGGGCTTATTAGAGCAGCCTTGTATACCGACCGTCAAGCTGTAGACCTAAGAGCGCACCATGTTTAGGCTTAATACCATAACTTACTCATTCCCATATTTCAATACCTATGTAGGCTACTGTGTCAATCATTCATTCATTCTTTCGTTCATGACATCACACAGCATACGAGTCATTCATGATTTGAAATGCAATCAAGCATTTTTTTTTAGGTTTCAAATAAAATGACAAAGCGATCTTTGAATAATTAGTGTAAACAATAAATATATCGTTCCATGTCAGCGATTGCATTCACAAACGTATGTGTCTGTTTTTAGTCTTTGCTGTAATAAAGGCTTTCCCCCCCAAAATAACCTTACAACAGACTCTCTGGTACATTTTTTATTTATTTAGTGTGTTCATTGTTCTAAAACAGTCCAAAAATTATATTGTAATCTAACAGCACTTGTTTGGTACACATCTGACTTCCCTGTTACCTTCTGAGCAACCATACATTCCCCCTTTCCAAGTTTGTCATCTGAGTTTCTGAGCCCGCCACAATCAAATCAATTGTGGTCGGACTCCCTCTATTAATTCATCTGTGTGACTTAATTATTTTATTAAGCAGTGGGCTTAAAGCATCAGACAAGCAAATAGTTGATTTGATTAAAACACATAGGATGTGGAAAAATATACATTTTTTTTCGAACAATCAATTGGTCGAAATAACATGACTCTTGGTCAACCAATATTATTTTTTGTCGGGGACAGCCCTAGCAAACACTGAATACCACAGCCAGGTCACCCATGATACAGGTCAGTATTCGACATCCATCCATGTCTGAGGTTGTTGAGAGACGACTTGGAAACTGGCCACTAGGGGCAACAGTTAGCGCTGTTACCTTCAAGTAGGTTTTGCTTGAGCATTGAGGAAGGGGATGGCGGATGGGCGTAAGCATCTGCATTTGATTCCAAATGTTGCAAGTTCGAATCCAGCGATATAATCCGATGTGTAATTCCGATTTGAGACTGTGAGAGCTTATTGGAAAAACAAGTAGGCCTGTTTTGGTTCTCTCTGTATTTGTTTACTCAGTTCTCTGTCTCTGTGCGTGTGTGTCAGGTATGGCATCAGCCCAGAGAACATCATCCTGTATGGGCAAAGTATTGGCACGGTACCCACGGTGGACCTGGCGTCCAGGTTTGAGTGTGCTGCTGTGGTGCTCCACTCCCCTCTCACCTCTGGCATGAGGGTGGCCTTCCCCGACACCAAGAAGACCTACTGCTTTGATGCCTTCCCCAAGTAAGACACACATGCACAATGAAAAGCCATTAGAATGCTTAATTTAGATCCAGGACAAAATAAATTGTCATAAAGGCCCACTTCTTTTGGATTAAATAGATATTTGGACTCCTCACCCAAAAACCACATTACAAAACAATCATACACAAATACAATCGCAGAAACAAGGACAAGGTCTCGTAGACTGCTTACTAACTGATTATAACCAATGTATTGCAGCATAGAGAAGGTGTCTAAGATCCCATCCCCGGTGCTGATCATCCACGGGACGGAGGACGAGGTGATCGACTTCTCCCACGGCCTGGCTCTGTTTGAGCGCTGTCCCAAGGCCGTGGAGCCACTCTGGGTGGAGGGGGCGGGACACAACGACATAGAGCTCTACAGCCAATACCTGGAGAGACTACGGCGCTTCATCAACCACGACCTGGCTGCAGCACACGCCTGAGAGAGGAGGAGAGGGTGTGTCTGTGTGTGTTTTTAGCTCTGTGTGTGCGTGTGTCTGTAAGGAGCTGTACAAAGTCATCAACCTACAGGAGAGGAGCATCCAGTATGCTGTAAATCTGTGAGTGCGTTGAGGGTATGTGTGTTGACTCATGGGTATGTGTGTTGAGTCATGGAAATGAATGACCTCTTAATATGGACACGACTGTCCGACTTTGGATACGTGTTCCTTGAGACTTCCTGAGGCTGAATATGTGTGCGCACCTACAAACTGTCTTCTCTGTGTACATACAGGTAACTGACGAAATAAAGGAAACACCAACAGTGTCTTAGTAGGGCGTTGGGCCACCACGAGCCGCCAGAACAGCTTCAATGCGCCTTGGCAAAGATTCTACAAGTGTCTGGAACACACAACCACAACCCCTTTTTAAATGTGTTTTGTCCAATATTTGTATATATTTTTTATCCCAGCCCGTCCCCGCAGGAGCCCTTTTATCTTTTGGTAGACCGTCATTGTAAATAAGGATTTGTTCTTAACTGACTTGCCTAGTTAAATTTTAAAAAAAACTATGCTTCTTTGAGACCCCTCTTTCAAAGTCACTGAGTTCTCTTCTAGCTATGGTAGCCCAAATAATGGGCAACTGGGCATTTTTATCCAACTCTAAGCATGATGGGATGTTAAATTGCTTAACTAACTCAGGAACCACCGCTGTGTGGAAGCACCTGCTTTCAAAATACTTTGTGTCCCTCATTTACTAAAGTGTTTCCTTTCTTTTGGCAGTTACATGTATGTATGTACAACTCAAGAGTTGAAGATGCTATCTGTATGGACCTGAGTAGACATCACTCCTCCCTGTGTCTACAGTAGACAGCTGTCTGTCTGCTTTTGTATTTCTCCCCGTCGCTCTTAAGAGACATCCTCCCTCTCTGGATTGCTTTCACCAATCCAGAGAGGGGGGAGAACTGGCCTTTTTAAGAGTCATTTGAGAAATAATATTTTCTCATGCCAGTTATTTTCTGTCCACTTGCCCCTGTCCGCTTGCTAAGAAGTTAAAACAGGAGAGAAGACTTTCTCATATTATCAGAAGGTCTTCTCTCCTGTGAGTCTGTGTCTTAACTTCTTAGTTTAAGGTTATGATAACTGAGTGAGGGCAAGGAATGAAGATGTACTGCGGTATTTAATCTTACTATTTGTTTGACTGTTGCCCATCCATATGATCCAATGTGTCTGAAGTCTACGGGTAGTGGAGACTTTGATGTCTCTGAAGCCTTAGATGAACATAGATTTGTAGTCACAAACACATCTGGAATCAGGCTAGAAAATACTAGCAATAAAACCAAACAAGTTTGTTTTTGTAAGGAGACCTCTGTGTCTGTCTTGATAGATTGCAAATGTGAATGAAGAACAATCAAGCCTATACAACAAAACCGGTTTGAGGGGTCTTTGGAAAATCTCTTTTAGTTTTCATCTTTAGGAACAGTCTTCTCTGTAGCTCTTGAGAAGATGGTTCAGTTGACTGTTTTGAGGATGGAGAGAGCAGGACTGATGATCAGTTGCAGTGGATGATGTCTGCGAAGCCATCTGAACTGCCATTTTCTGTCAAAGTAACATGTTGTTTCATGCGTCTTACATTTGACATCGTACACGTACGCAATAGTTGTTTCGGTTTGCTGCTACTTATCTGTATCAAACACAGGACGACAAGACCTTTTCTATTCCTAATGGAAAGGAAATTGTGTTATAGCGTCTTATAAATAGAACACTTTTACTGACTTTCTGAGATCTGGAGGGATTACACATTCCTTAATTCACACTTATCCTCAATCTTTGCTCATGCATTTTCTCTCAAAGTAATACCATTTTTATAGTGTATAGCAGAGCCACAGATAGACATAAAGTTAGGGCTTGACTCAATCCTTATCACTGATGTTCAGCGCTGTAGCGCGGTTGAAATGTGAAGGTTATTTGCGATTTGAGCCGACATGCAGTGTTTTCCGTGAATGCGGTCTCCGCAAGCAAAGGAACATTACTTGGACGTTTTTATCGGGCTGTAACGCAGATCTCCAGCACTACGGATTGAGTCGATCCATTACTCAAACTCTGTTTGAAACGTTGAATCATAATTAGGTTCCATAACATAGATGGAACCAACATGAATGCCAGTTTCATGAACTGATGGTATGATATCTGTGGTGTATAGGAGCTCTTCCATGGTGACAGAATGATTCATGTCTGATCCAAGCCGTAAACGAGCTTCTCACTGTTAGTGTGGTGCAGGTTCCACCACATCAGTACACAAACAACCACACGGCACAAGCAAGCATGATAAGCAGGTCTTAAGTTCAGGACTATTGTACAAAGCATCCAAAGTGTAGTTAAATATAATATGTACATACAGTGTCTATTTTAGTATTGTTGACTAACTGACCCTCCCCCAGAAAGACCTGAAGCAAGGACTCTAGGAATGACTAGAAGAATAGAATACTGCAGTTACTGTCTATAATAGTACCTCTCTATTGAAGGGACAACGGCTGGTGTATGCTGAACAACACTACTTAACACTGCAGTCATCCTGGGTCAAAGTGGCACTTTGTAGGCGGGCTGCTTTTCCATGATCATTTTGAACAAGTATCTATACCATTTTCACTGTATGCTGTGTGTCACCCAACCTAAGGTGGTGGAAGTTCCTCTGCCTCTTTTTGCCAGGGTTCTAGGCTCACCAGGGTTCTAGACTTGCCAGGGTTCTAGGATGAGACTAGACCTGTTCCAGTTTTCATTATTGTACCCTAGGTGGTTCTTGCTAAGAAGGTGTCTGAATATAAGGGGGGATAATTAATACCGTGGTTCATTGAGATTTGAGACTGAATAGAGAATAGTTTCTCTTGACCTTTATGATAATGAAAGTGAGGTAGCGATACCTTGACGACTGTATGCATGTCTATTATTTGTGTTTTGCTGGGCAAATGTTTGGATGGGGAATATAACTTTGTGTGTGTGATGCCAGAGGACAAAGTAGATATCTCAAGGCATTGCACGATATAGTGCTTTTTAAACTGGGGTATTGATTGTTTTTTATTACTGCAACTAAAGTATTGATTTGAGTTTTGTGCTAGAGTTTGGATAGGGGAAATGCTGGGTGGGGTTAGAACACGTGGCAGGGGTTTATATATGGATATTGTACTTACCTATTCTATGTTTGTTATGATTTGTAATTTTATCTTTTCTTTTTTTGAAATTAAAAATATGTAATGACATTAATTAATGGGACTGAACCTTGACCTTTTTATTGACAATGGGGGGGAAAAAAACAATAAAGAACAATTATGTACAAAAATATGAACCCGCGTTGATCATTTGTTGACTCTAGGTTGTAAAAACAAATCACATCATTTGTGAATGAATGTAGTAACTACAGTGCATTGTTCATTAACAAGTAATAGACTGTTCTCTCTGCTAAGTGTGGAATCAACAGGACCCTGAACAGATTCTACCCCCAAGCCATACGTCTGCTAAATAGTTAGTGCAGGTAGCTGTTTTGGGTAACTCTTTAACTATCTCCATTGACCCTTTTTACACCAACCTTTTTTGACTCATCACATACGCTGCTGCTACTGTTTATCCTGTTGCCTTGTCACTTTATTCCTAGTTATATGTACAGTTGAAGTCGGAGGGTTGCATACACCTTAGCCAAACACATTTAAACCCAGTTTTTCACAATTCATGATATTTAATCCTAGTAAAAATTCCCTGTCTTAGGTCAGGATCACCACTTTATTGTAAATCTTGATGGGAAAAATGTACTACACAACATACACTTAGTGTTACTTTCTTAGCTACAGGATACATATCTCCCTGGCATATTAAATAATTTATGCAGCAGCATACAATATATTTTTGGATTTTTGGACCTTGTTGTGCTGTGCTCACTTGAACAGGAAGGTACGGCGGTCCTTCTTGTGGTAAAATATTCTCTGGCATTCTCTGGATTTAAGGTGCTTTCAAGACAACTGGGAACTCTGAAAAAAAAAAGATCAAATCATCACGTCAGTGATCTTCAGATCGAAGCTCTAGAAAGAGGCCTGAGTTCCCGACTTGGAAGACAGTTCAAAACATATTTTCCAAGTCTGAGCTATTTTTTTATTGAGTTCCCAGCTTTCTTGAACTCACTGAAGTCTGAGATTTCCCAGTTCCGAGTTTCTAGTTGTTTTGAACAAGGCAGAAGTCATGTATTCACCCTTTTCTGGCCCATGGCATGCAAATGTTTATCCTGTTAAGCTTGGAAAAGAGACCCTTAAACCCAGACTTGAACCACACACCCAGTCCACTGAATAGCAGGCCAGTGATTGCTTTGCAACTCTTGCAGTTAGCCACTAATTCCTTGCAAACACTGAGCCAATCACGACGCAACTAGAGAACATTACCAACCCCAATGCTCTGTATTTTCCGCTGGCTGCCCCACCACCACAGAAAACATTGAGCTACGCTGAAACACCTGCATTACTCAAGAAAACAAAAACTAGACCATGTTTGTATGCAGATTTTTTAACTCAATGCTTCTTTTTTTTTTACATTGTTTGCAAACTGATTTTGTGATACGTATTAATGCCAAAATAATATGCAAAACAGACAACAACAAGAACAACAATTATATCTATAGTTTGGACACACACTTGGACACACTCATTCAAGGGTTTTTCTTTATTTTTACTATTTCTACATTGTAGAAGACATCAAAACTATGAAAGAAGTAGTAACCAAGAAAGTGTTAAACATATTTTATATTTTATATTCTTCAAAGTAGCCACCCTTTGCCTTGATGACAGCTTTGCACACTCTTGGCATTCTCTCAACCAGCTCCATCAGGTAGTCATCTGGAATGCATTTCAATTAACAGGTGTGCCTTCTTAAAAGTTCATTTTTCCTTCTTAATGCATTTGAGCCAATCAGTTGTGTTGTGACAAGGTAGGGGTGTATACAGAAGATAGCCTTTTTTGGTAAAAGAAAGTCCATATTATGGCAAGAACAGCTCAAATAAGCAAAGAGAAATGACAGTCCATCATTACTTTAAGACATAAAGGTCACTCAATACGGAAAATGTCAAGAACTTTGAACGTTTTTTCAAGTGCAGTCGCAAAAACCATCAAGCGCTATGATGAAACTGGCTCTCATGAGGACCGCCACATGAAAGGAAGACCCAGAGTTACCTCTGATGCGGAGGATAGGTTCATTTGAGTTATCAGCATCAAATTGCAGCCCCAAAAAATGCTTTACAAAGTTCAAGTAACAGACACATCTCAACATCAACTGTTCATAGGAGACTGTGTGAATCAGGCCTTCATGTTCAAATTATTGCAAAGAAACCACTATTAAAGGACTCCAATAAAGAAGAGAATTGCTTTGCCAAGAAACATGAGCAACTGGGCATTATACCGGTGGAAATCTGTCCTTTTGTCTGATGAGTCCAATTTGAGATTTTTGGTTACAACTGCCATGTCATTGTGAGACGCAGAGTAGGTGAACAGATGAACTCTGCATGTGTGGTTCTCACCGTGAAGCATAGAGGAGGAGATGTGATGGTGTGGGGATGCTTTGCTGGTAACACTATCTGTGATTTATTTAGAATTCAATGCACACTTAACCAGCATGACTACCACAGCATTCTGCAGCAATACGCCATCCCATCTGGTTTGTGCCTAGTGGGACTATCATTTGTTTTTCAACAGGACAATGACCCAAAACACACCTCCAGGCTGTGTACAAGCTATTTGACCAAGAAGGAGAATGATGGAGTGTTGCATCAGATGACCTGGCCTCCACAATCACCCGACCTCAACCCAATTGAGATGTTTTGGGATGAGTTGGACTGCAGAGTGAAGGAAAAGTAGCCAACAAAGATGGTGTTCTCAGGGTGATGAGTGGTGTTGGGTTTGCGCCAGACATAGCGTTTTCCTTGATGGCCAAAAAGCTCAATTTTAGACTCATCTGACCAGAGTACCTTCTTCCATATGTTTCGGGCATCTCCCACATGCCTTTTGGCGAACACCAAACGTGTTTGATTATTTTTTTATTTAAGCAATTGCTTTTTTTCTGGCCACTCTCCCGTAAAGCCCAGCTCTGTGGAGTGTACGGCTTAAAGTGGTCCTAAGGACAGATACTCCAATCTCCGCTTTGCAGCTCCTTCAGGGTTATCTTTGGTCTCTATGTTGTATCTCTGATTAATTCCCTCCTTGCCTGGTCTGTGACTTTTGGTGGGTGGCCCTCTCTTGGCAGGTTTGTTGTGGTGCCATAGTCTTTCCATTTTTTAATACTGGATTTAATGGTGCTTCGTGGGATGTTCAAACTTTCTGATATTTTTTTATAACCCATCCCTGATCTGTACTTCTCCACAACTCTGTCCCTGACCTGTTTGGATAGCTCCTTGGTCTTCATGGTGCCGCTTGCTTGGTGGTGCTACTTGCCTAGTAGTGTTGCAGACTCTGGGGCCTTTCAGAACAGGTGCATATGTATAGACAGATCATGTGACACTTAGATTGCACACAGGTGGAATTTATTTAACTAATTATGTGACGTATGAGGGTAATTGTTGGCACCAGATCTTATTTATGGGCTTCATAGCAAAGGGGGTGAATACATATGCACGCACCACTTTTCCTTTTGAAATGTTGAAAAGTCATTTTTTTAATTTCACGTCACCAATTTGGACTGTTCTGTGTATGTCCATTACACGAAATCCATATAAAAGTCTATTTAAATTACAGGTTGTAATGCAACAAAATAGGAAAAACACCAAGGGGGATGAATACTTTTGCAAGGTACTGTAGGCTACTGCTAAGGATATAGTAGGCTACATTGCGTAATGAAACAATCCCCAGTAAACTAGTGATTTGAAGGTGGACTGTCTGTATTAGTTGGCATTAACCACTACATGATGGGTGTCCTTATACTGGGACGGTTGAGCTAACGTGCGCTAATGTGATTAGCATGACAGTTGTAAGTAACAGCAAACTTTCCAGGACATAGACATGTCGTATATATGGGCAGAAAGCTTAAATTCTAGTTAATCTAAACTGCACTGTCCAATTTACAGCAGCTATTACAGTGAAAAAAATACCATGCTATTGTTTGAGAGTGCACAAGAACAAAACACTTTTATCACAGCAACTGGTTTGACACATTCACCTCTAAAGGTAAATAATGTACTTAGATTCATTAATCTTACTCTGATTTGTCATTCTGAGGATCCCAAAGATAAAATGTAGTATAGTTTTGCTGGACAAAATACATTTTTATATTCAAATGTAGGAACTGGGTTCTACAGTTTCAATGCCTGCTGTCTCTTTATAAGCTAATGATCCGTCATGTATGACATCCCTGGGAGTGTGTAAATTTACATGTTGTATTACCATATGATTTTTGTATGTTCCCTACTGTTATGTACTTGAAATCAATTGACCAATTCAGCACATTTTGGTAGACTTGACACAAAATATTGTCCAGTATTGCCATGCTTCACTGGATCAATCTGAAACATTGCACACACACACTGCTGCCATCTAGTGACCAAAATCTAAATTGTGCCTAAACTACAAAAATATGTTATGGCCTTTCTCTTGCATTTCAAAGATGATGTTTTTGTTTGTATTATATTTTACTAGATCTAATGTGTTATATTCTCCTATTTTAATTTCACATTTCCACAAACTTCAAAGTGTTCCCTTTCAAGTGGTATCAAGAATGTGCATGTCTTTGCTTCAGGTCCTGAGCTACAGGCAGTTAGATTTGGGTGCAGTATATCATTTTAGGCGAGAAAAAGGGTATGATTCTTAAGGGGTAATAGACTGGTTTTGCACAACTCTCTATCTGAGCCAGGAGAGAGCGCAAGGACAACTCATGTCATGCACGTTCAGTTAGGCCATACAGGACAGTTGTATATTTAAAAAATATATTGGTAACTGATTAGTATGCTGTTGCATCGGAAATCAATTTTACAATCTGCAATGTTTGAGTTTCCAACTTTAATTATAGAATAAGTAATTACATCATAGCTGCCAACAGACACATTGTTGCCTCCAGACAACAGACACCATGTAGGAGGCTATAGCTTCATGAAATGTTTAGGCTTAGTATGAGAGAATGACGACCAAATTGGACTAACAATAATAATTTATCCATTAGCCAAAGCAAAGCTCTAGGCAACATGCCCTGGCACCTCAGAAAGGCTAGAATCGATTCAATAGACATGTTGAAATTTCAGCACCATGGACAGCAATCAGTAGTCTATACTTTGTGATTGGCTGTCTCGCTGACACATTCTATTTTAGTTAATAGGGTGACATTCAAGAACGGTATTAAGAAGAAAACATATATTTTGAATGTTTAGAAGTAGCCTTTTTTCAAATACATGATTTTATAGATTGGAAGTATACTTCATTAATAATTGTGTACAGTAGGTTTAATTTGGTTTTGAGGAGAATGTGCTGAGGAGAATGTGCTGGCCTGTTTGTGACACTGACAGTTAGACAAGTTCTCTAAAATGAATTTGCAAGGAAATTTGAGATTAAAGTAATTGCTGACTTTAATTACTTTCAGAAATAACACAATTTACAGAAAGACAATAAAACAGGCATAACCAGTTGAGCTGAGACAAACAAATAGAGCAGGAAGACAATTTATTTTAGGAGTGGACTGCGACGGCCTGAAATCAAATTCTACTAAATATAGGCTACCAAGAAATAGATAAAAAGGTATGTTGCTTTGTATGAAGTCAACATTTTCCACATTTCTGAGAAACACCACTACGGGGCGCTAGAGTCGTAGATTCTAAGTGATCTGTCTCCTCAACAGATCGGGAGGATCCACAAATAAATACTGAATATTTTAACAATGGTCCATCGCACGAGTCACAAGACGACGTGAAATTGAGACCCTTTATACAGTAAGTGGATCTACGTAGTTTGTTGTCCTGTGGCTTTGGACAAACAGTCTTGCTTTTTATTCTTCCTGCTGTGTGTCTCTGCAGACTACGTTTCCTTGTACCTGTATCTGTGAATGAGGAAGGAGCAGTGAGAGGACACATATTAGTAAAGTGAAGATTCAAATTCCCACAAGGGGTGTTCCTGTAGTTAGGTTTATGGATAATAATAGTGGAGTGACTTCTGGAAAAACAAGTGACATTCCTCCGGGGCCGTTTATCTTCTAACCTCCTGCGATTGCTGCTGCTGATGTACTGTAGCTGCTGATGTCTGAGAACACTCTGTCTACACAACCGGTTTGAGCTAGCTTGCCTTATCCTCATGCCTGCATGCTTCACCATAAATAGTTTAATGGTTTTTCATTTGAGAAGTGACTTCCTTTTTTCATGTAGAAGTTTGGAGTTCTTTTAAGGTGCTTGATGGTATCACAACGGGGAACAGTAATCTGTGGAAAACTACCCCGCGGTGCGTGCGTGTTTGCTCACTCTCTGTGGTGTATGGAGAACTCAGGCAGGGCCCCTAGGGAACTCAGCTGCTCCTCCAGTGCTAAGATCCGCAGGCCGATGTACCCTGATGACAGCAGTAGAAGCACCACCCTATATACACACACACACAAAACACACACACACACACACACACACACACACACACACACACACACACACACACACACACACACACACACACACACACACACACGCAATCTTATGTACTGTACACATACGGCAAAATAACTAAGGAAGTGTTCCCTCCCTAATCTTTATTGTTTATACTGTTGAATACTGTTTTATCGCACATGAAAGGTAATCTCTCTACAGTGTGATACAAAATCTAACACAGTCTATATAAATCTATCATCATTAGGTGTAATTCAATATGAATTGATTCATCCCCTGAGGGGCAAATAGAAAGTATTGTCAGAGCACAAACACGCAATTACATGTATCCTCCACAGTTCACAGGCAACTAATGAAAGAGAAACCAAAGGAGACAGTTGCAAGGAAAACCTATCTACTATAAGGACTTGGAGGTTGGATAAAATAAAAAGAAGAAGACATTGTGAGAGGAACCAGATTCTAAAGGGAGAGACCATTATTTTGTTCACAGTACATACAGTATGATATAAGTTCACAGTTTATATTGTATGAATGAAGTTCACAGTACATACAGTATGAAAGAAGTTCACAGTACATGCAGTATGATAGAAGTTCACAGTACATGCAGTATAAAAAAAGTTCACAGTTTATATTGTATGAATGAAGTTCACAGTACATACAGTATGAAAGAAGTTCACAGTACATGCAGTATGATAGAAGTTCACAGTTTATATTGTATGAAAGAAGTTCACAGTACATGCAGTATGAAAGAAGTTCACAGTTACATGCAGTATGAAAGAAGTTCACAGTACATGCAGTATGAAAGAAGTTCACAGTACATGCAGTATGAAAGAAGTTCACAGTACATGCAGTATGAAAGAAGTTCACAGTACATGCAGTATGAAAGAAGTTCACAGTACATGCAGTATGAAAGAAGCTCACAGTACATGCAGTATGAAAGAAGTTCACAGTACATGCAGTATGAAAGAAGCTCACAGTACATGCAGTATGAAAGAAGCTCACAGTACATGCAGTATGAAAGAAGCTCACAGTACATGCAGTATGAAAGAAGTTCACAGTACATGCAGTATGAAAGAAGTTCACAGTACATGCAGTATGAAATAAGTTCACAGTACATGCAGTATGAAAGAAGTTCACAGTACATGCAGTATGAAAGAAGCTCACAGTACATGCAGTATGAAATAAGTTCACAGTACATGCAGTATGAAAGAAGCTCACAGTACATGCAGTATGAAAGAAGCTCACACTACATGCAGTATGAAAGAAGTTCACAGTACATGCAGTATGAAAGAAGCTCACAGTACATGCAGTATGAAAGAAGCTGACAGTACATGCAGTATGAAATAAGTTCACAGTACATGCAGTATGAAAGAAGTTCACAGTACATGCAGTATGAAAGAAGCTCACAGTACATGCAGTATGAAATAAGTTCACAGTACATGCAGTATGAAAGAAGTTCACAGTACATGCAGTATGAAAGAAGCTCACAGTACATGCAGTATGAAATAAGTTCACAGTACATGCAGTATGAAAGAAGTTCACAGTACATGCAGTATGAAAGAAGTTCACAGTACATGCAGTGTGACCATCTGGAGAACATATTGCGCTTCAAAAACAAGATCCATCTACAATGCCTTCCTATTCATACCTCTTGACTTATTCCACATTTTGTTGTGTTACAGCCTGAATTCAAAATTGATTAAATATCTGTTTTTCTCACCCATCAACACACAATACCCCATAATGACAAAGTGAAAACATGTTTTTAGAAATGTTAGCAAATTTATTGAAAATATAATACAGAAATATCTAATTTACATAAGTATTCACACCCCTGAGTCAATATTTGTAGAACCACATTTGGCAGCAATTACAGCTGAGAGTCTTTCTGTGTAAGTCTCTAAGAGCTTTCCACACCTGGATTGTGCAACATTTGCCCAGTATTCTTTTAAGCTCTGTCAAATTGGTTGTTGATCATTGCTAGACAACCATTTTCAGGCCTTGCCATAGATTTTCAGGTAGATTTAATTCAAAACAGTAACTCAGCCACTCAGGAACATTCACTGTCTTCTTGGTAAGCAACTCCAGTTTAGATTTGTCCTTGTCTTTTACATGTTTTATTTAATCTATATTTAATTGAGCAAGTTAGTTAAGAACAAATTCGTATTTATAATGAAGGCTTACCCTAACCCAGATGACGCTGGGCCAATCATGATCGGTTGTGATACAGCCCAGGATCAAACCAGGGTCTGTAGTGACGCCTCTAGAACTGAGATGCAGTGCCTTAGACCGCTGTGCCACTCGAGAGCTCAAAAAGGAATTCATCTCCCAGTGTCTGTTGGAAAGCAGTCTGAACCAGATTTTCCTTTAGGATTTTGCCTTAGCTCCATTCTGTTTCTGAAAATATGGAGTGGTACTCAGTAATGTGTTGTATTGGATTTGCCCCAAACATAACACTTTGTATTCAGGACTAAAAGTGAATTGCTTTGCCACATTTTTTGCAGTATTACTTTAGTTCCTTGTTGCAAACAGGATGCACGTTTTGTAATATTTTTTACACTCAGTTTTCCATTTAGGTTAGTATTGTGGAGTAACTACAATGTTGTTGATCATCCTCATTTTTCTCCTATCACAGCCATTCAACTCTGTAACTGCTTCAAAGTTACCATTGGCCTCCTGGTGAAATTCCTGAATGGTTTCCTTCCTCTCCGGCAAGTTAGGAAGGCATAAGCTACAGACAACGAACACAATTGCATTTTATCGATAGCAATTTGAATGTGCAAAAATACTGTGACCAAATCCTGAGGCCCATTGTGAGGTGCATGTTTTTTTAAGGTGTCTGTGACCAACAGATGCATATCTATATTCCCACTCACGTGGAATCCATAGATTAGGGGACACCTGTATCTTTGACTGGGTTTATTGATACACCATCCAAAGTGTAATTAAACTGAACAAAAATATAAATGTAACATGCAACAATTTTATTAATTTGACTGAGTTACAGTTCATGTGAGGAAATCAGTCAATTGAAATAAATGCATTAGGCACCACACCATAACCCCACCGCCACCATGGGGCTCTCTGTTGACAACCGCTCGCCACATGACGCCATATACGTGCTCTGCAGTTGTGAGGCTGGTTGGACGTACTGCCAAATTCTCTAAAACGACGTTGGAGGCGGCTTATGGTAGAGAAATTGACATTAAATTCTCTGGAAACAGCTCTGGTGGACATTCCTGCAGTCAGCATGCCAATTGCATGCTCCCTCAACTTGAGACATCGGTGGTGTTGTGTTGTGTGACAAAAATGCACATTTTAGAGTGGCCTTTTATTGTCCCCAGCACAAGGTGCACCTGTGTAATGATCACATGCTGTTTAAATCAGCTTCTTGATATGCCACACTTGTCAGTTGGATGGATTATCTTCGTGAAGGAGAAATGCTCACTAACATGAATGTAAATTAAATTGTGCACAACATTTTAGAGAAATAAGCTTTTTGTGCATATGGAAAATGTATTTCAGCTCATGAAACATGGGACCAACACTTTACATGTTGTGTTTATATTTTTGTTCAGTGTAATAACTTCACCATGCTCAAAGGGATATTCAATGTCTGCTTTTTTACCCACTTACCAATAGGTGCCCTTATTTGCGTTGCATTGGAAAAGCTCCCTGGTCTTTGTGGTTGAATCTGTGTTTGAAATTCACTGCTCGACCTAAGGAACCTTACAGATAATTGTATGTGTGGGGTACAGAGATGAGGTAAATCATGTTCATAAATCATGTTATTGCACACAGAGTGAGTCCATGCAACATATTATGTGACTTGGTGAGCACATTTTTACTCCTGAACTTATTTAGGCTTGTCATAACAAAGGGGTTGAATACTTATTGACTCAAGACATTTCAGCTTAAATGTTTTTATTAATTAGTAAAACATTTGAAAAACATAATTCCACTTTGACATGATGGGGTATTGCAATTGAATCCATTGTAAATTCAGGCTGAAACACAACAACATGTGGAAAGAGTCAAGGGGTGTGAATACATTCTGAATGTACTGTATCTAACCATCTCTCCAGGAATTAACCTCATATAAACATCAGATGGCTCCAAACCAAACCAGAAAGACAACATACCTAAGCAGACAGACACCTGCATTTCCATGAAAAGGTGATTATATAGCCAAAGGGACCAGGAAATCACGATGGATAGATAAGAGACATTTGAAAGTCATGTGTAGACGCACGTCTGAAAATGGACAAGATCAGAACAAAGCACTCATGAGAGCGCTAGATAAATTTAATAAAATAAAATAAAACTGTATTTGTCACGTGCCGAATATAACACCTTAACGTGAAAAGCTTACTTACAAGCCCTTAGCCAACAATGCAGTTTTAAGAAAATTAAGAACTAACAAAATATTTACTAATTAAACTAAAGTAAAACAAAATAATGACACAATAACAATAACAAGGCTATACAGTGCATTCAGAAAGTATTCAGACCCCTTCCCTTTTTCCACATTTTGTTACGTCAGACTTATTCTAAAATGGATTAAATTAAACAATTTCTTCTCAATCGACACACAATACCCCATAATGACAAAGCAAAAACAGGTTTTTAGAAAGTTTTGCAAATTTGAAAAAAAAACAAAAACAGAAACACCTTATTTACATAAGTATTCAGACCCTTTGCTATGAAACTCGAAATTGAGCTGAGGTGCATCCTGTTTCCATTGATTATCCTTGAGATGTTTCTACAACTTGATTGGAGTCCACCTGTGGTAAATTCAATTGACTGGACATGATTTCGAAAGGCACACTCCTGTCTATACAAGGTCCCACAGTTGACAATGCATGTCAGAGCAAAAACCATGAGGTCGAAGGAATTGTCCGTAGAGCTCAGAGACAGGATTGTGTCGTTGCACAAATCTGGGAAAGGGCACCAAAACATTTCTGTAGAATTGAAAGTCCCCAAAAACACGTTGGCATCCATTATTCTTCAACAGAAGAAGTTTAGAACCACCAAGACTCACTGGTGGCAGTGTGTGGATAAGATAAGAGGTGAGGGAAGGGCTTCAGCATCTAGGTCTAGACATTGAGAGGCTAGAGAGGTAGAGAGGCGGCGGAGAGAAAGACAGAGAGGTAGATGGTACTCACAGAAACAGATAGATGGAGAGGAGGACGTTGAGGTTGCTCATCTCTCTGATGAGGAGGAGAGATTTAATCCTTTCAGTGACTCTCCAAAAACACGAGTTAGCTGATCCAGAGAAGAGAAAATGGATTCAATGGATTGCTTGCTGTTTGGGGTTTTTCGGCTGGGTTTCTGTACAGCACTTTGTGACACTTTTGTGACATCGGCTGATGTAAGAAGGGCTTTATAAACACATTTGATTGATTTGACTGATTATTCAAACAACATTTAAGTGTGTGTGTGTGTGGTATATGTGCACGTGTGTGTGGTTGTGGTTGTCAGTGTGTCTGCGTGTGCTTCAGTGTGTGTTTAAACTACCTGAGTCTTCCTCCTCTGTGAATGTGAACTGATCGTCCTGGTCTTTGCTGATGCTGCTTCTAGGAGTGGAGCTGTACCTCCCTGAGGAAGGTGAACATGCATTTATTAATCATTGTACTATTACAGCATAACATAATATTCTCTCTTATGTCCTCTGTTAATCCTATTTTCCCTCCTTTCTTTCTCCTGTCTCTTGCGGAAACATCCTAATACAGTCTTTCTAACCTTTGCTGGGCAGGTCAGAGTAGACAGTCTCTTTAGGAAGGCTCTGCTCCATACTGTCCTCCAGGCTAGAGTGGCTGGATATCTGTGGGCAGGGAAGGGTTCAAATGAAAAGGAAAGTATGCTTGTGTGTCTGATCATATGACAAGCCCATGATTTATCTTAGGTGGTGTCTTAATTCATTCCACACAAAATCATATTGAAAGTGAGTTCTGGAAAGTGAAAGTGGATTCTTTGACGTCACTAAGTGCACAGCGCAGATCAACCATGAGGAACCAGAGGTAGGTGTGTCAACAAAGGACAGACATTTGTCATCACCAGTCAAAGTAGAAATGGGCAGTACATGGTGGGACATGATGGGGTCTTACCGTGTCTATGTCCTGATTCACGTCGTCAACACCGTTCTCTCCTGGCGAGACGTGGGGGCTGCTGCTACCATTCTCCCCCTGCTCCCCCTGCTGCTGTGTGAACACAGTATGACACACAATGCAGTGTGTTAAAGAGTATTCATCTTTGGTGAAAACAGAGAACAAAGAAAGGAGAGGATAATTGCAGATTATAGATAAGGAGATAGAAATGGGGTAAATAAGACAGGAGAGAGAAAGACGGGAGATAGTTATATAGCAAGAGGAAGAGAGAGAGAGATAGGTCAGTGATCATGTGGGTATACCTGTGCTTGTGTACACACAGTCTGCAGGATTTTGTAACACACTTGCCGGTTCCGCAAAGACACCAACAAATACTGAAAACATAGACAAAACAGAATAAGGGACTACACAACAGCCCACATGCAAAGACGCACGCACTCAAACAAAGACTATCAGGGCCACTGTGGGTTTGTTTCCGACCTTGTCTCCATCCGTAGTGTGGATGGAGAGCATAGACAAGGCTGAGTTCTGCTTTTTCACTTCCTTAATGCTGGACACGTGAACCACCACCTACAACAAGAAACAGGTACAACATCAACTTCACACATAACACAGAAAGAAACAGGTACCACAACAACTTCACCAATAACACAGAAAGAAACAGGTACAACATCAACTTCACACATAACACAGACCACAACTGTACATCTACTTCTACTTACAGTGCCCTCCTAATTATTGGAACAGTGATGCATTTTCTCTTCTGCTGGCTCTGTATTCCAAAAGTCTGGATTTGAGATCAAACAATGACTATGACGGTAAAGTGCAGACTGTCACTTTTCATTTTAGGGTATTCTCATCCATATTTGTTAGAAGCATTTGCTGTTTGTTTTAGTTGTGTTTCAGATAATTCTGTGGCCAATAGAAATTAATGGTAAATACTGTATTGTGTCATTTTGGAGTCACTTTTATTGTAAATAATAATATAATATGTTTCTAAACACTTCAAAATAACTGCATTGATTACCAATAATCCTGAATTAAATTGTGAAAAAAAGTTACAGATGCCAAAATAACATACCCCTAACATACATCTAACCTCTCACCATTAAAATAAGGGAAGTTAGCATTTTTTTGGAAGGGGGTATGATATTTGTGGGTCTGTAACTTTCTCATTCATCAACAAATTTGTAGAGTCACAAGCTTGATGCTGTCATTGTGTACTATGCATTACGGGACCAAATACTTCACTTTTTACTACTTTAAAACACATATAAGTGAATTTGTCCTGATACTGTTCCCTTAAAATGGAGGGACTATGTATGTACCAAAAGTGCTGTAATTTCTAAACGGTTAACCCGATATGGATGAAAATTCCCTCAAATTAAAGCTGAAAGTCTGCACTTTAACCTCATAGTCATTGTTTGGAGTATAGAATATAGAGTATAGAGTATAGAGCCAAAATAAGAAAAAATGATTCACTGCCCCAATAATTATGGAGGGCACTGTAATGTTGGCGAACTTGGCGTTATCCACTCTACTCTACTATATTTGAGCATCTTACCTTGGTGTCTTTGAGGAGTACGGAGGAGTAGAAACACACATAGTTGACAGACACAAATAGCTTCCCATGATACAACACTTCCTTCTGCAGGGCACAGGTGAACGCTGAAAACACAAGCAGAGAACAGTGCCAAATGAGAGAGACTGAATGAAACGTCCCTTTTCCCAGAATACAGTGTGATGTTCTGTATGCCGTCCTAAGCAGCTGAGGGCACATGTTAAAATATTGTGCAAAGTGAGTGAATAAGTATTTTAATGTAATTAGTTGTTAGCAAGGAGCACAATGCACAGGTTGTGGAATTAATTATATTGAATGTCTCAATGCATTCATTATTATGTCGACTCCATAAGCAAACATGCAAGCCATAAATCCACACGCAGCCCAGACAAACACTCAATGGACAACGACAAAATCATAAATAAGTTACACACTCCCCATGTACTTATATCAACTCACCATGAGTTAGTTTCTCCTCTGCAGGAATGTCTTCGAAGAGTTTGTGAAAGGCTTTGTTGTATTTCACAAAGCTCTACAAGAGAGAGAGGAAATGATGGAATGAATCAATCAACCAATTCATGAATGTATCAATCATTCAATCAGGACATATTTCTGAGCCAGATCCAAGAATCCAAACATGTAGTGGAGAAGGTGCAATAGTACCTGCAGGGTGTTGTGCTCTACATTTAAATGTGCTTACATTTTTGATGACAATGACGCCATCAGGCCGATGGAAGCTCTCCTCCTCTATGGTCTGTGACCTGTGGATAGGGAGATCACAATTACACACGCACATATGGACTTCGAGGGCTTCGCTTCCTCCCAGTCCACGCCCTGTTCTAGTCATTGTACTTGCTTTCATAAGTAACCTCTGACCTGAGTGAGTTGCTTCGGTTCAGGCTGCATCCCAGCCCCTGTGTTTCTAGCTGTGCCTCCTCTAGACTGTGGCTTTTCCTCCTCTCTCCACTCTTCTTAGGCCTACTGCGGCTGCCTCTCCTCTGGTCCAGCAGATTACCTCCATCACCATCCTCCAGGGACCTGGAGGAACAGGACACTAAACGGTCACCTGGGTCTGTAAACACTTCCTGTTTAGAGGTCATACTTAGCTATTTGCATATTTACCTTCAGTATAGGTCTTACTTTGTAATTAACATAAAGTTGTGGTTTGAATTTAAATTCACCTACCCATGGGCATAGTTTTGTCTTCTGGTGAAAGCTGCTCTAACAATGAATTAATACAGAAGCAATTAGGGTTAAGTGCCTTGCTCAAGGGCACATTGGCAGATTGTTCACCTAGTTGACTCGGGCATTCGAACCAGCAACATTGTGATTACCGGCCCAATGCTCTTAACCAATAGGCTACCTGCCACCCGTTGTTTACATTCACATCATCTACTTGATACCATCAGACAACCATAAAGAAGAGTACAACGGTTGGCAGAGCAGTTCTAGCTCGTAGTTGATAAGATGGTCAACAACACCTTAACAGTTAAATTAGTTGTCTAAAACATATCCAGGTCAAAGGAAGATTTGCTATTATTTGCATTTTAAATGGTCAAAACATGTCACATGCAAAGTGTGTGTTATACGATGTTTAAGTTCCCCCACCTGAGGCTGGGAGAAAGCAAACAATGGAAATTGAATATACATGTATCTTTGTTAATCCTGTTCCATCACTTAATTAATTATTGTGCCACTCCTTACAGACAATTTAGGCCCAATAGCAACAAAAGCTACTACACTTACAGCTCAAAAAGTCAAACTTCAATGTGAATGTGCAAATAAAATGCACTAAATCATCACAGAATGAAAGAGTCCCCAAAACAATCTTTACGAAAAAAAGCCTTGAGTATATATATACATATATCCACTACAGAAAGAAAGAATTTGATTAATTATTGATTGAGAATATATGCTTACGCTATATATATACAAAATAAAGATTATTTTAAAACTACAACAAACAAAGCAATCAGCTATAATGCAAAACAACCTGTTTGTATCTCATAAATGACAAAAGAAATAGAAAGTTGTTTATTTTCACCTAATCTTATAAAATTACAAATAAATAAAGACAAGGGCCCTGAAGGGTATGGCTGCCACGCATTTTGGTGGAATGTAAACAAAACAGCCCGGTCTCATAGAACAGATGTAACATAGTAAACGAAAATCCAGGACATTGAAATTTGTATGATATGTTACATTTGGTATGGTTATATAAGAAGGTTCCTTAATTTTACTGCAGTGGGCTAAATCAGGGTCACACAGAGTGTTTCTTGGTAGTTTTAAACAAATCTACTTTTAAACAAAAGTACACATCTCACACACATGGTTATGGACTTTAAAAAAATAAGTCACCTGTACCATGTCAGTTATAGATCTTAAAGGTATTATATTATGAGTTTGCATCCCAATATTACACTTTATATACATCACAGAAAACCGTTTGACATAAAAACTTCAGATTTTCAGCAGATTTTTGAAATAATATTTATTACAAATATGAATAACATTCCACCCAGGAGGGCACTAGGTCATTTGACTGCAGGAAAGGGATTTATTAAGTCAAAAATGAAAGGAGGATGGTTGGTCGGAGTGGATGGGTTGGCATATAACACAAACGTCTAGCAACCCAAAGGTTGCTTGTTTGAATCTCATCACAAACAACTTGAGCATTTTAGCTAATAAGCAACTTTGCAACTACTTACTACTTTTTAGCTACTTTTCAACTACTTAGCATGTTAGCTAACCATTCCCCTAACCCTAACCCTTTAAGATAACACCTGACCCTAACCCTAGCCTTAACTCCTAGTCTAGCTAACATTAGCCACCTAGCTAACGTTAGTGTGAGCCACCTAGCTAATGTTAGCCACAACAAATTGGAATTCTTAACATATCATACATGTTGCAAATTCGTAACATATTAAACAAATTGAAAATCATAACAAACGTATCATACAAATTGGATGATGGACATCTAATCTGTGGTATGTACTACTTGTAAATGTATACGTAATATCCTATTATAAAATCCAATAAGATTAAAATTAAACATATACTAATTTGAGCCTGTCAATAACTGTACAGAAACAATGCATAATAATAAATCACTTATTTAAAAAAGTTTGATTGGTTGATACTCACACTGAGCTATGTTACTGAAGTGGTTAAATGTCTCCCACACTCCTCCACGCACACTCACACTCCCACTGACTCCACTCCACCCTTCTGTACTTCACTGACTGTGTCGGTGTAAACCGACTCTCTCACACACACTTAGCCACCAATGTGCTGCAGTATACGCCCAGCCTGTCTCTCTAGTTTCCTACCTGGCTTTAGCCCACAGAGAGCAGCAGCTGATAGATGGCTAGAGGCAGAGACAGCCTTCTCCTGTTACCAGCCTATCCTCTTCAAGCTTATTGTTGGCTTCATCTATCAATTTCTGGGGGCGGGAATACCATTCAAGCTTAACAAATCAACTTTGGAGGCCCGAGCATGCTGCCGGTGCCACTTGCACACACCTCTGCTGCTTGTGGAAACTGCTGCTACAGGTGTTGTAACAATCCTACTCCCACCCACAGGTTAGTGCTGGGGAAATCAAACACATAATGCATGAATCAAAATGCAAACACATGTACACACATGTCACGTACACTACACACACTCTCACACACTCTGACACACAGCTGTTTGACCCAGTGGATGTGTAAACTTGGTTTGAGCTTTTTCTAGTTGTCCGTTTGAGTTTTACTCAGTTTGTTCAGAACCCAACGTTACAATGCAGATTCTTAAAAATTGGCTGGTGCAGTATAGCATTCCTGTTTGATGTTTGAAAGAGGTGGATACATGATTTTTCCTGAAAACCACTTTATCATCATGACAAAGACATTTTTGAGTTTGAGGAAATTCAGCTAAATTTGTATCTGTCTGGCCATGATAATAAATAATGCTCTATTGCAGTGGTTCTTAAACTTGTTCAGCCTGGGACCCAAATTAGAAATTCTGTGTTTTCCTGGGACCCAAGCTTAGGAAAATATGCAACTCTCCATAAATATCGGTACATTTCATTGCCCTTATGCCTAAAACAAATGCAACATAGACAAAAACAAAAAACAATTAAATTAAATATCCATATAAATATCTATTCATGTTTATTTCCCCCCATTAAAAACACTCTTGCATATCTGTCTAGGTTGGAACTTTTGCTGTTAAAATAGAATACATCATTTTCATTCTGAACTGGAATAAACGGATTGATCACATCACACAGATGTAGACCAGAAAACACACACAGTCCTAATGAGAGCATGTCTATTCTGGGCTCCGTTTTTGACAGTACCACACTGAGGTTATGCTCAGCCTTAAAACTGTTTCTGTACTTGTTTTTTTTAAAGTATGTCAGGGTTGAGAACCCTTCCTCGCGTAGGTATGTGGTGCCAAACTGGATGAGAACATCTACTGCTTTCTCAGTCAGACCGCTTCCTGCTGTAGATGAACAACCCAGACCTGTGTGAGTGTGTTTGCCTCAAAAAGCATCTTGCTTCAATCAGTTTATTCCAGTTCAGAATAAAAATTGTATTTTAGCAGCAACAGTTCAAACCTAGACTAGTTTTCAACAATAATTTCTACAGTAAGATGTACAGTGAGCCTGTTCATCTTCATCTGTACTGCTACTGGGGTTGCACTGTCAGTATGTAGTTTGCTTTGGCGAATGTTAACTATTAGCTGTGTACAAGGCCAGGGGATTGTTTGAAAGAGAAACTCACATCTACTACTATGAGAGTTAGTTAATACTACCTTATTTCTGCTGATCATCACCTGTTATAAAATGACAACAATGCCTTGCTAGCTGACGTACTCTTCAACTGTCGAAACACTGTTTCCGGAAGCATTCTGCAGCGGTTCTGAAAGAACTCCCTGGGTTTACCATCATTTGTTCGTTATGAGAGACTCATTACTAAGCACATCCCCTCACAAAACACATTGTGGGCGCTCCTTGTTATAAGTTGGTATGAAAGAGAGAGAAACTCATCGCTCTATATGCATTTCATGATAATTGAGCTCAGTCAGAACTTGTTACTAGCATGAGTCCATTTCATGACAGCGGTGAGTGAAGGCTAGTGGTCATGACAAGTCAGTGGCAGACAGAGCATCATCTGCTGCTGAACGACAGCGCTGCATCATGTGTGTCGCAGAGTGATCTTCAAGAAAACTGCAGAAAAAAGATCCGGTAAACCGCGAAGCACGAGGATATCCCCCTTCACTCGCGCAGCTGCCAAACTGAGCAGAGACCGCAGATGCACTTGACCAAGTCAATTCCAGTAATTAATTAAATAATTATACATTTACTCGGACACGTCGCGACCCACCATTAACGGTCCGCGACCCACTTTGCGACAATGTATGGATATAGCCTATATGTTTGTTTATATATATTCCTATACAATGTATGGATATGTCCTATATCTTCTTATATATTCCTATATATTATAGGCTATATATTTCAACTCAATGCAGACATCCTACATCACTCACCAATTCCTTTACAGGACATTTATGTTCCTCTAATATAGACTGGGAAAAAACATCGGGGCTCAATTCAATCCATATCGCGGAAGATCAGCGTTACAGCTTGATTAACATTTTTAGGCTTTTGCTTATGCCAAGGTCGGATCAGATCAAGAGTTAACCGTTGATAGCATTGCGTAGCAGAGGTGGAACTGCATTGGAGCTGTCAAATCGTTGAGTAGCTCTTGCAATCATTGTCACAAAATCACACCTGCCCCAGTCAAGTTAGACGGGAGAAAGTGTAGTCTCTTTAAGCAATAAGGCCTGAGGGGGTGTGGTATATGGCCTATATACCACAGCTAAGAGCTGTTCTTACATACAACGCAACGTGGAGTGCTAGGACACAGCCCTTAGCCGTGGTATATTGGTCATATATGTTTTGTCATACCCATGGTACATGGCCTGACATACCACAGCTTTCAGCCAATCAGCATTCAGGGCTCGAACCACAATGGGTATGACAAAACATGTATTTTACCTCTTCTAATTCCGTTGATAACCAGTCTATAATCACAATAAGGCTATTCGGGGGTTTGTGGTACAGTATATGGCTAATATACCACGGCTAATGGCTGTAATGGCATTGCGTTGTGCATAAGAACAGCACTAAGCCTTGGTATATTGGCCATATACCACACTTCATTAGGCCTTATTGTTTAATTATAAACTGGTTACCAACGTAATTAGAAGAGTAAAAATAACTGTTTTGTCACCCATTGTATACGGTCTGATATACCACGGCTTTCAGCCAATCAGCAGTTTGGCTCAAACCACCCAGTTTATAAATCTAAATAATGAGGATTTTTCTATCAGCATAATCAAGGTGTAGATTACATATCACTTTCCAGTGTTCGAATTTGTAAACACGGCTGCTTGGGATTTCTCCGAAATGGGACTCGGTGCAGTCAAGGGCAATGTCCACTTTAGGTAGGCTATAAGCTACTACAGGCCACTACAGTTCCACCTCTGGCACTGTCAAAACAACTGCTGTGCTGGTGTCGGCTGGCGCAGATCTGACTCTAACCCAAGAAGGCAATGTTCCTGCGTTAGTGGAGACTAGATTCATGGTAAACACTGCATATGTCAGCTCAATTGGACAATTGGACTTGAGGTGTTTTGATATGGACTGTATGAAATGCATTAACAATCCCTTTACCCAGTGCTTGACTTGGGCAGGAGCTCAGCTGAGTACCAAATACCTCAAATGTTCTACTGCTTGAGCTCCTGTTCCTCTTATTTAATATTAGCGCAAAAGTATTTAGCTTCTGCACCTAAATACATATAAACAATACGTACTGGCACCCAAAATTAGTACCGGAACCTATTTCACTCCAACTCACGGACTGCCTTTACCCCAAGGTACATAGGACTCTATTTAATATCATTGAAGCATTACGGAGACCTACTAGGTGCCTTGGGGTGAAGGGATTGTTAATGCATTTCATACAGTCCATATCAAAACGACCCTGTTAGCCAGGCTGATGAATAAAGCTACAGCATGAGATATTCATACGTTTATAAGCTTGTAATTAACATATAGTCAATACCTCTCCATTCTGTATTAGCAAGGAATTCTACCACCCTCCGACAAACCAACCCGATACTTCTACAGACATTAGGTCAACCTGAGAGCATCCCCTACTAACAGGGACAGACAGATTGGGTAGCTGTATAAGTTTATATGGCCAAGTGTACTATCGCTGTGGCTGTATTATTTTGGCATCAGAGCGCCGAGGTGTAGTGTTACGCCCTCCCTCAGCGGCCTCGTTGTGCGGGCCCGTCTGGGGTTGTGAGATATTGTGTTGGGACAGAGGGTTAGGGTTACTGGGCCGGTCACAGCAGAGATCTCCACAAGGAAATGTGACACCGCTGAATGATAGAGTTGCATCCAATAGAACATTAGTTTAATGACAACGTGCTTCACTGTAAATGCTTGACCCCAATTGGTTTGCGCCATGGAAGCAATTTCGCTCATATTTCACTCACATTGAAACAGATCTTCTACTGTATATAATATCATGCAAGTTTGAGGGGAAAGATAGTCAAGCTGGAGGTATAAGGCGTACATTCGGAGCTGAGCAAAAAGTTCCATAGACTGTATCATCTAGGTGCATCAGAATGAGAGGTGATAGGATCTGCAGCACCTCACTTTGTGTGTGTGTGTGTGTGTGTGCGCGCCCTGGTATTACGTACGTTTCCTGTAACTCATACCCAACCATGCTCAGGGCACACCATTCTTTGTGTACTATCACTGTATCACACTACACAATAGGGGAGAAGCTTGTGACGATCTCTGTAGTGCATAAGGGTATTGCAACTGCGTTTTAGAATTTAGATGACACATAGACATTTTTCATCCATTTACAACATTCTAAAGAAAACCATTTGGCTGATCCAAATACAAAATACAAGGAAATGTTTCACAACCTGAATGTTGAGGGATCGCAGGTAGGAACACTTTCTGGTATACTGATAGATTAGATGGACTTTGACTGGTTAAAGGGGCGCCATGTTGGGGCTCACCTTTACCAGTTGGGGCGGCATGTAGCCTACATGTTGGGGCTCACCTTTACCAGTTGGGGCGGCATGTAGCCTACATGTTGGGGCTCACCTTTACCAGTTGGGACGGCATGTAGCCTACATGTTGGGGCTCACCTTTACCAGTTGGGGCGGCATGTAGCCTACATGTTGGGGCTCACCTTTATCAGTTGGGGCGGCATGTAGCCTACATGTTGGGGCTCACCTTTACCAGTTGGGGCGGCATGTAGCCTACATATTGGGGCGTAGTGGTAGCCTAGTGGTTAGAGTGTTGGGCCAGTAACCGAAAGGTTGCTGGATTGAATCCCTGAGCTGACAAGGTAAAAATCTGTTGTTCTGCCCCTGAACAAGGCAGTTAACCCACTGTTCCCCGGTAGGCCGTCATTGTAAATAAGAATTTGTTCTTAACTGACTTGCCTAGTAAAATAAATTGAAATGTTCTTTCTAGATAGGTAGTTGGACACCACCTAGTGGAGAAAGATACACTTCACACCTTTCTTCTTGAAATGTATCTCATCACAAAGGCTTCCTCCCTTGCTTCTGCTGTGTTATCTTCCTATACTTTTACAGTGTATAATTTGCAGCCAGTTGTCAGACAATCACAAACAATGACAGAGGAACCAAATGACTCATTATGCTGTATCTCCAATCATCCTGCTTTTAATACAAAGTCAACATACAATACTATCTACAACCAGGGTTTTAAAGAAAATAACAGTTACTAGGTAACAGGATATATGTGATGCCATAGAAACTGTCCCTTACTTGATATCACATGTTTAGTCTGTGGGTCTTTCATTTCAGGTATATTTATATTTTAATCATTAAAATGTTAAGTCACACCAGATAAACTTTTGGACCCAACTTAAATTTCATATTCGGATAACTGAATTGTTAAATACGTTCCCCACCATTTGTCCCAAAATGCTATCATATACTCCTTCGATCTATAGTAGCACACTATAATTGAACAGTGTAGCATAGACTTTCAACAACTACTGTACTTTCCTCGACCGTTTAAACTCTATCTATGCCGCCGTATTGGCGATCGGATCGTACCACTTTAGCTATGATAATGGGGGTGGGGGGAGTCACTGAACTGAAACTAGGTCTGGCTCTAAGTATCTATCTATGAGGACATCAGTATCAAATTGCACTCTACACAGAGTGCTGTACATATTGTACTAAAGCAAATAAAAAAGACAATTAAAAAAACATTGACGATATCATACAGTAAAATTGGCTTGCCAAGTAAACAACATCTCATTGGTTATATTCGGTTATTTTCCCAAATAAAACTATGAATAAACAAATCAACCAATAGTAAAAAATCAAGTCTTAATAACAGTAACAAAATAGAATGATAATAAATATTTAAAAAATCATATCAAATAAATATTTGACAAAGTCAACAATAACAATAAGGCTCTTTTTTAAAATAATAAATAATTATGCGTGTTGTACTGTATGTACGCCTTATGCTCAGGCCTATGTACTGGACTATAAAGAACTCTATACGTCAGACGGTATGTACAGTTCAAGTTCATGTACGATAAACCATACTGTGCTCTACAATCACGACGTATCTGTGGAAGCAGATTATAGTACATCAAATCAATAAGAGAAGAGGACAACATCTCAAGGGATGGTGGGGAATGTTGGAGTGGACTTGAGGTGAAAGCATCGGGTTGTGTCATTCGTTTTTTTTGTTGTCTGCACAGTAAGACTACGAGCAGAGAGAAACCGGAGCGAAGATGTAAAGAGCCACTGTGAGCCGAGGGAGAGACTGAGAGGAAGAGAGTGGGTTGAGTTTGAGTTCAAACCTCTTTCTTCTACTCTCAACCCGTTGGGATTTACATTGTTTAACAAGCAAAACTAATTTCATCCAAAGCAACTCGCGGTTAACACACATATTCAGTACCATATACGTAGCCCCAAGCAGGAATTTAACCCACAACCTTAATGCTGTCATAACCCGGCTCCAACCCACTGAGCCATCAGGACCATTCCAATGTATAGTGACAATTCAAATAGGTGTTCAAATAGGTTCAATAGGTATAAGCTTCAAATAGGTGTAAGCTACATCATGACACTCAATGCTTAGCTCAGGTACATGGGATACAGCCTAAGCTGCAGAGAACCAACCAGGTGAAACATAAGGCAAAGACACTGAACCACAATGAATAGGATCCTTACAATTGTTTCTGCAGAAGCTGGAAATTGACCCCAAAAAAAGACCATTATTTTAAATTCTGTTCATTCATCGAAATGGCCCTCCAAAAAAAATATAGACAACATTCAATTCATACATGGAACCTCCTGAAATGACTAGCTGGGATTGACATGGAATTGCCTAATCGGTGTTTAACCTTTACTGTCATTAGGTTATGAAATATGATGTCAGCAATAGCAAGTAAGCATGGATGACTAAACATTGACTTGTAATAATATTGATCCCCACTTGGAGTAGGGTGAAGTTGCCCCCAGACACTGATCAAGGTCAATTTAGCTTTTTCAACCAAATGGTTTAGGTTACAATTTAAGGATGGTAAACTGATTCTAGATCTGTGAGTTTACTGCTCATGTATTGTAAGCTGGATGTACAGATAGTAGGGCACCATTCCTCCTCATCAGAGGTCAAAGTACATTTTCCATCTGCCCAGGAACAGCGTGGTTTCTCTTGGCACTGTGGGTAGGAGAGTCTGGCGTCCAATCACGGACATGCAGCTCAAACCGTCCCTCTAGTCCTACTTTGATGTCTAGGACTAGGTTTAGTCCTCTGTCTAAAACTGTGCTCAGGTTAAGCCAGGACTAGCTCTGGCAGCAACAGACACCAGAATGCAGAACGACAGACACATGAAAACGTTCACCTTTGCACTTTCACACCTCATACACTTAACCCATAGATAGAAAGATAATAACACAAAGACCCATTTAGGGTGCAGCAAATATCCAGGCTTTTTGTGTCCTTGTATTTTTTACACACACATATCACAACTCCTGTTTCTGAAGCAGTTTTTGTTTTTCACTGGTTTCATTTTTGAAATAGCTGACCACAACACACACAGGTATTATAAGTCCTCCACATTTTGAACACTGAGGTAAGAAGAATAAGCAGGATTACACATGTAGTAGTCTGTCTCCGACTCCCAACACACCCTTTCCAGGTCTTTCCTGAGAGCGCAGGTTTTCTTTGACATTCATCTAGTTGTTGTTGTTGTTGTTGTTTTGTTTGTTGCTGATGTTCTTGTAATAATTACTACTTGTTAGTAGTGTCGTCCCTCAGGTGGGATTTAAGGTTCATTGTTTTGTCGTTTTCCAGCCTGCTTCTCTCGTTGGTTGTTCCTTGTTTCTCTGTGGACCTCTATCTGAGCAGAAGGAAGGAGGGATGACAGTTCCTCTCCTCTCTTAGGTTGCATAGTGGTCAAAACTCCCCAGGTACTCCAGGGCAGCCTGGTAGGAGAACTGGTACTCATCCTGAACAAAAATAAAGAATAGACAGATTTCTGTCTAGTGCAGTATATTGATAACTGACATGGACATGTAGCTAGTGTAGCTAGTGCAGCTAGTGAGGTGGTCTGCTATCTCTATGAATGAATGAAAAAAAAACATCTAGCAATATCTGTCCATTTCTCAACAAACCATTTTATAATTGGAGAGGTCATCGGTGTGTCTGGGAAGTCTACCTCCGTCTGCACAGTGGCAGGGTGTTGTGTCTGTGAAGCCTACCTCCGTCTGCACCATGGCAGGGCGTTGTGTCTGTGAAACCTACCTCCTTCTGCCCCATGGCAGGGTGTTGTGTCTGTGAAGCCTACCTCTGTCTGCACCATGGCAGGGCATGGTGTCTGTGAAGCCTACCTCCGTCTACCCCATGGCAGGGCGTTGTGTCTGTGAAGCCTACCTCCGTCTGCACCATAGCAGGGCGTTGTGTCTGTGAAGCCTACCTCCGTCTGCCCCATAGCAGGGCGTTGTGTCTTTGAAGCCTACCTCCGTCTGCACCATAGCAGGGCGTTGTGTCTGTGAAGCCTACCTCCGTCTGCCCCATGGCAGGGCGTTGTGTCTTTGAAGCCTACCTCCGTCTGCACCATAGCAGGGCGTTGTGTCCTCAGCATCTTCACTGTCTGGAAGATGTCCACAGCTCCCTCGTAACGCATCCTCTCCAGAACAATGCTCAGAGTGATGAAGACTCCAGTTCGCCCTACACCCGCACTGCACACACACACACACACACACACACACACACACACACACACACACACACACACACACACACACACACACACACACACACACGGGTCAAACAAATACCAGCTCTGAACTTACCAATATGTCAGCCAGACTACAATTTTGTATTTTATTTCCCCTTTATTTAACCAGGTAGGCCAGTTGAGAACAAGTTCTCATTTACAACTGCGACCTGGCCAAGATAAAGCAAAGCAGTGCGACAAAAACAACAATACAGAGTTACACATAAACAAACATACAGTCAATAACACAATAGAAAAAGCTATGTACAGTGTGTGCAAATGTAGAAGATTAGGGAGGTAAGGCAATAAATAGGCCATAGACAAAACGGATGGCACTGTGACAGACTACATCCAGTTTGCTGAGTAGGGTGTTGGAGGCTATTTTGTAAATGACATCGTGGAAGTCAAGGTTCGATAGGATAGTCAGTTTTACGAGGGTATCTTTGGCAGCATGAGTGAAGGACGCTTTGTTGCGAAATAGGAAGCCAATTCTAGATTACATTTTGGATTGGAGATGCTTCATATGAGTCTGGAAGGAGAGTTTACAGTCTAACCAGACACCTAGGTATTTGTAGTTGTCCACATATTCTAAGTCAGAGCCGTCCAGAGGCAGCAATCAGTTGAAGAGCATGCATTTAGTTTTACTAGTATTTAAAAGCAGTTGGAGGCCACAGAAGGAGTGTTGTATGGCCTTGATGCTCGTTTGGAGGCTTGTTAACACAGTGTCCAAAGAAGGGCCAGATGTATGCAGAATGGTGTCGTCTGCGGAGAGGTGGATCAGAGAATCACAAGCAGCAAGAGCGACATCATTGATATATACAGAGAAAAGAGTCGGCCTGAGAATTGAACCCTGTGGCACCCCCATAGAGAATGTCAGAGGTCCGGACAACAGGCCCTCCGATTTGACACACTGAACTCTATCTGACAAGTAGTTTGTGATCCAGGCGAGGCAGTCATTTGAGAAACCAAGGCTATTGAGTCTGCCGATAAGAATGTGGTGATTGATAGAGTCGAAAAAGTTGGCCGGGTCGATGAAGACGGTTGCACAGTACTGTTTTTTATCGATGGCGGTTATGATATCGTTTAGGACCTTGAGCGTGGATGAGGTGCACCCATGACCAGCTCGGAAACCAGATTGCATAGTGGAGAAGGTTCGGTGTGATTCGAAATGGTCTGTGATCTGTTTGTTAACTTGGCTTTCAAACATTTTAGAAAGGCAGGGCAGGATGGATATACAGTTGAAGTCGGAAGTTTACACACACTTTAGGTTGTAGTCATTCAAACTTGTTTTTCAACCACTTCACAAATGTCTTGTTAACAAACTATAGTTTAGGCAAGTCGGTTAGGACATGTACTTTGTGAATGACACAAGTCGTTTTTCCAACAATTGTTTACAGACAGATTATTTCACTTATAATTCACTGTATCATAATTCCAGTGAATTAGAAGTTTACATACACTGAGTTGACTGTGCCTTTAAACAGCTTGGAAAATTCCAGAAAATGATGTCATGGCTTTAGAAGCTTCTGTTAGGATAATTGACATCATTTGAGTCAATTGGAGGTGTACCTGTGGATGCATTTCAAGGCCTACCTTCAAACTCTGTGCCTCTCTTCTTGACATCATGGGAAAATCAAAAGAAGTCAGCCAAGACCTCATAAAAACAATTGTAGACCTCCACAAGTCTGGTTCATCCTAGGGAGCAATTTCCAAACGCCTGAAGGTACCACCTTCATCTGTACAAACAATGGTACGCAAGTGTAAACACCATGGGATCATGCAACCGTCATACCACTCAGGAAGGAGACACGTTCTGTCTCCCAGAGATGAACGTACTTTGGTGCGAAAAGGGCAAATCAATCCCAGAACAACAGCAAAGAACCTTGTGAAGATGCTGGAAGAAACAGGTACAAACGTATCTATATCCACAGTAAAACGAGTCCTATATCGACATAACCTGAAAGGCCGCCCAGCAAGGAAGAAGCTACTGCTCCAAAACCGCCATAAAAAAAGCCAGACTACGGATTGCAACTGCACATGGGGACTAAGATCATACTTTCTGGAGTTATGTCCTCTGGTCTGATGAAACAAAAATATAACTGTTAACCATAATGACCATCGTTATGATTGGATTGAAGTTCAAGCTTGGTTGCAAATGGGTCTTCCAAATGGACAGTGACCCCAAGCATACTTCCAAAGTTGTGGCAAAATGGCTTAAGGACAACAAAGTCAAGGAATTGGAGTGGCCATCACAAAGCCCTGACCGCAATCCTGTAGAAAACGCCTGGCTACCCCTAGGCGTGTTAAGCATATCCCAGTTTAGGTCACCTAACAGTACGAACTCTGAAGATAGATGGGGGGCGATCAATTCACATATGGTGTCCAGGGCACAGCTGGGGGCTGGGGGGGGGGGGTCTATAATAAGCGGTAACGATGAGAGACTTGTTTCTGGAAAGGTGGATTTTTAAAAGTAGAAGCTGAAATTGATTGGGCACAGACCTGGATAGTATGACAGAGCTCTGCAGGCTATCTCTGCAGTAGATTGCAACTCCGTCGCCTTCGGCAGTTCTATCTTGTCGGAAAATGTAGTTGGGGATGGAAATTTCAGAATTTTTGGTGGCCTTCCTAAGCCAGGATTCAGACACGGCAAGGACATCAGGGTTGGTGGAGTGTGCTAAAGCAGTGAATAAAACAAACTTGGGGAGGAGGCTTCTGATGTTAACATGCATGAAACCAATGCTTTTACGGTTACAGAAGTCAACAAATGAGAGCACCTAGGGAATAGGAGTGGTGCTGGGGGCTGCAGAGCCTGGGTTAACCTCTCCTTCACCAGAAGAACAGAGTAGGAGTAGGATAAGGGTACGGCTAAAGGCTATAAGAACTGGTCGTCTAGTGCGTTCGGAACAGAGAGTAAAAGGAGCAGATTTTTGAGCGTGGTAGAATAGATTCAAGGAACAATGTACAGACAGGAGTATGGTATGATGTGAGTACAGTGGAGGTCAACCTAGGCATTGAGTGACGATAAGAGGTTTTGTCTCTACAGGCACCAGTTAAGGAATGGGGGCTCTACAGTGAAATAAGACAATAATAACTAACCAAAACAGCAGAAGACAAGGCATATTAACATTAGAGAGAGGCATGTGCAGCCGGGTGATCATAGGGTCCAATGAGCAGCAACAGGTGCATCAGGGAGCCGTTCAGTAGTCGCTACTACGCTAGGCGAGCTGGAGAAATGGCAATTCAGACAGCTAGAGGGCCAGAGATAGCAGATGTCGCAATGGAAGAGCCTATTGAAACCACCTCGGACGATTACGTCGGCATACCAGTCGTGATGGATCGGCAGGGCTATGTGTCGGCAATAAAGGGTCCTGGCCAATTGGCAAAAGAGGTATTGTAGCCCAATTAGCTGGTAGACCTCTTCGGTTAGCTGGAAGATGGGCCTAGCTCAAGGCTAGCTCAAGACTAACTGGTGCTTGCTTTGGGACAGAGGCGTTAGCCAGCAGTAGCCACTCAAATGCAGCTAGCTAGTTGCGATGATCCGGTGTAATGGACCAGGGCTTGTGGCAAGAATCTGGTGATGAGGTAGAGAAAAAGTTGTCCGATATGCTCTGGGTTGATATCGCGCTGGGCAGACTGGCAGGTATTGACCGAGCTGAAGCTGGCTGGTTTCCAAGTTAACGGTGAAGACCGCTAGCAGTGGCTAACTGACTACTAGCTACTAGCTAGTTAGCTGGCTAACTTCTGATGGGGGTTCCGATTCTAAAGTATAAAATAGCAGATGTATACAACATTGGGTGAGGTGGGTTGCAGGAAAGTATATTCAGTTTGTAGATGGAAAGTGAGATTAAAATAAATACAAAATATACGACGAGGTAAACGACTATGCACAAGACGGGACAAGAGAAATACACATCCGACTGCTACGCCATCTTGGAAAATCTTTATACAGCAGTAATGGGGAATAACAGATGTGTGAAGTCTATAAGGGCAATGCATGGTTAATCAAAACCTATAGCTATTACCTGCAATGGACACTGATTGGGCCGTCCTGACCAAACTGCTCCTTGGTTTTGTGCACCTGGCCAATGAAGTCGATGAAGCCCTCTCCAGATTTCGGAACTCCCTGCTCTGGCCAATCAGTGAACTGAAACTGACGAACTGTCCGCGATTGGCCATCCTGATGGGAGAGTGGAAGGAAGAAGAAGTGACATACACCCTTCCTTCCTCCTTATTGTTACCAGTAAACACTGCTCTCTGTACGTGATTGGAAAAGTGAATGCAATATTTCCCTCCTACTGCTTTTACCAATCAAACTATTCTACTATCTATTCAGACAGAGTTCTGTTTTCTAGTAAGGTTGCAGGTCTGGTTCTGGTTTTTGACCACCTACCCTCCTCATCTTCTCTCTGTCTGATCTATGTGTGTATAAATCCTGTCTGCCTGGCTCTGGAGCCTGTCTGTCTGTAGCCAATTACATATTTTCTCTGCTCAGACAACCTGACTCCACAGAGATCAATACAACATCTGTTAATGGGCTGTCAGGACAGGCTTATCAACACAAACACACACACACACACACACACACACACACACACACACACACACACACACACACACACACACACACACACACACACACACAATCAGGGCGTTAGGAGAAGACAGGGTTGACTAGAGTAATCTACGGTGGGTCGATTGAACATGCTAGCTGCCAGGACCCTCACAAACTCCCCTGATAGATGGACAATAAGGGGGAGAGGTGACTGATTACAATATAAAATACCCTACAAAGGGGATAAGTAATTTGCAGTTACATTTACAACACACACACAAGCATAAATAGTCACGCGTCATTGACCTTGACTTGTCTGAGGAGGATAGAGAGTATTGTGGAAATGTTGCACACACAAAAACCCTCTCACACACTCAGACTCACACACACACTCACCCTTGCGTCAGTGACTTTGAACTCTCTGAGGATGTACTGGGGCATGTTGTATTCAGCCATGGGATCCACTACAAAGTACTGGTACCTGGCTGAACGCTCCGCAGGCCAGTACTGATGGCACTTCTCCTGTAGAGACACACAAAGGAAAAGAGATGGCACGTGTGTGCGTGTATGTGTGTGAGTAGGTTGGTGCTTGCGTGCATGTGTGTGCGTAACCTTACCCGTCCCATCTCTCTCAGTTTAGTGAGCATGACAACGATGGTAGAGTTGTGTTCCCACAGCATTCTCCAGAAGTCTTCTGTGGTCTCAGCCAGTGGACCCTGGGTGGCGATGTAACCTCTCTGCTGCCTATAACCACATGGACACAATCCTTAATTAATAGACCATAAAGATAAAACTAGCAAGTTTAACATAGCTTATCAGACCTGGTCCAAATCAAGATGGTGGACAGTTTGAGGCACAGATTAAACTTCCTAGGGTTTTATATCTATGCAAAAGCAATTTAGTAATGGAACAGTGTCTTGAATTGGGATGTCTATTCTACTATTTATATTTCTATGGTTGAGACGTACCTGTATCCATCGATGTAGCTGGCGTTGATGTAGTCTGAGCCCTCCAGGCCTCTGATTGGCTGCAGACAGACACGGGTGGTCTCGTAGGGCATGATGTTGACCAGGCGGTTCTTGAACTTGTTACACGGCAGGTTGGCACTGACAAACCGAGACGTGTGGGCTTTTGTGTTGGCCAGACGCTGAAGGAGAGAGAGGAAAGTAGAGAGGGAGAGATACAGAGAGGATTGCTTTTTGAAGCATTGTACTACACCAAAACCAATTTTAATTCCAAATTACCAAGTATTTCTGATTGTGAACCTATTTCTGACTGGCATCTCTCTGTATTTGAACTATATTTCTCTATTCTATCCACTATATTTCTATGCTACAGTATCCACTGTGTTGATATGTTCACCTTGAATTCCAGCTCCATGCCGGTGACGTGCTCTCCATTCTCCACCTGGCCCAGCTTCTGCATGTAGGAGAACAGGCTCCTGGCCGCCACCTCCGTGTTCCCACAAGCCACTGCTTCCAGCAGCGCCTCGTGGATGAAGCCGTACTGGTCCTCCGTCTGCACCATGTAGTTCCGCTGGGACCTCATCAGGGTCACGTGACCGTAGACGTCGGCCGTGCGCTCGTGTCTGATTCTCTCCAGCATGGCGTCGATCACGATGAAGCAGCCGGTGCGGCCCACCCCCGCACTGAGAGAGAGAAACAGGGGGGGGGGGGGGGGGGGTCTGAGCTATCAGTGGTCATTCGTCAGGACAGCCTGTCATATATGGCTGACTGGATCCAGGGTGCGCGTGTGTGTGTGTGTGTGTGTGTGCGCGCGCGCGCGTGAGTGTGTGTGTGAGTGTGTGTGTCTGTGCGTGTCGCAGGTGTGTGGTATATGTGTGTGTGGGTATATGTGTGCTTGTGTGTCCTCCTACCTGCAGTGTGCGATGACAGGACCTGCGTCAGGGGGGTTGCAGGCTTTAACCCTGCGTAGGAAGGCAAGGAACGGGGTGGGGTACTCTGGTACTCCGTGGTCCGGCCAGGCAGTGAACTGGAACTGACGCACCTCCCTCCGTTCACTACTACCACTCTGAGAGAAGGGAGAGGAGAGCATTATTAGTGCCATCACCATTACTACTGTATGAGACACAGCAGAAGGGAGAGAGGGGTACTTTCAGAAACCAAACAAAATAATCTGTGTTCTCCCCATGTACTTGATAATTATTATGCTTCCAAACATTACATAATATATGAATTGACATACAGTGTATTTGGAAAGTATTCTGACTCCTTCCCCTTTTCTACATTTTGTGAAGTTACAGCGTTACTCTAAATGGATTAAAAACATGTTTTCACTCATCAATCTACACACAATACCTCATAATGACAAAGAGAAAACACGTTTTCAGATTTTTTGGCACATTAATTACAAATAAAAAACAAAAATACCTTATTTACATACAGTTGAAGTCGGAAGATTACATACACCTTAGCCAAATACATTGATATTTAATCCAAGTAAAAATTCCCTGTTTTAGGTCAGTTAGGATCATCACTTTATTTTAAGAATGTCAGAATAATAGTAGAGAGAATTATTTATTTCAGCTTTTATATCTTTCATCACATTCCCAGTGGGTCAGAAGTTTACATACTCAATTAGTATTTGGTAGCATTGCCTTTGAATTTTTTAACTTGGGTCAAATGTTTTGGGTAGCCTTCCACAAGTGAGTCAGGTTTGTAGGCCTCCTTGCTCGCACACAATTTTTCTGTTCTGTCCTACATATGTTCTATAGGATTGAGGCCAGGGCTGTGTGATGGCCACTCCAATACCTTAACTTTGTTTTCCTTAAGCCATTTTGCCACAACTTTGGAAGTATGCTTGTCCAGTATCATTGTCCATTTGGAAGACCCATTTGCAACCAAGCTTTAACTTGCTGACTGATGTCTTGAGATGTTGCTTCAATATATCCACATAATTTTCCTTTCCTCATGATGCCATATATTTTGTGAAGTGCACCAGTGCAGCAAAGCACCCCCACAACATGATGTTGCTACCCCTGTGCTTCACGGTTGGGATGGTGTTCTTCGGCTTGCAGGCTTGCCCCTTTTTCCTCCAAGCATAACGATGGTCATTATGGCTAAACAGTTCTATTTTTGTTTCATCAGACCAGAGGACATTACTCCAAAAAGTACGATCTTTGTCCCCATGTGCAGTTGCAAACCGTAGTCTGCTTTTTTATGGCGGTTTTGGAGCAGTGTCTTCTTCCTTACTGAGCGGCCATTCAGGTTATGTTGATATAGGACTCGTTTTACTGTGGATATAGATACATTTGTACCTGTTTCCTCCAGCATCTTCACAAGCTCCTTTGCTGTTGTTCTGGGATTGATTTGCACTTTTCGTACCAAAGTACGTTCGTCTCTAGGAGACAGAACTGAGCGGTATGATGGCTGCGTGGTCCCATGGTGTTTATACTTGCGTACTATTGTTTGTACAGATGAACGTGGTACCTTCAGGAGTTTTGGGATGAACCAGACTTGTGGGGGTCTACAATTTTTGTTCTGAGGTCTTGTCTGATTTCTTTTGATTTTCCCATGATGTCAAGCAAAGAGGCACTGAGTTTGAAGGTAGGCCTTGAAATACATCCACAGGTACACCTTCAATTGACTCAAATGATGTAAATTAGCCTATCAGAAGCTTCTAAAGCCATGACATCGTTTTCTAGAATTTTCCAAACTGTTTAAAGGCACAGTCAACTTAGTGTATGTAAACTTCTGACCCACTGGAATTGTGATACTGTCAATTATAAGTGAAATAATCTGTATGTATTTTTGTACTGTATTTTTGGAAAAATGACTTGTGTCATGCGCAAAGTAGATGTCCTAACCGACTTGCCAAAACTATAGTTTGTTAACAAGACATTTGTGGAGTGGTTGAAAAACGGGTTTTAATAACTACAACCTAAATGTATCTAAACTTCCGACTTCAACTGTAAGTCTTCAGACTCTTTGCTATGAGACTCGAAATTGAGCTCAAGTGCATCCTGTTTCCATTGATCATCCTTGAGATGTTTCTACAACTTGATTGGAGTCCACCTGTGGTAAATTCAATTGATTGGACATGGTTTTGTAAGGCACGCACCTGTCTATATAAGGTCCCATTGTTGAAGGAGCCTGAAGAACAGAGTGGCCTCCACATTATTCTTAAATGGAAGAAGTTTGGAACCACCAAGACTCTTCCTATAGCTGGCCGCCCGGCCAAACTGAGCAATCGGAGGAGAAGGGCCTTGGACAGGGAGGTGACCAAGAACCCAATGGTCACTCTGACAGAGCTCCAGAGTTCCTCTGTGGAGATAGGAGAACCTTCCAGAAGGACTCTGCAACACTTCACCAATCAGGCCTTTAATGTAGAGTGGCCAGACAGATGCCACTCCCCAGTAAAAAGCACATGACAGCCTGCTTGGAGTTTGCCAAAAGGCGCCTAGACGACTCTTAGACCACGACGAACAAGATTGTCTGGTCTGATGAAACCAAGATTAAACTCTTTGGCCTGAATGCCAAGTATCACATCTGGAATAAACCTGGCATCATGCCTACAGTGAAGCATGGTGGTGGCAGCATCATGCTGTGGGGATGTTTTTCAGGGGCAGGAACTGGGAGACTAGTCAGGATCGAGGGAAAGATAAATGGAGCAAAGTACAGAGAAATCCTTGATGAAAACCTGCTCCAGAGCACTTCAGGACCTCAGACTGGGGCGAAGGTTCAACTTCCAACAGGACAATGACCCTAAGCACACAGCCAAGACAACACAGGAGTGGCTTCGAGACAAGTCTCTGAATGTCCTTGAGTGGCCCAGCCAGAGCCCGGACTTGAACTCAATCAAACATCTCTGGAGAGACCTGGAAATAGTTGTGCAGCGCTGCTCCCCATCCAACCTGATAGAGATTGAGAGGATCTGCAGAGAAAAATGGCGGAAACTCCCCAAATACAGGTGTGCCAAGCTTGTAGTGTCATACCCAAAAATACTTGAGGCTGTAATCGCTGCCAGGTGCTTCAACAAATTACAGAGTAAAGGGTCTGAATACGTATGTAATGTGATATATCAGTTTTTAGCTTTGTCATTATGGGGTATTTGTTTAAATTCATTAAATTCAAAATGTTTAAATTCATTTTAGAATAAGACACTAACATAAAATTTAAAAAAGTAAAGGGGTCTGAATACTTTCCCAAATGCACTGTATGTACTCTATATTCATGACTGATATATTAATAATGTACCTCAAAGCACTTAAAAGTCAGCTGGCCTAGTTTCTGTGTGTTTTGAGACACTGCTTGGTAGGGCTCTAGTTCCTAGATTAGTACAATATTCAGGAAGTAGTGTGATTCTAACAGTGATAATCTCTCTGTAACAGTGCATCATGACAGGTTCAGGCTGAAATGCTGACTGGATAGAACCAATGCTCCATTAACTACAGTGTAATCACCTTCCCCTTTGCTCCCTGCTGTTTTCTCACAGGGTGACAGTCGAGATTTGAATTCAAATCCCTTCAAATTGTTTCTGGTTCATTAGCTGGCTGAGAGTGTAGAAGTGTCATGGGGCATGACAGTAAATTAATCAAGAGCAAATGGCGATGGATTTACCAAGATGAACAGAAGAATAGAAAGGGGAGTGGGAGAAGATAAACGAGAACAGGGGAGGTGAGGTGGAGTTTGTGTGTGTGTGTATGTGTGTGTGTGTGTGTGTGTGTGTGCTTGAGTGCCTGTGCGCGTACGTGCATGCATGTGTGTGTGTACTGACCTTGTGCAGGGAGAAGGTGCGCACGCAGAAGGTGGCCAGTTCCATAGTGTCCAGTAGGGTGACCTGGGTCATCCCATAGGTCTCTGAACCACGGGTCGGCCAGTACTGGTCACACTTTACCTACAGAAGGAAAAAAAAAACTTTCATCAGCATCATTGTTATCAAAATCATCCTTGTCAGTAATCTCATCATCAGCAGCAGAAGCTCATCATCGTCTTCAATGTCGACGTTACCATCATCGTCATTGCCATTTTCATAGAAAAACATATTCTGATAATCAAAAGAGACTAATCCATTAGCCTAATTGTCTTGACCTACTTAATTATCTAAATATGGCTCTGATGCTAAAATGACTGTCAGTTTCTTTCAATGGATGGCAGCAGATTACAGCTGATGACAGTACCCTATCATCCTCAGCGGATGACTCATGACTGTGACCTAAAAAGTGCCCTATAGTGGATGATAGCCTTCCAGTAACCTTCAGTGATTTACAGTATTGGATGATACTGAGTAGATGACAGTGCCCTACAGTGGACGACAGAGCCCTTCTGACCTACAGCAGGGAATGACAACACCCTTCAATAGTGGATGACACGAGTGGATGACTGCACATTACAATGCATGACAGAGCCCTAGTCCCATTCAAAGTGGCTGAGTGTTGCCCTACAGTACACTCTTTGAAAAGAAGGTGCTACCTGGTACCAAAAAGAGTTCTCCTATGGGGACAAACAAAGAACCCTTATTCTCTAAGCGATTGGATGAGTGTTGCCCTACAGTAGATAATAACGATGAGTGGATGAGTGTTGCCCTGTCCCTCCCCCTCTCACCCGTGACTTCTCTTCCAGGCGAGTCATCATGACCACGGAGGCTGCTCTCTGTTCCCACACCATCCTCCAGAAGTCCCCGAACGTCTCCGCCAGCGGGCCCTGTGTGGCAATGTAGGCATTCTGCTTCCTGTAGCCGTCAATGTAGTTAGCATTGATGTAGTCACTACCCAGGATACCTGAATATGGAGAGGGGGAATGAGGAAGAGAGGAGAGTTGTTGAGATTTCTATTCACTTCAATTTCTATTCCTTTTAGTCAAGGACTATGCTTTTTCTGGGTCTGTCCATGTACCTGTGTCTGTTCGTATCTGGGAACAGATGTTGATTTATCAATCAGATGTCGATTTATCAATCAGATTTTTATCTATCAAACAATATCAGACATGTTATTCATAATTTACAATGATTTCATGTCTTACGAGTGAGGCCATCATCTCTAAAGCTGTACACTGTACCCAGAGGCGTCATGCCCATAAGGGGCACAGGGGCACGTGCCCCCTCAGATGAGTCCTGTATAATTTTTGGGTTACAATTTTTTGTTTCTGTTTCTCTGTAATACTACTAGCCACCTAGCAAATTTATGAAGTTGGCTTTAGCCCAATCATCTAAGCTCATAACTAGCTACCAAGAAGTAATTTCAGACTATCAATCAAGTTAGAGTAGCTAGCTTATCTAAATATCTTGCTGGCATGCCTGCTGGCAAGGTTGGCAGAATTTAGAAAAGCAAAATGTACTAAATAAGACATTCCTTTCAATCCTTTACCCAGATTTGAGCAAAGATCCAGAGAAGCATATTTAGTTTAAAAAAATAACCACCAGTTTGGAGTATCCAGACAGCTCAAGAGGTATGCTTAGATAGGCAGAAAAATAAACATATTTTTATATGGAATGAAACATAATGAAAAAGCCATCCTCCCCAGCCATCCTCACATACTTTGTGCCCACTCAGATTTTTGGGGTGCATGTACCTGGACTTGAACCCTCTATTGGAGCGAGGACAACGCGAGTGTGATCGTAGGCGATGACGTTAGCATAGCGGTTCTTGGGCTTGTTCACCTCCAGGTTGGAGTGCTCCCAGGTAAACTGCTGACCAGGGTCAATGGACTGGAGAGACCAGGAAACAGAGATGAAGAGTTACAGGATTTCCACATCGGTTGCATTTTTTTCTCCTAATTTATAGTTGATGGCACCTAAAATCTAATTGAGAGCACCCATTAAGTAGAATTTATGAAAATGCTATGATGAAGATCAAGGAGTATAGGATAGGATACCATCTTAGTTTGCAAGAGGCAATTGGTACACTTTGAGGAATAACCCTATCCCTAGGTACTGTATAGTATTGTATGTAAGAGTGATGTTCATCCGTTCCTCCATGCTGCATCTCTCACCTCGTACTCCTGAGACAGACGCAGGTTGTCGTTGGCCTTGAGCAGCTCTGTGTGTTCAGCCAGCTCTGTGATGGGGATGGGAGGGTGGCTCATCATACCTACAGGACAGGGACAAGGGTTAAATGTAGGAGGTCAGACGTCAAGGGCCATTATGAGGGCTCTCTGTGTGACTTAGCGGGTTTCGAACCCAGTTTGTCAGTGCGACTCAAGACTGAGTTAAGCTCAATCCTGCATAGGCATTAGCCTTGGAAGCTTACACAAGACTGAGGGGCAGACTCAGTGATTTGGAGGCCCCAAGCAGAGGCCAGTCTAAAGCCCCCACCCCCCTTTTATAGTAAATACAGTGGGGAGAACAAGTATTTGATACACTACCAATTTTGCAGGTTTTCCTACTTACAAAGCATGTAGAGGTCTGTGATTTTTATCATAGGTACACTTCAACTGTGAGGGACGGAATCTAAAACAAACATCCATAAAATCACATTGTATGATTTTTAAGTAATTAATTAGCATTTTATTGCATGACATAAGTATTTGATCACCTACCAACTAGTAAGAATTCCGGCTCTCACAGACCTGTTAGTTTTTCTTTAAGAAGCCCTCCTGTTCTCCACTCATTACCTGTATTAACTGCAACTGTTTGAACTCGTTACCTGTATAAAAGACACCTGTCCACACACTCAATCAAACAGACTCCAACCTCTCCACAATGGCCAAGACCAGAGAGCTGTGTAAGTACATCAGGGTTAAATTGTAGACCTGCACAAGGCTGGGATGGGCTACAGGACAATAGGCAAGCAGCTTGGTGAGAAGGCAACAACTGTTGGCGCAATTATTAGAAAATGGAAGAAGTTCAAGATGACGGTCAATCACCCTCGGTCTGGGGCTCCACGCAAGATCTCACCTTGTGGGGCGTCAATGATCATGAGGAAGGTGAGGGATCAGCCCAGAAGTACACGGCAGGACCTGGTCAATGACCTGAAGAGAGCTGGGACCACAGTCTCAAAGAAAACCATTAGTAACACACTACGCCGTCATGGATTAAAATCCTGCAGCGCACGCAAGGTCCCCCTGCTCAAGCCAACGCATGTCCAGGCCCGTCTGAAGTTTGCCAATGACCATCTGGATGATCCAGGGGAGGAATGGGAGAAGGTCATGTGGTCTGGTGAGACAAAAATATAGCTTTTTGGTCTAAACTCCACTCGCCGTGTTTGGAGGAAGAAGAAGGATGAGTACAACCCCAAGAACACCATCCCAACCATGAAGCATGGAGGTGGAAACATCATTCTTTGGGGATGCTTTTCTGCAAAGGGGACAGGACGACTGCACCGTATTGAGGGGAGGATGGATGGGGCCATGTATTGCGAGATCTTGGCCAACAACCTCCTTCCCTCAGTAAGAGCATTGAAGATGGGTCGTGGCTGGGTCTTCCAGCATGACAACGACCCGAAACACACAGCCAGGGCAACTAAGGAGTGGCTTCGTAAGAAGCATCTCAAGGTCCTGGAGTGGCCTAGCCATTCTCCAGACCTGAACCCAATAGAAAATATTTGGAGGGAGCTGAAAGTCTGTATTGCCCAGGGACAGCCCCTAAACCTGAAGGATCTGGAGAAGGTCTGTATGGAGGAGTGGGCAAAAATCCCTGCTGCAGTGTGTGCAAACCTGGTCAAGAACTACAGGAAACGTATGATCTCTGTAATTGCAAACAAGGTTTCTGTACCAAATATTAAGTTATGCAATAAAATGCAAATGAATTACTTAAAAATCATACAATGTGACAGTTGAAGTGTACCTATGATAAAATTGACAGACCTCTACATGCTTTGTAACTAGGAAACACTGCCGATTTTGCAGGTTATCAAATACTTGTTCTCCCCACTGTACATGTAATTTAACTGTAAAAATATATGCCCTTTTAATGTGCCATGAACACAACCAGTCATGACATTTTCATCTGATTATTAAAAACGATCACTTCAAAAAGTAGGTTACCTTCGCACATTCATCCAAACAGTGCTCTGTGCACCCGCCAACTGCCTTAAATTAGCAAGTGACTGAACCTCTCTCACCGGAGAAAGCATCCGAGCTAGCGAAACAGCACCACTCTGTCTTACCATATGTACCACATTTATCTGATGCTGTCTGGCCAAAAAGAGTATGTCATGCCATAATACATGGCAGTATTTTAACCAGCAGCAGCACCTGTCTTTTTACTAAAGAAATGCTATTGCATCTCGCTAGATGTATGTAGGAAGTATGTTTTGAAGTTTCTGTCTTATATCAGAGATAAAAAAGCAAAAAAACAAAAAAAAATGACCGTGGAATTACCCGTATACCTTTTACATGGAAATGCCCTATTCACTTCACATAAATGTTTTGGCCCAGTACCATGTTACCTTCAGATGACGGTTGTAGAGCAAAACCAAGAACGCCATCGTGTTCGTGAGAGTCTCATCTTTCCATAGAAGGTTCATATTAGTGTGTAGCCCAAAACCGTACCGATTTTTCTGTGAGAAGATCAATTTCTGGGATGTCTCCTGGTCTGACAAACACCGCTAAATCTGGGCCACCTTCCACCGCAGACGCTGATATCTCCGTCTTAACCAGAAAGACTTTGATGGGGATGTTTAAATGTTTTATTATGAAGCCTCTTGGTTATGTGAGGCCCGAGGCAGTTGCCTCTTCTGCATAATGGTAAGTCTACCAGTGACAAGACTGCATAGAGTACACCTACACACACCACTCTGTCATTGCACAAGATTAATTACAGGTTCTTTGTTAGATGGCAAAATACAATTACAGAGTAAAAAAAAAAAAATGCATATTACACGAATAGCACAATGGAGAATCAATAATAATCCACTTAAAAGATACAAAGTCTGCGATTCGGTTGGTTTGGAAATGTTTTCCTTTGATATGGAAATTACTTTTCTGAGCGATTAGGAGCGCAAGCGATGATTCAGAGAAGAAAAAAAAAAGGAAAAAAAAGACAGAGTGTTAATTAGGCCGAACGGCACCCTGAGTATCTCCACGCACACAGTGGGTGGTAATGGTGTGGAGGTCGAGTGTTAGCCCCCATACAATGTAAAACACTGTCAGATGTAGGGGAGAGTGCTATACAATATCATTCAATATCATCATGCACCATGAGCAGTGTTGCAAAATATAGGCCTAATTGTAAGAAAACAATCTGTTAAAGCAAATATCAAACGGATGAATTACATTGAACAACACCTGTGTGGCATGAATAATGTTAATATTGCCACAAATAACCTAATTATACAATATACTGTATATTTTACACAATAACATCCTCCTCATTCTCATCTAAGTTCCTTCTGTGAGGGGGAAGCAGTATCTCGTAGTACAGAGGGTAACAGGAAGTGGCGGAGGCGTAGCCTGGGGGATTTAACACCAGAGCAGCTGGAGGTGGGACTCACAGAGGGTGTGGAGGCGGAGTGGGTCTGCCTTGTCTGGCCACGCTAGGAAAAGCGGAAGATCTACACCACGCATTCTAGACAGAAATATAATTCTATTAGCTAAAAATAACTTTAACTCTCACCTTTCATCTTTTCAAGAACAAATAGGTCATGTAAGTGTTTTTCAGTTCTGACAGTGGTGACACCTCTGTCCTCTCTGGCATGGCTATCTAGCGCCTGCCAGGTGGGACTGTGGGCGATCGGGCAGACACTGAGACGGTTACAGTGTTTGGGCAGAGTGCCGTGCCGCCCGTTGCACAGGTATGACTCACGGACGATGACTCATCTTAACTGTACTAACCTGGAGGACAGCCATTTTGATCTCAGAAGGAAATGAAACCCTGGTGGAAGCTTCAGAGGGTTATAAAACCTGACCCTGTGTGGTGTGTTTTCTGTGGTAACTTTCTACACTTGAAATTCACTTTGTTCTTTATTGCAGTTCCTCCCACCATATAAATTCAGCAACTTTTCTTTCTTTTATCAAGAACAAATGTGCTATCGAAAAATGTGTGTGTGTGTGTGCATGTGTGCATGCGTTTGTCTGTGCATACCAGGGGTCTGGAAGTTGATGCGTCTCATCTCGACGGGGTCTGTGGGGTGGTGGGCCATCATCTCAGCGTTACCCAGAAGGCTCTTGGTGCCTGGCTCAGAGTCCTTCCTCTTACTGCTCAGGGACCAGGGAGACGGAACACAACAGGACAATCACCAGACAAGAGACACACCAGAGAGAGTAGAGGCGTTAGAGGTCATGACTGACCTAACAGTATTCACCACAATATATTGGTTCAATGAACACAAGTTTTAAATACTTTAGACTGTATTATTTCTATAAATTGCTGCACTGCCAATTAGGCATTTGAATTGACACTGTATCATTTGTCCTTAGAGATCTAAATATGTCACCAACACAATATACCAACTAATTAGTATGGCCGACACTCACCTGTCTGGCTTGCTGCTTCCGAAACAGGAGCGAGCGAGGGAGTGAATAATGAAAAGAGGAATGTGATACATTTGTATTCAAAAGCTTGATGGCTGGGTTACTAAGGATGACACATCTCTTTGGCTGGGTCAGTCTAGCTGCCCTTACAATCTTGTCCCTTGTTTCTATGCCTGTTAATATGCCAGTATACTGTGTAAGTTGAAACAGACACATTTCAATGGCTGCCATGTGATAGAACCATACCGTATGTGTTAGCGAGGTATAGCGCGTTAGAATGTTAGAGACGAATAGCATATTATCATGTTTGCTGGTTATAGCAAAGCAAGCAAGCTGATTTGAGTGTGTTATACTTGTTAGATATACAACCCCTGTGTAAGTTCAGTGCTCCCTCCCCGGGTCTCACTCACTTCTTGTAGAGCAGGATGGCGATGACGATGCAGATGATGAAGACCACGGCCAGGACGGGTCCCACCACCCAGATCAGACCGTCCCCCGCGTCCAGGGGCTGGGGGTCTGAGTCGGGGGCTATCACTGGGTCTGTGTAGGGGCTGGCCCCATACATCTTCTACAATACACAAACAGAGCACATTGAGGAATACATATCGCACGAGGGGATATGAACATTATTGCCTTTTCATTCTCCATTCGTCGAGTGATGTACTGTATATTTCATTGCTTTAACAGTGTTGTTCATGGCCATGCCAAAGTAGCTTGTCTTTTGAGAATGAGGGAGAAGACGTGACTATGTGAGAGAGATACACACTGTCCTACAATACCTATATGCAATCACACATAAACAAAACAAACCAAAAAAATCCTCATTGGATTTCCCCGTACCCCTGTGGTGCCGTTGAGTTCTGCCAGGATGAAGAACACGTACTCCTGTCCCGGTTCTAGAGCGCGGTTCTCAAAGCCTCCGTAGTCCAGCTGGTCCCCCAAAGTGAAGAAGGCTGGCAGGGTATCAGGGGTGAAGCGGGCAGTGATGTAGGCTCGACGCAGGTCAACCTGTTTTTGCTGTCTAGAGTCCCTCTGTCTTTGACTGATGTCCAACAACTGGGAAGGAGAGGAAGAGAAAGAGAGACGGATGTTATTGATACGTTTTTTACATTTTTTTATGTAAACATTAAGAAACCAAATCTAAAAGAGCAAAGGTTCTCAGAGAGAGGACCAGCCATGTCATGTGTTCCCAAATGGGTTGCCATAGCTCTCGCCTCCTCCAGGTCCATCTCGTCTGGGCTCTTGAGATGCCTGATGACCCCCCTTGCCCTCCTCAGTGGAACTACCACCACATAAATGTTCCTAGAGGGAGACACAACCAACACACAGGACATCAGAAAATATCGCAAATTCTAAACACCATTAAAATCAGTTAGATATAGATAGAAATCCATCCTCTAGGTAGGCCTTTACTTGACAGGGCTGCGGTTCTCCAGTGAAGGCAGAATGATGGTGATGGTGGTCTCCGTGTCCCGGGTGTGGTCTATCTCCGGACGACGGATGCCGATTAGTGGAGACGTCTTGGCTAGGATGCGGTGCCTCAGCCGGCCCATGTTGCCCTCGGGGGAGGTGATCTTGAAGTCATAGTCAGTATCGGGCTGCAGGTTGGGGATCACTGCTTTCCTCAGCCTGGCATCCACCTCCATCTTCTGATGATTATACTCCACCTGGGAGGAATGGGATAGGGGTATTTTACGGCTAAGATCATACTGTACATACGTTACATACACACGCAGCGACATACACACACATGCACGCACAATTGTGTTTACGCACACATACACACAGACACACACACACAAACAGATGTTTATGCATGCATGCACACGCGCGCACACACGCGCACACTCACAGTAAAGTGGTATGGGTAGGGGCTGTCGGGGAACTCCCAGGTCAGCAGAACACTCGTCTTGGTCGCCAGGTTCACTGAGAAGTTCCTCGGGACATCTGATTGGAAGATGGAGAACAGACAAATGATCAGTTGAGGTGTAGTCTACCCTATTCACATGTCTCAACGGTCCACAACCCTTTGTGGAGAGGCTACCAACCCATTCTAGTAGGTTCTATAACAAAGGATCCCAATTCCTAAAATAAGATGAAGAAGGACACGACAGTGATGTCATACATCTCAACATTCTTTAGGAAGTACGTATATGGGCACTGGGTACCAAATAAGAGTGAATAGAATTGAAGAATAGAAGAGATAAGAACCGTTGACTCCTGTGTGCACTGTACTTCCTCTTTACTACGACATCCTCTGCCTAATCCTACTTAATCTCATTCTAGCCTAACTCGCTCTGGTAGATTTCCCGGAACAGAACACACAGAATATGTAACTTCGAAATAACTATCTTCTCAAAGGGTTATGGGGTCGCTGTGAAGGGAATGAGGGGAGGTTAGACGTACATCATTCTCCTGTAAGATACATATAGGCACAGTCAAGGCAGGGTCAATCTAGACTGCCCTGTGCCAATCAACCTCTCCACTCCTCCGTTTCCACCCTGTAGACCTGTGAGTGGGTGTCTGTGTGAGTGATGGGGTAGAAGCATGTCTTTAGACTGATCTGAATTCAAGTTAGTGGGAACGATAGATGAAGGTTTGGAGGAGGAGGAGGTGAAGAGGTGGATTGATTGATCAGAATGAGGAGTGGAGGGAGAGAAACAGAACTGAAGAATGTGTGTGTTTAGTGGTTTAGTGCCTGCTGGGAGTGTTAGGGTTAAAAAACACACCAACGACATGTCAACAAAGGTTGGAATAGGTTCAGTCAATCCAAAAAGAGGTGAGGGATTGACTGATGTAAAAGCTTACCTTTAGATACCAACCATGTGTCTAAACTAAAGCCTCGTTCAGCCAATGAGCCAAGACTCAACACTTACCTCACAGTTCACAACCTACCCGGCTTTTCTACTGACTTTTACCTGTGGGTGTGTGAGAGTGTTCTCCATACATTCATTCCTGTGGCATTCAGTCCATTTTCCTTGGAGGTGAGGGGTAGGTGAGGGAGGAGGTGGTGGGTGTGGGTGGTTGGAGGAGACTGGGATTTTCCAGTGGACTTTGCAGTTTTCAACCACTCTGTGGATGAAAGTCACTCCTTAGAACTGGCCCAGAGTCAGCTTTGCATTTTGGACTATGATATTCAAGGTTCAGATAAAGGCAGACAAATATGACTCTAGACCAGTGCTTAGAGTGAATAAGGGGGTTTCTCCTGAGCCCTGTGCACAGGCCCCAGGCCAGCCCTACCTGTCTCGAAAGTCATTGTGCGATACAGCAGCGGGGGACTGAAGGGGCCGGGACCTACGCTGGTGTGAGCACACATCTGCACCTCGTACCCAGTGCTGTGGTTCAGGCCCAGGATGGTGTAGCTGGACTCACTGGCTGGGAGCGTGATCTGGCGAGGAGGACCGAGAGGGTCAATGCCCATAGGGTCAAGACCCCCCTCTTCCCGGTAAGCTACGGTGTATTCAGTGATCACGCCGTTTCGCTCGCTTGGCACAGGGGGTAGCCAGGAGAACTGGAGTGAACAGCAGGTGGCATTAATGGATTCCAAGATTTGGGGGTACCCCCTGGGTGGGTACTCGGGCATCTCGAGTTCCTCCCACGACTCATCTCCATACCCCGACCGGCTTTTGGCAGAAAGAGTAACGACATAGGTCAAACCTGGAATTACGTCTGTGAGAGTGTACATTCGCTCCCTGGACGAAAACTCCACTATAGTGTCCAGAGTTGCATTCTTCAGCCCAAACTGTAGCCGGTAACCCTGGATCTGAATTTCAGACCCTTTGGCACCTGGACCTGAGTCTGACCCCCTTGAAGGGGGCCCCCATCTCACCACCACGGAGGACTCAGATCCCGGGCGCACTGACAGGGAGGGGGCACCAGGCACTGCAGACAAGAGCAGGAAGGAGAGGCACAAACATGTCAGTTATGCATTGTACGTTTAATACATGAATATACTGTATAATATGTGTAATATGCTATTGTAGTCTGGGTGTATTGTTTGTGTATTATGGGTGTTTGCATTTTTAAGTGATCTCATCCTTTTTTGAGTGTGTGTGTGATGCTCACCAATCCCCAGTGTCTGCACCACCCTGGCTTTACTGTGTGTTCCGTCCCCTTTAGTGGTGTAAGCAGCCACAGACACAGAGTAAGAGGTCTCTGGCTTAAGACCCCCCACAATCATCTCCTACAGGGTAACACACACACACACACACACACACTTATTTTTCAGCTAAACCTCTATAAAACCTCTCTCTCTCTTCTTCCCTCCCGTCTCCATTCCTGCCTACCCCTTCCTTTCTTCTTGTCCTATCTCCACTAAAACATCAATGAGCATGAACTTACTCTGCCCTATTACTTTCACATAGAGACATGTTACAAACTGGCTGTCTCTCAGATAGAAGGCATCTCCTAATGAGGGTTTCATAACTTCCTTATGCAACGTACCACATAAGGTTCAGTTTAATACTGACAGAATGAGCCATACTCACGTATTCAGTAAAGTCATCCTCCACAAACTGATCCCACGGGAAGACGCGGAGGGGAGAGAAAGAGAGGGAAGAGAGAGAGAGAGAGGAGTGAATGAGTCAAGAGAGGAGATTAGATATAGGAGGAGGAAATAAGAGCGTAGGGGGAAGTCATTTTAACTACAAAGTCTCAAAGTGAGATAAATGTAAGGCGAACGATTTGCTTCACTTTAGCGCTACAAACCTGACGTGATCTGCAGAGGTGTGACAGCTGGCAAAGGTGTACGTTATCCTTTTAAGTGTGCACTTCACTGTTGCGAAGATACTCCAATTAAATATTTTAAAGAAAATTGGAAGTAAGAATAGTAAGATTAGTGATGACATCACCTGGCTGTCGTCCAATAGCAGGTCTTTGATCCGGGGAAGGGTGCGTGATGAGCCGCTCTCCACGTGAGCATAGTGCACCTGGTAACCACGGATCTGGCCTTGGCGTTGCCTTGCCAACACAGATCGCCAGGTGACCCTGAGGGCCGTGGAGTTGAAGGGCTGGACCTCCACCTGCCGAGGGGCCGCACCCGGGACTGAGGAACACACACAAATCCAATTGTATTTGTCACATGCGCCAAATACAACAGGTGTAGACCTTACAGTGAAATGCTTACTTAAAAGCCCTTAACCAACAATGCTTTAAAAAGTTCTAAGAAAAACAAGTGTTAGGTAGAAAAAAACACATAAGTAAAAAATATAAAGTAAAAGTGACTTGAAGGCCAGAATCCCAGAGTCTCCTCTTCACTGTTGACGTTGAGACTGGTGTTTTGCGGGTACTATTTAATGAAGCTGCCAGTTGAGGACTTGTGAGTCTGTTTCTCAAACTAGACACTCTAATGTACTTGTCCTCTTGCTCATTTGTGCACCGGGGCCTCCCACTCCTCTTTCTATTCTGGTTAGGGCCAGTTTGGGCTTTTCTGTTTTAGGGTGTAGTACACAGCGTTGTACGAGTTCTTCAGTTTCTTGGCAATTTCTCGCATGGAATAGCCTACATTTCTCAGAACAAGAATAGACTGACGAGTTTCAGAAGAAAGGTATTTGTTTCTAGCCATTTTGATCCTGTAATCGAACCCACAAATGCTGATGCTCCAGATACTCAACTAGTCTAAAGAAGGCCAGTTTTATTGCTTCTTTAATCAGGACAGTTTTTAGCTGTGCTAACATAATTGCAAAATGGTTCTCTAATGATCAATTAGCCTTTTAAAATGATAAACTTGGATTAGCTAACACAATGTGCCATTGGAACACAGGAGTGATGGTTGCTGATAATTGGGCTTTGTACGCCTATGTAGATATTCCATAAAAAAATCTGCCATTTCCAGCTACAATAGTCATTTACAACATTAACAATGTCTACACTGTATTTCTGATCAATATTATGTTATTTTAATGGACCAACAAAATTTGCTTTTCTTTCAAAAACAAGGACATTTCTAAGTGAACCCAAACTCTTGAACGGTAGTGTACGGTAGTGACTATGCATACATAATAAACAGAAAGCAGCAGCAGGGTAAAAGAGGGGTCTGGGTAACCCTTTAATTAGCTGTTCAGGAGTCTTATGGCTTGGGGGTAGAAGCTGTTAAGAAGCCTTTTGGACCCAGACTTGGTACCACTTGCCATGTGGTAGCAGAGAGACCAGTCTATGACTTGGGTGACTGGAGTCTTTGACAATTTTCAGGGCCTTCCTCTGACACCGCCTGGTATATAGGTTCTGGATGTCAGGAAGCTTGGCCCAGTGATGTACTGCGCCGTACGTACTACCCTCTGTAGCGCCTTGTGGTCGGATGCCGAGCGGTGGTGCAAACAGTTAGGGGACTGCAGCTGCAGCTGTCAAACATTTTGAGGATCTTTTCAGTCTCCTGAGTTGGAATAGGCGTTGTCATGCCCTCTTTATGACTGTCTTGGTGTGACCATGATAGTTTGTTGGTGATGTGGACGGCAAGGAACTTGAAGCTCTCGACCTGCTCTACTACAGTACTGTCGATGAGAATGGGGGCGTGTTCGGCCCTCTTTTCCCTGTAGTCCACAATCACATATTTTTTCTTGATCACATTGAGGGAGAGGTGGTTGTCGCGGCACCACACTGTTAGTGTGATCTCCTCCCTATAGGCTGTCTCTTCATTGTCGGTGATCAGGCCTACCACCGTTGTGTTGTCGGCGGACTTAATGATGGTGTTGGAGTCGTGCTTGGCCACGCAATCATGGGTGAACAGGGAGTACAGGAGAGGACTAAGCACGTACCCCTGAGGGGCCCCCGTGTTGAGGATCAGCGTGGCAAATGTGTTGTTACTTACCCTTACCACCTGGGGGCGGCCCATCAGGAAGTCCAGGATCCAGTTGCAGAGGGAGGTGTTTAGTCCCAGGGTCCTTAACTTGGTGATGAGCTTTGAGGGCACTATGGTGTTGAACGCTGAGCTGTAGTCAATGAATAGTATTCTCACATAGGTGTTCCTTTTGTCCAGGTGGGAAAGGGCAGTATTGAGTGCAATAGAGATTGCATCATCTATGGATCTCTTGGGGCGGTATGCAAATTAGAGTGAGTCCAGGGTTTCTGGTATAATGGTGTGGATGTGAGCCATGACCAGTCTTTCAAAGCACTTCATGATTACAGACGTGAGTGCTATGGGGCGGTAGTCATTTAGGCAGGTTGCCTTAGTGTTCGTGGGCACAGGGACTATGGTGGTCTGTTGAAACATTTTGGTATTACAGACTCAGTCAGGGACAGGTTGAAAATATCAGTGACGACACTTGCCAGTTGGTCAGCGCATGCTCGGAGTACACATCCTGGTAACCATCTGGCCCTGCGGCCTTTTGAATGTTGACCTGTTTAAAGGTCTTACTCACATTGGCTATGGAGAGCGTGATTACACAGTCATCCGGAACAGCTGATGGTCTCATGCAAGTTTCAGTGTTACTTGCCTTGAAGCGAGAATAGAAGTCATTTCGCTTATCTGGTATGCTTGTGTCACTGGGCAGCTCACAGCTGTGCTACCCCTTGTAGCCTGTAATAGTTTGCAAGCCCTGCCACATCCGACGAGCGTGAGAGCCTGTGTAGTACGATTCAATCTCAGTAGTGTATTGACGATTTGCCTGTTTGATGGTTTGTCTGAGGGCATAGCGGGATTTCTTATAAGGTTCCAGGTTAGAGTTCCACTCCTTGAAAGCGGCAGCTCTACCCTGTAGCTCAGTGCAAATGTTGCCTGTAATCCTTGGTATGTACGGTCACTGTGGGGACGACGTCATCGACGCACTCATTGATGAAGCCAGTGACTGATGTGGTGTACTCCTCAATGCCATCGGAAGAATCCTGGAACATATTCCAGTCTGTGCTAGCAAAACAGTACTGTAGCTTAGCATCTGCTTCATCTGACCACTTTCTTATTGACCAAGTTACTGGTGCTTCCTGGTGTTTTTGCTTGTACGCAGGAATCAGGAGGATTATGCCTGTATACAGCTCATTGAGTGCGGTCTTAGTGCCAGCATCGGTTTCTGGTGGTAAATAGACAGCTACGAAGAATATACATGAAAACTCTCACGGTAAATACAGCTTATCATGAGATACTCTACCTCAGGCGAGCAAAACCTCGAGACTTCCTTAGATTTCGTGCACCAGCTGTTGTTTTCAAATACACATAGACCGCCACCCCTTGTCTTATCAGAGGCCGCTGTTCTATCCTGCCAAAAAGCTTAAAACCCGCCAGCTGTATGTTATTCATGTCGTCGTTCAGCCACGACTCTGTGAAACATAAGATATTACAGTTTTTAATGTCCTGTTGGTAGGATATACGTAATCGTAGTTTGTCTATTTTATTTTCTGTTGATTGTACGTTGGCTAATAGGACCGATGGTGAAGGGAGATTATCCGTCGGTTCTTTACAAGGCACCCAGACCTTTGTCCTCGATACCTCTGTCTCTTTCTCCAGCAAATGAAAGGGATGAGGGCCTTGTCAGGTGTCTGAAGGAAATCCTTCCCGTCCGACTTGTTAAAGAAAAAGTATTCCTCCAGTATGGGGTGAGTAATCGCTGTCCTGATATCTAGAAGATCTTTTAGGTCATAAGACGCAGTGGCAGAAACATTATGTACAAAATAAGTTACAAATAACACGAAAAAACACACACAAAAGCACAATTGGTTAGGTGATCGTAAAACGGCTGCCATCTCCTCCGGCGCCATCATCTACACACAACATATAATTACTCTATCAATACATTGATCAGTTGATCAATGTACACACACACACACTCACCGTCGTCGTCCGTGCGGCAGAGCAGTGCCGGGCTCTCCGGTCCGGACCCCTCGGTAGTGAAAGCTGCCAGGATAACACGGTACCAGGTCCACTTTTCTAGCCCCTCCAACACCACTTGCCCCTGCTCTGGGGGGATGGGAGGCCCCTTCACCTCCGGACCCTGACCTTCGACCCTGGCCCCAGACACCATTTGCTGGTAGCGCAGCTCATAGCCAGTCAGCACGCCATTTTGGGTCTCAGTGGGTGGTGGTTTCCAACTTACCCTCAGGGAGGTGGACCTGGGGCTGTCACAGGACACGCCTAGGGGCGCAGCCGATGGCTCTGATTGGACGAGGGGCAGGAAGAGGAAATTTGCAGGGGCAGGGGAGTAAAGAAACGCAGCGAAGAAAGAGAAAGCAAAGAGACAGTGACAGAGAGAGGTTGACAACACCAAGCAAAACAAGAATATAAGAAAATGGTGGAAAAAGGAATAGAAACTAAACCAAGGAAAACTCAACTATAAGTGAAAATAATACAAAACTAAATGAAAAGAGAAGGCCTCTAAAGACAAACAAACATGACTCAGCTAAACAGAGAAAACAAAGGCTCCAACACGGAAGACAAAGCCATTATGGCGGAAGAAAGAAATTAATAATGTTAGCTAGGTAATAAGATAAAGGAGAAGGCAGGGGGTATCCATGCAGAGTGGACAACTTAATTACCGCCCAGGAGGATATGCAACTGATACCGGATGAAAGGCTTTCACTTGTCTGCTCTGACCAATGGCAGCACAATTATTTATGACTAGCTTAGTGGGGCTGGATAAGGACAGAGCTATACTGCAGGTCAAGGGTTCTTATACCTTTTCAGCCTGGGACCCAACTTAGAAATTCATTGTTTTCCTGGGATCCAAGCTCATTAAAACATGCCCCCTAGGCTGGGACTAGTAGGAATGTTGATTGAATGATCTGCTTTCGAATTATTAAACGATAGGGAGGATCCATTTCTAGAGAAGAAGTCAATTTATATTCTCAGCATCTTAATATAGACCACATGGAAAATGCATTTTGACATGTCTCTCCTCAGGTTTTAGATTATAAAGACTTCAACTCACTCAAACCCCCCTAGTTACAAAGCACTAGTTACTTTGTTGCTTTGACCAAGTCATTTCTGAAGATGAATTTAGGTCAACCCTGTTACGTGAACTGAACTGTTGTTTTAATATGGTGAAACCATTCCTTTTTAATTGCACGTCAACACTGTTACCCATAGATAGATATGAAATGTGTTAAAAATTATATATATTGTGAATCTTGCATTCAATTTCCCTCCCTGTGACACACAACAAAGCTTCCATTCCCCCCTGTCACAAGAGGAGTTATTGCTTACTGCTTTATTGCTTGAAAAAGTCAAATCTGTTAAGGTCAACCCTGTTACGGTCAACCCTGTTACTTTAATTGCCAGTATATATATATATATATATATATTTTTTTACATTTTCTTAATTTAACCTCTCGAGATGGGAAAACATGTTTTTTCTACATCTGCGTTGCTTGCTGTTGGGGGTTTTAGGCTGGGTTTCTGTACAGCACATTGTGATATCGGGCTGATGTAAAAAAGGGCTTTATAAATAACATTTGATTGACTGATTGATGAACTTCAACATGCTCTTTATGACAGACTATAAACATTTGGTAAAAATAAATATATATTTTTACCAAATTACACTACCTAAAAGTCAGTCTATTGGTGGAACGACACAGATACTGTATAGAGTTCAGCAGTTAATCCTCTGTCTTGCTACCAAAAGTTCCTTGACCTCCTCAGTGGAATGTAATAATTGTATTGGAACTTTGCCAAACTCTTTATATCTTTTAGTGCTTCTTTAACTGCCCTATCTCATGTCTTAAAATTAGGTTCGGGGATTTGAAATGTCATAGAAGAAGGTGGAGAGCAGGGTTTGAAACTGGAACCAAAAACAAATACTTTCATGAAAGTTGACCTCGTGCAACGTCAGAGGAACTAGGAGATAGAACAAGAGTGAAGGCACATGACAGAAGAGCAGTAAAGATAAAAGACATAAACAGGCACTGTTTGAGACTCACCCGCCTCTCCGACTAATAGCAGACAGGACCTTCTTACCATGCAACCAGAGACACCACACATCACACTGAACCGAAACATTGACCAAATAAAGGTGCAGAGGGAAAAGTGTGCATTTGACTGGAGTAGTTTTGGATTTTGACGGATATGTGAGTCTGACACTTGAGCTGCAGTCTTAGTACCAGTAGCCTGGGGGAACATTCACGACGTGCACCAAAGCCAAGTGGCACGCTAACTGTGCCAAGCTGAGTGTGAAATGCATTCTGCTCCATGAAATAAAAGGCATTCAGTCACTCCCCAGCCTGCTGTCTCCTCAACAGCCACCCACGGGTCTAACCTCCGTTTGTAGGTAAGGCATGTAGAAAGATTCGGTTGGTGAATGTACGTTCTATGTAAGTCATAAGGTGTACATTTTTCCCAGGTAACAAATACATAATTAAATATTAAAAAGGAATATTTTACCTTTAAGGCAGGATACAGAACTATTACTGCCTCCAACACTTACCTCTAATAAAGGCAAAACATATACGATATCCTCACGACTATTGACATTTGACCTGTAACAGTGAGCTGACCTGAACTGGAGAAAAAAGTCCACTTTTGACCAACTTTGAAGGAAAGGAAACCGTAGGAAGGAGTGAAGAAAGTGAAAGAGGAGGGAAAAACAGAAAGCGGCGTCCGCTTGGGACTTTTCACTGTGTGAGACAAATGAAAGTTAAAACCAAAATGCTGGTGCGCTGGACGTCAGGCTCACTCGAAATACAGAGGAGATGGATAAGGGGGATGGACAAGTGCACAGGATAAAGGAATGGATGAGAGGACAAGAAAGTGTGTGGACGACTCCCAGGGTCCAGTGACTCTGGCGCTGTGTGGGATTACAAGCAGCAGGAGTGCAGAACACTTTAACGTTACATAGTGTGTGTTTGCAGGTGTGACAAAGGAAAACATACTGGCTTGTGATGTCCTCTGGACCAGCTCGTTGGTGAAGGCTCCGATGCCTTTGTTGGAAATGGCTGCCAGGGAGAAGGAGTACTCTGTATTAGCCCTCAGACCCTCCACTGTGTACGACGCCCTGGGCCCGAATGTCAACTTCTCCTGTTGGAGAGAGAGATGGGGAAGAGAGAACATGAATAAAATAAAGAGAGAAGGGGTAGAGAAAGAAAGAAAGAAAGAAAGAAAGGGATGGATTATCTGTGTGTATTATATCAATGTAATAATCGTAGTTCTTTCCTGCAGTCTTTGGAATGTTATTAATATATTTCATAATTTCATAATTAACAAATTTCATAATAAACAAAGATGAATCTGGTGTTTCTATGTCAAACAATGTTGTTATATTTCAGTTTTCTGTGATGTATATCAAGTGTAATATTGGGATGCAAACTCCAAACTGATTACATTTCTATATCTGACATAGTAGTCTTCTTTCTTTGAAGCCAATAACCATGTGTGTGAGGTGTACTTGATCAAGACTACCAAGAATCAGCTCTGTGTGACCCTGATGTAGTCCACTGCAGTAAAAGGTTAATGAAATGTACTTCGTATGGAAGAAGAAGTCTTACCAGGCTGCCAAACTTGACAGGTTTGTAGAGCAGTTCGTAGTTGACGATGCCCTCCTTGATGTAGGACGGTTCCCAGGTGAGCTGTATACTGGTGTCGGTCACCTTCCCCACTTTGAACTTCCCTGGCTGCCCTGGAACTACAGGGGACAGGACAGGAGAGAGGACAAGAGTTAGAATTCACCTCTCCAGCATTCAGCCAATTAGTAGCTTCTAGACTGTTCAATTAATCCTTTATTTAAACAGACCAGTCTTACTAAGATGGAAGACTCTACGCAATATTTATGTGACTAACCTTAAAAATTACTGAAGCACTTTGACATGAACCAGGTCAGAAAATAGTGTACGCACGCACTTACGCCCGCACTTACGCACACCCGCACTTACGCACACCCGCACTTACACACACACGCACTTATGCACGCACACGCACACACACACACACACACACACACACACACACACACACACACACACACACACACACGCACACACACACACACACACACACACACACACACACACACCTCCGGGCAGAACTTTGACATGGACGGAGTCAGAGAAGGGTCCGTCTCCCACAGAGGTGAAGGCCAGTACTCTGACTGTGTATGTCTCAGAGGGTACCAGGCTCTGGATGGTGGTGATGGTGCTGTCCTGGACATTATGGATCTGCCACAGACTCATGGGCTGAGATGGGTCCATGGTGTAGTACACCCGGTAACCTTTCACCTGGATGGAGAGAGTGAGGGAGGGTGGGAGAGAGACAAAGAAGAGAGAGAGAGAGAGAGAGAGAGAGAGAGAGAGAGAGAGAGAGAAAGAGAGAGAGAAAGAAAGAAAGTGTTAGTTAACCTCTCATGTCTGGTCCATGTTTGTCTGTTTGTGTTTGGAAGCTATTATATATTGTGACATCAATCCACATTCCATTTTATTGGACCTATGTTGCTAGCTGAGCTAGATAAACATTGCATTAGCTTCAAGGTTGACATGACCGTTATAATTTAATAACTAGATGACCTTTCAACTGACCTCTACCTAAAGCCTAACCATTATAGTGTGTGATTTAAACTGTAATATGTATGTCACATCATTTGTATTATCTGTTTATGATGCATTGCCCTCATCTTGTTATTGTGATTATTGTTGTTTATGTTGATTCCATTATTCAGCTTGTTATTTTTAGACTGCCCAGGGAATAGATGTTTATCTAGCTAACTATTGCATATTGCACCTCAGTGTTCTGAGACGTTCATTATTGTTTGAGAAGTGGATTACTGTGAATTATCCCTGCTACTTATTCTCTTAATAAAACAACAGATTCATTCACTCATTTCAATTGTATTTTACCTGTCCGTTGGGCTCCTCCGGTTCTTCCCAGCGGACCATGACAGTGTTCTGGGAGATGATCCTGGCCTGGACGTTCCTGGGGGGGCTAGCCGGGGCCTGTTCCCCTGTCCTGGCCTCTACCCGAGTGGACGAGGGGCCCTGGCCGATGCTGTTGAAGGCCGACACCCTAACTTCGTACTCCGTGTTGGGGTAGAGCCCACCGATGCTGTACCTGGTGGTGGTGATACCGTCCACCGCCTCATACTTGCTGTCCGGGGTCTTGGCCCGGTACTGGATGATGTAATAGGACACTGGGTCGGGGTTACCGGAGTCCCAGGTGATGGTAACGCTGGTGGCGGTCGTCTCTGTGACGATGGGGGTACCGGGAGGCTTGGGAAGAGCTGTGACGGTAGAAGCAGATATTTTTTAAACTGTCTTTAATAATGTCTTAAGGCAGATAGGGGGAGACTAGTGTCCCTTACTCTTGGCGGACACCTGCGAGATCATAGGTGGCCCTAACTATGTAATATAAATGTTTAATGTGGCTGTTAGGGGAGATATGTTTTAATGGGAGAGAAGAAAGCCAGCGAGCGGGACACAGTGGAAGCACAGTTAGAAAACTAAAGGATGTCCCTTACTCTTAACTGACACCTGTGCGGTGGCCTCTATAATCCCCAGACTGCTCATGGCCACGCAGGTGTAGTTGGCCGACTCTCTCACTCCGTTGAGCTCCAAAACATTGCGTCCCACCGGCATCTCGTCTTCCGGGGTCAGGTCCTCAATACCCAGCATCCATTTGACATAGGGCATGGGCGAGCCCACTGCCACACAGGTGATGTTGACGCTGCCGCCAGGCATGATCTCATGGTTGGCGGGCAGGATGGAGAAACGAGGGGGCACGCGACGCACTGGGAGAGGAGGAGAGGGGAAAGACAGGGGGAGGATGGGGAGAGGGGAATGAGGAGGGGGAGAGGGAGGGACAGGAGAGGGCGAGAGAGAGAGGGGGTAAGAAAGATTCAGAAAGAGAGAGAACGAAAGAGAGAGAGAGAGAAAGAGAGAGAGAGAGTGAGAGAGAGAGAGAGAGAGAGAGAGAGAGAGAGAGAGAGAGAGAGAGAGAGAGAGAGGGGTAACAAAAAGGGTAGAATGATCTTCACTGCTTTTACAGAAGTTCTATAAAGGAATATTTCACGTTTAATCAAAACCACATTGGTAGTTTTGAAAAGGCTAAGGATTGCAATTGAAATACACAGATCCCATGTTGAGAGACTGCTGACTATCTCAAGTTACATTTCACCCTGCACATGAAATCTATTGTACGATTCTCATGTCTTAGCCACTGTGCAACAACCCATTGTATATTTCACAAGACATCATTTGCTATTCTGGACACATCACTGTAGATGCCAAACTAGAAAACGCCCTCTTCCCCAATCCCTGTTACAAAACAAGATCTACAATACAAATATTGGAGCTCTGGGCTGCACAAAATACCATTGCCATTTTCTCTGAAGAGATAAGATGAGCAAAATCAAACTGATGTGAAGATCTAAACTACAGCTGAACTCCCCCTGCAGTGAAGCTCAAGGCTACTGAATGAAAAAGAGAAACTTCGCCAGAAACTTGAGTGAGAAACTTCAAAGAGACTTCTGTGCCTCCAGGGTAAGTTCTCCACTGCAGATGAGGGCCCTTTAGATATGTGGCGCTGGCCAAGCCAATCAATAAAACTTGCTATCAGCCAGACAACATGCACAGAGTGCTCCTGTTAACTGTAATTGTGCTGAATCTGAATCTACTAGCTATCTGTCAGGTCTATCTTATATAAGATGCATAAAAAGATAGAGCTCATGGGTCACAAGCATTCCTGGACGACTTTAAAGAGTTAACTATGCTCATGAAGAACCCGTGGGAGAAGAGAGGGGGAAGAGAGAGAGAGAGAGAGAGAGAGAGAGAGAGAGAGAGAGAGAGAGAGAGAGAGAGAGAGAGAGAGAGAGAGAGAGAGAGAGAGAGAGAGAGAGAGAGAGAGAGAGAGAAAGTATTGTCTGGTTCCTCTTCCAGACAATGACATTCAATGTGGCAAATCACAGCCTCATTGTACAACCAGAATACCAGATGAACACAGCAATGTTGGAAATAAATAAGCAATGTAAAGAAAGAGTGCATGATGGATATATAAATAGGTGTCGTTGCAATTACAAGGTACGCTTTGAACACGTTAAATAAGGAAACATCAAGGCATCCATCATGACAGAGAGAGAAAGAGAGAGAGAGAGAAATAGAAAGAGAGATAGTATATGTGCATGCTTTTATTAACAAAAAAAGAGTATGCACATTTGTCTGTTGATCCTACACACCAGTGTACAGATGGAAATGTCAGAATGCAGAAGAGAGAGAAAGAAGGGCGGGAGATTAGAAGACAAGGATGGGGACAGAGAGGGTAAGAGGGGAAGGAGAGGATAGGAAAGGGGGAAAAGGACAGAGGGGGAAGAGGAGAAGAAAGGAGGATGGGGGGGGGGGGGTGGGGGAAGAGAAAACACATGGTGCTCTTGAAACTGCTGTTTGGTTCTTCAAAATCAGGCTTTTATTGGTGGATGTCATAGGAACAGAAAACTAGGTACCCCAAGGCTGCAACACAGAGGGCTGACGTACAAAATAGACAGATAGACAATCAGACAGACAGACCAACGACTCTAGATGGGCAGGAGTGGATGCAAGGTGAGGGCAGACAGACAGACAGACAGTATAAATATTGGCTAGCATCAAGACTCAACACGGTATCTGAATCAGCTGTTTGAATCATGTGTTTGACTCACAATACAGGAATCTCCACTCACTCACTGGGAGTAAAACAGGGGGAAACAGCCTTTATAGAATCACTGGCCTCAGTCTTCGCCCAAATGATTCTCAGCCGATCCATTTAATGTAAAATAGCCATTTTTAGATCCATCACTAAACTTCACTTAGTGTTGAAATATCTTCTCTAGGTTCCATGAATTTCACAGTATTTCTAGTCTTCCACAGATAGAACGCAAACAAACTATTCACCAAAACCAAATACGAATGAACATTTTGGCATCTTCAAATGATTCAACAGTTCAGTGGACATGACCCCATTTCTCCATAACAGTGCCATACATTTGGAGTGATCCTAGAATACCAACAGATACCCAGAATTGGACACCAAAGTTCAAGACAAAAAAAGAGACATTTGAAAAAAGATATATATAAAAAAGAGACATTTGTCTAAAAAAAAAAGAGACAAAAACAATTTCAACTGTTATAACCGATATCAAATCAAAAAGGCAGGCAGATTTCTCTCCAGAGCATGCAAGAACGAGACAGAGACAACCAGGGACAGAGTGACCAGCATGCAGCAGATAAGAGCAACTATCCATGCCATTCAGCCTGACCTTTTATAGGACAAAGACAAAACTCTTAAAGTATGTGTAATGTTGCCTATTTATGTGTAGTGTACTTATCTAACTACTGCATTTTGCCTAGACGTTCTCTTAACGTTTGGAGACTGGTTTACAATGTGTCCAATTCAATCTGAAGAAGAGCACATTGATATAGACAGTAGGCTACATCCAGCACTGCAGGTATTAATACAAGAAGGCAGTACAATATTCAAGCGCATGCTGAACAGAGAGCATCTGAGATTAGGACAGCCACAAATGATTAACCTAGTCCATTATGTCACCGTGGATAGGGGGCTTCAGTAACGTGCATCATAAACACCTACAGACGTCTATGTGGATGTAGCATCACTAAAACAATGTAGTATTTAATATGATGGAATATTCAGATAAAGGATGTATCTCTGGTCAGAATGTTGATGGAGAAGCATATCTCCTAGAAGCTCCCGGTTTTGTTAATAACGAAGTCTACTATATGGTCCGAGGCGTTCGCTGTAATGCAATGATGTATTCTATATATTTCTTTATATTTCCCCTCCAGCATCAATAACAGGCTTTTCTACAGGGAACAGTTGATCAGGTTGTGAGACCATAGCAGGCGGTGACTGGGAGCTGGGATACTGTTTCATTTCAGTAGCACAGCACACTAAAGCCCAGTTGGCATTTTCACAAGTTAATCCTGCCTCATCTAATATAGAAGTGGAGAGGCGTTTCATTAATGTGTGCATTGTATGAATATATATATATATATATATATATATATATATATATATATATATATATATATATATACATATATATATATATATACATATATATATATCAATATAGAGGTGGGTTTCATTTCCACTGCTGATCAATGGAGGTCATCGTATCGTTTCATTGGCACAGCAATGCGCTGTGTAGCAGCTAAATAACCATATAATTACATAGGATCTCTTTGTGAATAACACTATACTGGGCATGGACAAGATGCACTGAAAAAAACGTTCACGTTTTGTGCAATGAAATACTATTGTTCATTTTGTTTACCTGCATATAAACACAGATAGTGTACATAAAGATGTACTGTGCGTTGGCCTCTGGTTGTGTTGTGTCAACCTGTGTCACCGGCAGTGACTTAGTCTTTGCTGACCAAACAAGTGTGCAAAAAATGACAAGTTACATCTGTGGCTCTTTAAACGCCACTTAAATAAAGCATGATTTGACTGCTTTATTTTCCCTAGGGGGATATGAAGACCACTCAACCAATCAGAAAACAAGCTACACTGAGTAGGCAAACAAACAGTAGCAGACCAAGAGGACACCACAGAGACAGAGACACACACTGGCAATGTGACACACAGCATGCCGCAAGTGCAGAAGCACGGCAGTGACATAACACAGGCCCACACAGATAGAACAGTACAGCACGACCAATACAAGACAAGGGACAAGACAATACTGAGATCAATCGATTCAACACACACACAAGCACGCGCGCACGCACGCGCACACTACAAACAAACGGAGCCGAGGACATACAGAGTTACACAGTCAGGATACAAGGCATGCAAGCGCTGCCACCGCTCTCCCTCCATGCGTAGATAGCCTCCGTTTAATTTCCAATTCCTGGGTCTCCATGGCAACAAGAAACTTTCCATGCAGAGAATGTCGGACACGGAGTGAAAGCAATAACAAAGGTCTGCAAACAAGGCCTCACAATGCAATCAATGCAAACGACTGTGTAGGCAGGTAGCCTCATTAGAGCTCAGTGAAACGTCTTCAGTCAAAGAAATGTGTTCATCAAATCAAAACCAATTTAACATGAGGGTTATTCATACCTCTGTCCTAGACTGTTTCAGACCGTTTTCTCTCTCCTTACTTTGGGAATTCTCCTAACTTTAGGAGTAAATTTGTTATAAAAAGGAAGTAACGAAAGAAAATAAAGGACGCACCAACCTTCTCGTAGCTCTGGGGGATGTAAGGGGGTTGATGTAGAACACAATGACGTGAGGGGGAGAGAGAGAACGGGGAAACACAGAGAGAGTAAAAATGGCCAGCTCAAAGCCACACACACACACACACACACACACACACACACACACACACACACACACACACACACACACACACACACACACACACATGTAAACACACACGCACACACACACACACACACACACACACACACACACACACACACACACACACACACATGTAAACACACACGCACATACACACTGGTTCTCACAGAACCACAGAACCCACTTAAAATGAAGAATCAGGAACTTCGAATTCAAGGGCCAAAGAGCTTAGAACAGCGAGTCTAGAACCCATGAAACTGAATCCAGAGATCCCGGTCTCCCTTACCCCAGTCGAGGAACCTAGAATAGGGGTCTTAAACTTCTGGAGGGCCACAGTGTCTGCATTCTTTCTTTTTCATATCTGATTTAGACTTGAGAAACCAATTGTATTCCCTAGCAAATCAGTCCATTAAAGTGGAAGATAGAAGCATAAACCCTGTGGCCCTCAATTTACAATAAAATAAAGAGGGATAGGACAATAGCGATGTCATACTGTAGCAAAGGCCCTCGAACTGCACAGTGCAATAATACTTCCTGAAGAATCTGGGCATGTATGACGTCATTGGCCCATCCCTCTTCGTCTACGTCCATTCAGTGGCAGTTATTATAAAATAGAGCACCTTGACGCAACACTGGTAAAAACCCAGTTTAGTCTTGAAGATTACCAATCTTAGGTCACCAACTGGTGTTTCACTTGGTGGTTAGGTTTGGTTGTGTTTGGTTAGTAGATGCCAACAGGAAGAAAATAAAAAACAAAACAACATGTAAACAAACTAGCACTTAACACCTTGCTACATGTATAGTATAATAGTGACGGCTGTTACATGTGTGTTGGTTATAGTGGTGTGTGTGTTATAACGCATGTGTGTGAGAGGTCTTACACCCGGGGTCAGTTCCTACCTCGCACATACAGGTTGGCTGGGGAAGAGTAGCGTACGCCCTGAGAGTTAGTGGCCACACACTCATACTTCCCCTGGTCGGTCTCTTCACTGTTCTCTATCTGCAGGGCACCTGAAAGACAAAGAGAGAGAGATAGATAGATCGATTGAGAGAGAGACACAGAGAGAGAGAGATGGGGGAGAGAGAAAGACAAAGAGGAAGAGTGGAGAGAGAGAGAGAGAGAGAGAGAGAGAGAGAGAGAGAGCGCGAGAGAGAGAGAGAGAGAGAGAAAGAGAAAGAGGAAAAAGAGACATTACAATGGGTTAATTATTGATAAGTTCATAAATGAAATGTATTTTTACTCATCAACCCTCATGCATCACCTAAAACTGATTAAAACTACCATTTAAAATGAGGGATTTTCCATTACTGGTTCATTTCTGCCATGAAAAATCCATGTTCCCCACAGCAAGCTAAATGAGAGTAGTTAACGATGCACTATAGGAGTCCCTGGAGCATATCTGAAGTCAAACAGAGGACTCAACATGGCAACACTTTAAATCCCCATTCAGCCTTCTCCCCCCCTCTGTTTCTCTGCACAATTCACTGAGGTGTATAGCAGCATTGTACATTATTATCCCAGGCTCCTAAACCATGTTATTAAGGCACATTATTATTATTATTCCATTCATTTTCTCCTGGAGCATGTTCTGCTGTAAACCCTTCACAATGCTTACAAGGCCCTTATCACAAACTGTGTGTGTTTGAAATGGGGCTAGGGGCGGAACCAGTGTGCACAAGCAAATACATTTGCATGCACACGCCAACCACCCACCGGACACACACACCTTATCAGAAGAAGTGTGTTAGACATGGAGACAGAGGAGGGGTCACAAAAGCAGGGGATTACTTAAATCTACTGCACAGTGGGGGAAAATGAAACAAGACAACGACAAAACAACTCTCTCAGAAACAAGCACGCACGCGCACGCACGCACACGCACACGCACACACACACACACACACACACACACACACACACACACACACACACTCAGCTGCTTTCAGACTCACAAAGGCATAGCAGTGTGACGGAAAAGCGTACTACAGACAATAACAGTGTGGATATGGTAGGGTGGGTATTTCTGTTTAAGACCTGTAACTGTGTATCCGTGTAGAGAGGGGAAGAAAACAAGGAACTAGGTGAGTCACTGAGACACATTTGCAGATATGCTGTTCAACAACATGGCTCAGAGGACGGAATACTTCAACTATATATTTTTCTTCTGGGCAGCGCAGGGGCGGTTCCAGGCATAAGTGACATTAGCGGTCACTTAGGGGCACCCGGTGGTTGTTATTCTTGATGATATTTTTGGCCTTCCTTTGACATTAGGTGCTGTAGGTGTCCTTGAGGGCAGGTAGTTTGCCCCTGGTAATGCTTTGTGCAGACCGCACCACCCTCTGGAGAGTCTTGCGGTTGTGGGCGGTGCAGTTGCCTTACCAGGCGGAGACGCATCCCGACAGTATTCTCTCAATTGTGCATCTGTAAAGGTTTGTGAGGGTTTTAGGCAACAAGTGAAATTTCTTCAGCATCCTGAGGTTGAAGAGGCGATCATCTCCACGATCATCTCCTTTGTTTTGTTGACGTTGAGTGAGAGGTTATTTTCCTGACACCACACTCCCAGAGCCTTCACCTCCTCCCTGTAGGCTGTCTCGTCGTTGTTGGTTATCAAACCTACTACTGTTGTGTCGTCTGCAAACTTGATAATTGAGTTGGAGGCATGCATGGCCACGCAGTCATGGGTGAACAGGGAGTACAGGAGGGGGCTGAGCACGCACCCTTGTGGGGCCCCAGTGTTGAAGATCAGCGAAGTGGAGATGTTGTTTCCCACCTTCACCACCTGGGGGCGGCCCGTCAGGAAGTCCAGGACCCAATTGCACAGGGCAGGGTTCAGACCCAGGGCCTCGATCTTAATGATGAGCTTGGAGAGTACTATGGAGTTGAATGCTGAGCTATAGTCAATGAACAGCATTCTTATATAGGTATTCCTCTTGTCCAGATGGGATAGGGCAGTGTGCAGTGTGATGGCAATTGCATCGTCTGTGGACCTATTGGGGCGGTAAGCAAATTGAAGTGGGACTAGTTTGACAGGTGAGGTGGAGGTGATACCATCCTTGACTAGTCTCTTAAATCACTTCATGATAACAGAAGTGAGTGCTACGGGGCGATAGTCATTTAGTTCAGTTACCTTTGCATTCTTGGGTACAGGAACAATGGTGGTCATCTTTAAGCATGTGGGGACAGCAGACTGGGATAGGGAAAGACCAGCCAGCTGGTCTGCTCATGCTCTGAGGACACGGCTAGGGATGCCATCTGCGCCGGCAGCCTTGCGAGGGTTAACATGTGTCGGTGGCACTGTGTTATCATCAAAGCAGGCAAAGAATGTGTTTAGCTTGTCTGGAAGCAAGACGTCTGTGTCCCCGACGTGGCTGGTTTTCCTTTTGTAGCCCATGATTGTCTGTAGACCCTGCCACATATGTCTCGTGTCTGAGCCGTTGAATTGCGACTCCACTTTGTCTCTATACTGATGTCTTGCCTGTTTGACTGCCTTGCGGAGGGAATGACTACTCTGTTTGTATTCTGCCATATTCTCAGTCAGCTTGCCATGGTTAAATGTGATGGTTCGCACTTTCAGTTTTGCACAAATGCTGCCATCTATCCACGGTTTCTGGTTAGGATAGGTTTTAATAGTCACAGTGGGTACAACATCTCCTATACACTTCTTGATGAAATTAGTAACCGTCTCAGTATACACGTCAATATTATTCTTGGAAGCTACCCAGAACATATCCCAACATATCAACAATCTTGAAGCGTGGACTCCGATTTGTCAGACCAGTATTGAGTAGTTCTTAGCACAGGTACTTCCTGTTTGAGTTTCTGCCTATAGGAAGGGAGGGGCAAAATGTAGTCGTGGTCAGATTTGCCGAAAGAAGGGTGGGGGAGGTCCTTGTATGCATCCCGGAAGTTGGAATAACGGTTGATGGTTGAGTGTTTTTCCAGCGCAAGTACTACAGTCAATATGCTGATAGAATTTAGGTAGCCTTTTCCTCTTTTCCTCTCCTCCTTTTTGCTTTGTTAAAATCCCCAGCTACAATAAATGCATCCTCAGGATATATGGTTTCCAGTTTGCATAAAGTCCAGTGATGTTCCTTGAGGGCCGTCGTGGCATCGGCTTGAGGGGGGATATACGAGGCTGTGACAATAACCGAAGAGAATTATCTTGGGAGATAATACGGTCGGCATTTGATTGTGAGGAATTCTAGGTCGGGTGAACAAAAGGACTTGAGTTCCTGTATCTAATTACAATTAAACCATGAGTCGTTAATCATAAAAACATACACCCCCGCCCTTCTTCTGTCGGCGCAATGAACTGAGAATACACATGGCTGGACCGACTCTGACAGTATATCCCGAGAGAGCCATGTTGTGAAACAGAGTATGTTACAATCCCTGATGTCTCTCTGGAAATAAATCCTTGCCCCGATCTCGTCAACTTTGTTATCCAGGGACTGAACATTAGTGAGTAATATACTCGGAAGCAGTGGGTGGTGTGCGCACCTTTTAAGTCGGACTAGAAGATCGCTTCGAGTCCCTCTTTTTTGCAGGTCCAAGTTTTGGGTCTGCCTCTGGAATCAGTTCAATTGCCATAGGTGGTGCGAACAAAGGATCTGCTTCGGGAATGTCGTATTCTTGGTCATAGTGCTGGTGAGTTACCACCGCTCTGATATCCAATAGTTCTTCCCGGCTGTATGTAATAACACATAACATTTTCTGGGCTAACAATGTAATAAGAAATAACAAAAAACTGCAAAGTTTCCTAAGAAGCGAGGCAGCCCTCTCTGTCTGCGCCAATTTTTAGGATATGTAAGTTATAGCAGTTGTAGCATGAGGTAACATGTGGAAAGTGGGCATTCATCACTGGTATTCATGTGAGAAGGTCGAGGTGAACCCTGGTCTTCTGCTTGTCAAGTTAGGTAGAGTTAACATGGACTCAAGTCAACATTTTTTAAAGTTAAATTTAAATAAACTTATTTCAATTCAGAATAGGGCCTAGGGAGAATATTTTTCTGTGAAATCCCACCTTTATTTGTTTCTGTCCTTTATTTAGCCAGATTAGAAACAGGAGGAGACAGATGAAAGTGTGACTTAAACCCCCGACTGCTGGGGTAGTAAGATGACACATTTCTTTAGAATTTTACCCACTGAAGCACACAAGCCAATCATATCAGAAGACAAATGTTTAAAGTCAAAATGTGAACTACAAACATTGTGTGGCCAAACTGTTCAGAATTCAGGTGGAGAGAGGGCATTGGTGGCAGGTGTGTCCTCTAGGAAACTCTATGGTCAAGTAAAAGAAAAGCAGGCATGTTTCAGGTCTTCACGAACCCAGATAGGTGAGAGCACAGCAAACGTTCAGATGAAACTCTACAAAACGATCCAAGAAAGTATATGTCAAAGAAAACGTGCGTCCAAAATCTTATCACATTTGTAGCATTTCAGATGCTACATTCTAATAGTCCAAGTCAAACAGCCCTTTTGATTCATTGATATGTTTTCTTGATGCTACATGCATAGTCACTGCCAATTTAGCCTGCTCTAGTTTTGGCCTTCCACACCACATTTAAAAAAATGTTTTTTAACACAATAGACTTGCAGTGAAGCCACTCAACAACTACATCACATTAGTCATCTAACAGACACACATGGAGAGCAACACACAGAAGCAACCAGGGTCCACACCACATGTTATTGCATCCCACTTTTGACATGCATATTTATATCTTGTTGCTATATTTGCATAACTTAATCACATAAGTACTTTGCATATTGCAATTGATATGTTTAATAATTGTATATTTATATTGTAACAATATTATAGAATGTGATAACTTAATTATGCATATCATTATTCCTTGTTATTATTTATATTTCTTTGTCTCCCTGCAGAAAAACAAACATACATACTAAGTTACCCACTGGCTGGCCAATCCTAACAAGAATTATGCCAACTGTGAGTCATATCATCGGATTTACACCTTAATTTAACTAGGCAAGTCAGTTAAGAACAAATTCTTATTTACAATGACGGCCTTGGAACAGCAGGTTAACTGCCTTGTTCAGGGGCAGAATGACAGATTTTTACATTGTCAGCTCAGGTATTCCGACTTCTCAACCTTTCGGTTACTGGCCCAACACTCTAACCACTAGGCTACCTGCCACCCCGTATTGGGATTCAATCCATCTGAACAACATTCCATGCCATGTATCATCGTCTGAATACAAAGACTCAGGTCAGAGACATTAGCATAATGGATAATGGATCGCATTGAGCCCTGGGCTAAACTTTGTATAAGTGCTACTGCTAACATTAGCAGTCATTGCCATTATTTTATCCCATAAATTAGAAATATAATGCCATATTTCCATTGATTTTGAAAAATATGAATATGATTAATACCTCACAGATCTTTGAATTGTCTTACTTTATCAATATAAAAGTGAGAAAGAACTACTCATGTGTTGTCGTCATTTGATAATTTGCAAAGAAAATGTGAACATTTGAAGCTTCAAAATCATGTCTTGAAAAAGTAATCTTGTACTCAAGAATTATTATCCTGAACAAACGTATTCATTTATATTTTCACAAAACAATCTTTTCTCGTGTCCTCTGTTTAAGCATAATACTACTCATAACTAAAAAAGGAATTATGAGGAGTTTATAAACACACCATATAATAGCAGGGAATCTAAAAAAAGAGAAGGGATCTAATTCTGCACTAAACAGGTTTCGAAAAACCATCATAGTGTTGAAGAGCTTTAGAGAAACAGGAAAGGACACCAAAAGAGAAGGTAACAGTGTTTTCAACCTTTTCCGGGTTAACGCTCCCAGGCTCAGGCAAGGTGTCGCACAACTTCATTATGTGGCGTTCCAACACACCATGTCAGGTTTCAGAACACCCCGGGATGAATGTTTCAATAAACCTTCAATCTGTCCCAATACCCTCATAACTATGTGTTTCAATGCTGCAGCAAAGGTAAGGTTTCATCTCCTTTAAGATGGTGGCAGCTCAGTTGCCACTAGTTTTAGTGTTACAAAGCACTTCATTTTAACAGCGTAGAGACAGACGGACATACAGTAAGACAGCGCAGGAGAGGTGCGATCGATCCAGACACTGTGTGTATGTGGGAGAGAGATAGAGACAAAGAGAAAGAGAGAGAGGGAGAGAGAAAGATGGAGCGAGAGAGATAGATTGAGACAAAGAGAAAGAGAGAGAGGGAGAGAGAGAGAGAGAGAGACATGAGAGAGGGAGAGAGAGAGAGAGAGAGAGAGAGAGAGATAGAGAGAGATAGATAGCGAGAGAGAGACTCCTCCACAGGAGTAGTGTATCTACACCTGGACAACAACTAATCTAGAGAGGCTGAAGTTACAGTAACACTCTGGAAACTATGGGGAGTTTTCTTGTTAGGGAATGTATGTGTGTACGTTCCTGCGTACATTCCTGTTTGTGTTTATTGAGCCCGCTCTCTCGCTGCAGCTGACCTCTTTGCTTCTCTCCTGCAGACACATGAAAGGCAAACGAGGCAGAACTCCCTTTCCCTCTCTCATTCGCTCCCTCGCTCTCCCGTCCCCATGGAACAAAGCAGAGCTCGGCGCAAAACAGGCATAACTTATCTGTGCAACAACCAAGCAGGAGAGCAGGGGAAAGAGAAAAAATAAGGAGAAAGGGAGGAAGATAGAAAGTACTCAACAGCACTCTCTTTGAAACAACAGATCCTGAAACGCAGACACACACGCACACTCATAGGCTCACACAGATGGAATCCAACTGATGGATTCTGTCAAAATGTAACATGCTTCATGTTAAACTGTAGTTTGTTTGTGTCCTGTTTAGTGAATGATTACTGTGAGTATTAATGGAGTTCAGGCCATGAAACTGTGTGTGCTAATTTAGAAAGGTTGACCTAATCAGATAAGAGGAAATTGCCTAGGATCAGAGAGTAGGGTCAGGCCCAGAACCTGTATAGCTGGGCAGGTGACGCCTACACGGGAAGAGTATAAAATGTGTTGTGAACTTTCTAAATGTATGCACTCTGCTGACTGTATCCTTGGTATTAAGCACTTGAAACTTCTCTTGAGCTTTTAGGTCTCAATTCCTTTTTGCAAAGAGGTTTCTATAGCATTTTTATTTTTAACAAAACATGTTCACACACACACACACACACACACACACACACACGTACACACGTACACACACACACACACACACACACACACACACACACACACACACACACACACACACACACACACACACACACACACACACACACACACACACACAGAGAGATTGAAAGAAGCGCACAGAGACAGATAACAACATAAATGGGAGTGGTTAACAATGGTTAGCTATATAGGTAACTAGGGTGGACAAGCCCTGCACATGATTATTTGACTACTCCATGTGTTCACAAAGCTAAGCTTGCGTGGTTACAAAGATTTAGCTACTCCTAATCTAAAGTGTGCTTTCAGTGTCCCTCTACCATGCCCAAAATTAGGAGGAGAGATGTCTGTCCATCATCACTAATCCGAGAAAAACTTAAAAGGTTCACCCCAAAAACCAAAGTTTGTTTGGTAATTTCACATGTCAAAAGTGGTGTAAATGTCAAACTGAGTCCATATTGCACACCATATGTTGTGTGGATCTCACGTCGTACATTAGGGGAAATTCTGTAGGCCTCAAACCCAAATTAATGAGGAGGATTGGCCTGCAGACTTCTCCAAATGCGTATGGCAGGACCTACACAACAGATGGTTGTCGAAAATGTACACCACTTTTGAGTTATGAAGACTCTTGACAAACTTTGACTCTTGGACCATATGCCTCACTACACCTCCTCAGGAGATGATGAATGGATGGATGTGTGTGTGTGTGTGTGTGTGTGTGTGTGTGTGTGTGTGTGTGTGTGTGTGTGTGTGTGTGTGTGTGTGTGTGTGTGTGTGTGTGTGTGTGTGTGTGTGTGTAGACACTGGAGGGAAGAGAGGGATCAGGGAAAGAGAGTGGGGCCGTAGAGATGCAGAGAAGGATCTTCAGTGTCTTCAAGGGACTGTAATGCAGAGGTTCTCAAAGTTGTTTACTCTTTAACCCATTAAATCAACAAAACCATGTTTCTACTCACAGCCGTCTCTAGTCAGTTTCTGTGACCCCAAAAAGACTGGCTGTGACACACCAGTGGGTCCTGATCCACCATTTGGGAAAGACTGCTGTAACGGTGTAGTGACCGTAAGTTGTCTAAGAGACATACAATGAAAAGGTATGTGCATGGCTATGGTTACAGTAATACTTACTGAAGGCTGTTGACGATTATGGAGAAAAACAAAAAGGACGCAAGAAGCAGGTGAGGGATGTGTTATTACCATATTCTCCATGTGGAATGACCATGTTCTCCATGTGGAATTACCTTGCTTACACTCTGGTTACATGCCCATAATGCTGTACTACACTACCCATAGTTCTGTGTGTATGATTAAATACTGTTCTGTGTCTACCAATCTGGCACCTGTAATTTCTCTTACATCATGTTCTTTATGGCAAAAATACTTGGATTAGTGTTTAATAGCTTTTTTTGTATAAGTCAAATAAGTGTATGTGTACATATCTTTCTCTGCAGACACTAGGGTTATTCACACTATAGTATCCCTTTGCAGAGTAAAATATGACACAAAACAAACAAACACAAAAAGGCAGAATGGAAAGATTGGGAAGTATGACAAGCTGAAAGACCACAGTCAAACCAGCTTGACATAAAAAGGGCAGGACAGGGGAACTGAACGTAGAAAACTAAAGAATCCCTTTTTGTCCTGTCGTCCTCCCTCCTCCTTTCTCTCATGTGCATCCCGAAAGTATCCAGATCCCTTCACCTTTTCCACATTTTGTTGTTAAAGCCTTATTCTAAAATGGATTAAATTACTTTTTTCCCTCATAAATCTACACACAATACCCCATAACAACAAAGCAAATACATGTTTTTTAGAAACAAATAACAGAAATACCTTATTTACATAAGTTTTCAGACCCTTTGCTATGAGACTCGGAGTTGAGCCCAGGTGCATCCCGTTTCCATTGATCATCCTTGAGATGTTTCTACAACTTGATTGGTGTCCACCTGTGGTAAATTAAATTGATTGGACATGACTTGGAAAGGCACACAGTCTCACAGTTGAAAGTCAGAGCAAAAACAAGGTCATGAGGTCGAAGGAATTGCAATTAGAGCGCGGAGATAGGATTTTGTCAAGGCACAGATCTGGGGAAGGGTACCAAAAATATGTCAGCATTGAAGGTCCCCAAGAACACAGTGGCCTCCATCATTCTTTTTTTTTTTTTTTAATTTTACCCCTTTTTCTCCCCAATTTCGTAGTATCCAATTGTTGTAGTAGCTACTATCTTGTCTCATCGCTACAACTCCCGTACGGGCTCGGGAGAGACGAAGGTTGAAAGTCATGCGTCCTCCGATACACAACCAACCAAGCCGCTGCTTATTTAACACAGCGCACATCCAACCCGGAAGCCAGCCGCACCAATGCGCCGGAGGAAACACCGTGCACCTGGCCACCTTGGCTAGCGTACACTGCGCCCAGCCCGCCACAGGAGTCGCTGGTGCGTGTTGAGACAAGGACACCCATACCGACCAAGCCCTCCCTAACCCGGGCGACGCTAGGCCAATTGTGCGTCGCCGCACGGACCTCCCGGTCGCGGCCGGTTACGACAGAGCCTGGGCTCGAACCCAGGACTCTGATGGCACAGCTGGCGCTGCAGTACAGCGCCCTTAACCACTGCACCACCCGGGAGGCTGGCCTCCATCATTCTTAAATGGAAGAAGTTTGGAACCAGCAAGTCTCATCCTAGAGATGCCGCCCAGCAAAACTGAGCAATCGGGGGAAAGGGCCTTGGTCAGGGACCAGATGGTCACTCTGACAGAGCTCCAGAGTTCCTCTGTGGAAATGGGAGAACCTTCCAGAAGGACAACTATCTCTGTGGCACTACACCAATCAGGCCTTTATGGTAGAGTGGCCAGACGGAAGCCACTCCTCAGTTAAAGACACATGACAGCCCACTTGGAGTTTGCCAAAAGTCACCTAAAGGACTCTCAGACCATGAAAAACAAGATTGTCTGGTCTGATGAAACTAAGATTGAACTCTTTGGCCTGAATGCTAAGCGTCACGTCTGGAGGAAACCTGGTACCATCCCTACGATAAAGCACGGTGGTGGCAGCATCATGCTGTGGGGATGTTTTTCAGTGCCAGAGAGACTAAGTCAGGATCGACGGAAAGATGAACTGAGCTAAGTACAGAGAGATCCTTGATGAAAACCTGCCCCAGAGTGCTCAGGACCTCAGACTGAGGCGAAGGTTCACCTTCCAACAGGACATCGACCCTAAGCACACATCCAAGACAACACAGGAGTGGCTTCGAGACAAGTCTCTGAATGTGCTTGAGTGGCCCAGCCAGAGCCCGGACTTGAACCCGATCGAACACCTCTGGAGAGACCTGAAAATAGTTGTGCAGCGACGCTCCCCATCCAACTTGACAGAGCTTGAGATGATCTGCAGAGTGGAATGGGAGAATGGGAGAATGGGAGAATCTCCCCAAATACAGGTGTGCCAATCTTGTAGCATCATACCCACGAAGACTCAAGGCTGTAATCACTGCCAAAGGTGCTTCAACAAAGTACTGAGTAATGGGTCTGAATACTTATGTAAATGTGATATTTCAGTTTTTTACTTTTAATACATTTGCAATAATTAAAAAAAAAACTGTTTTTGCTTTGTCATTATGAGGTATTGTGTGTAGATTGATGAGGTAAAACTCGATTTAATGCATTTTAGAATAAGGCTGTAACGTTACAAAATATGGAAAAAGTTAAGGGGTCTGCATACATTCCGAATGCACTGTTTTCCAGACATGCCTAGACAATACGTCTGGTCTCTCCAGAAACATTTATAAAATGACATTGAACATGAAGAGGGCTTCAAGGAGTGTGCTATGAACATCAGTTCTAGATTGCTCTGTAGTAGACAAACCTCCCCAAGGACATACTGAGGAATCCCATGATTCATATCACTACTGTATTCCTCACCCATTTCTTTCTCTCTCTCTCTCTCTCTCTGACTGGCCTCTCTCTCTCCCTTCCCTCTCTCCCCTCCATCTCACCTGAGCGTAGTTGTTTGATGCGTCCCAGGCTGGACCTGGGTTCTACAGGTAGGAAATCTTTGAACCAGGAGATCTCTGGGTCAGGGATGCCGCTGGCAGCACACAGCATGGTGGCCGTCCTGGTCCTCTCCACCACCTTCAGCTGCGGTCCCATGTCGATGCTGGGGAAACCAAACGGCAACAGATCCTCTGGAGGGTTAGGAATTGGGGAAGGGTGGGATGGAAAGAGGGGAAAGGAGAGGGAGAAGAGATATTGTTAAGTCACTTTGATGACAAGTCATTTTAATTTGTCTCGTAAGTTAGTTCCACAGAGAATGTGAATTAGAACCATGGAAGGTTGGATGTTTGGTACCAACATGGACGATAGATTGCAGAACCCCAGTATATCATGCCTTGGTTTGATCAATGTGGTTAACACAAACGTACAACACATAAGCAGTGCTGAGTGTTATGACACCATTCTCTCCATCTAAAATCATTTGGAGTCTCCTCAAAAACACCACATCACACCACACCCACAGATGGTGGTTAGACTCCCAAGCACACTTCAAACTACAATCCCTCTTGATGAATTGTTGGCCAACAGTGTTGGCAAACAAACAAATGATCCAGTAGGCCTTCAGTCACTAAGCCTGAAATGTCGCTGGTTCGAATCCCCGAGCCAACTTGGTGAAAAATATTTTGAGGTGCCCTTGAGCAAGGCACTTAAACCTAATTGCTCCTGTAAGTCATTCTGGATAAGAGCCTCTGCTAAAATGTAAAATGCCTGGAGCCTGGCCAGCTCATTGCTCCTACATGGCCTGTTGACACACATACATGTATTCCTGTGTTGTTCAGTTGGTAAGGCCAAGGCCATCGGAATTCAATTCCCGCAGGGAACATATACACAACCTACGGCAACATATACACAACCTAGGGTAAAATGTACAAGCTCACTGTACTCTTAGTCGTTTTGGGAAAAGCCTCTACTAAGTGGCATATATTATGATGATATATCATATCCACAGTACAGACAGTGGGCTACCCCCTCCTCCGCTCCTTCCCCAGAGGCCTGGGCAGGTAGGAGGTAGTAGTGTCAGCTCTAATAGCTATGCACAGAAAACACTGGTATCCTCCGTGTTTCTCTGTGCCGTGAGGTGTATAGTAATTATAGCTCTAATAACTATGCACAGGGTTCCTTCTCAGATACAGCAACGTCAATTAGGCAGTCAGATAGCAGGGAGAGGCAGGGCACAGGGGGTAATAACGACTTGTTAGCAGGCTAATTATTAGTGTACAAATGATTAGGAGGAAAGACGTCTGTGACTGTGTCCGACTGCGTTGGGGCTTTGTGTTATTGCCAATGTGTATGTTCATGCTAATTCTATCAAGGTATGGGGAGAAATACACAATGGGACACATAGAGAAAATCACACACAGGTGCCTACACACAGATGCATGAGACAGGGCGCACGTACACACACACACACACACACACACACACACACACACACGTACACACACACACACACACACACACACACACACACACACACACACACACACACACACACACACACACACACACACACACACACACACACAGACACACACACACACACACACACACACACACTTCCTCTGGTGAATTGGCTTCAGCTCTCTTTGACTGCAGTCCAGATGGCCAGCCACATAATCATCCTTCCATCAGCCCTCCCTCGTTCCTTTCTTCCCCCCTCTTCCTTTCTCTCCCCTTCTCCTCCACCTGACACCCTTCTCCTGCACACACACACACACACACACACACACACACACACACACACACACACACACACACACACACACACACACACACACACACACACACACACACACACACCATGCTAGGTATCCCTTTTCTCTCCCTTCTGAGATAGATCATCTGTCACCATGACAACCAATGGAGTGTCAAGCAGATCCCACTGAATATTAGTTTATAACTAATGCAGAGTTTCTAACTAATGCTTTCTAACAAACGCAACTATGGGCAAAACAGTCTGATTTAAAACCAGAAATATGATCTAGCTGTTATTTCTTATCTCAACGGTTCCCCCTGCCAGCCATCCAGTAGTGTGTCACTGTAACATCTGTCTTCACCTGACTGTATCGCTATCTCCTCAGAGATAGGCTGCAGAGAGCCTGTCAGATAGGCCGCACTCAGGAGAAAAGAACAGGAGGAGACAGAAATAGGATGAAGAGAAGAGATGAGAATGGACAAGAGGAGGACTGAGGAGATGGGCAGGTGTGGAAGTAAGAGAGGGGGAGAGGAGGAAAAGGACTGGGAAGAGAGGAGACAGGGGGAATGGAGGGACGGGGAGGGGAATAGAAGATGAGAAAAATAAACGAGACGAGACTCAAGTATACTCAGTAAAACTAATTTCCACGTTAGATGCCCTGTCACCACCATTGCCTGGGTTCTGACCACATCCTGGCTAGCTGTCCAGAGGACACCCGTTTGAGGGGGGATGCAAAACGAGCCGCAACACCCCCAGCCCTATCTGATCAATACTAATAACCTGGCTGAATGGAAGCTAGCGATACCTCATCGATAGGAGGGAGAAAATTAAAGAAAGGAGAGAGAGAGGGATCGATAGACAGGTCGGGAGGCAAGGCCCTCCGAGGAGGAGAAGAGAGAGAGAGGCAGAAAGTGTGGGAGGGGGAGGGGTTGAGAGAAAGAGAGGGAGAGAGAAGCTCACATGGGGCGAGAGAGAGAAAGGAAGAGAGAAAAAGTGTAACATTTAAATGTTATACTACATTTTTAACAGCTAATAATATAATATTTAAAATGTCCTTATTCTCTTCAAACATTTAGTTTGCCTAATGTTTACTCTTAATGTCCGATTGTTTTTGTCTTTTGTAATTTTTTCTTTCGTTTTTACCACTTGCTTTGGCCATTTAAACATGTTTCGCATGCCAATAAAGCCCCTTTGAATTGAATTGAGAATGAGATAGGCATACAGGGGGCTTTCCATCACCTCAGGGTCTATTCTGCTGGCTGCTTGCTGCTGCATGGTGTAACTGATTGTTTATGAGACCAGGCCACTGCAGTAGAGCACAGAGACAGAGAGAGAGCTTTTATGTATTCCTCTCTGCTCGCTGTCATTAGATGTACAGCATATGAGCTCTCCACATTATACATGGGTGTCACGCCTACTCCCGCTCCTCCCCTCCGGCGCCCGACTTCCCCGGAATACTAACCACCGGTCCTGGATCCATCATTACGCACACCTGGCATCAATCATTACGCGCACCTGCACGTCGTCATGAGGCACACCTGGACTCCATTACCTCACTCATTACCTCCCCTATATCTGGCACTCCCTTAGGTTCCTTCCCCAGTCAGTATTGTTTATGTGTTTCATGTCTATACGCTACTCGTGTTTGTTATATTGTTTCATGTTCCGTTTATTATGAAAGTCACCACCTGCACTTGTTTTCCGACTCCAAGCGTATACGTTACAATGTGGGAGAGTTTATGCACAGTACAGTGTGTGCCTAAATATACAGTGCCTTCAGAAAGTATTCACACCCCTCGACTTTTTCCACATTTTGTTGTGTTACACAGTTTTTAAAGATGAATGAACAATGAAATACTAATATACCTTGATTAGATAAGTCTTCACCCCCCTGTTAAAAACAACTTTGGCAACACCTTTGGGTAGGTCTCAAAAGAGCTTTGCACATCCCTATTGTGTATACTTTTCAAGTTACAGTATTGCCTTTATAACTTTTCTAATGACATCACAAAATAACATTATTATTCTTTAGATCGCCTCTGACCATTTCCCACATTCTATGTTAGAAATATTGTTCCAGTATTGACTTTAGAACATGTAGAGCTTCGGCGGGAAAAGTCTTGTGTAGACAAAAGCACAAAAGCACAGTTTCTTCAAGTGAGGTTGCAAAAACCATCAAGCGCTATGATGAAACTGGCTCTCATGAGGACCGCCACAGGAAAGGAAGACCCAGAGTTACCTCTGCTGCAGAGGATAAGTTCATTAGAGTTAAATGCACCTCAGATTGCAGCCCAAATAAATGCTTCACAGAGTTCAAGTAACAGACACATCTCAACAACAACTGTTCACAGGAGACAGGCCTTCATGGTCGAATTGCTGCAAAGAAACCACAAATAAAGGACTCCAATAAGAAGAAGAGACTTGCTTGGTCCAAGAAACACGAGCAATGGACATTAGACTGTTGAAATCTGTCTTTGAGCCCAAATTTGAGATTTTTGGTTCTTTGTGAGACGCAGAGTAGGTGAACGGATGATCTCTGCATGTTTGGTTCCCACCATGAAGCATGGATGGGGAGGTGTGACGGTGTGGGGGTGCTTTGCTGGTGACACTGTCAGGGATTTATTTAAAATTAAAGGCACACATAACCAGCATGACTAACACAACATTCTGCATCGCTACGCCATCCCATCTGGTTTGCGCTTAGTGGGACTATAATTTGTTTTTCAACAGGACAATGACCCAACACACCTCCAGGCTGTGTAAGGGCTATTTAAAAAAGAAGGAGAGTGATAGTGTGCTACAACTGATGACCTGGCCTCCACAATCAACTGACCTCAACCCAATTGAAATGGTTTGGGATGAGTTGGACCGCAGAGTGAAGGAAAATCAGCCAACAAGTGCTCAGCATATGTGGGAACTACTTCAAAACTGTTGGAATAGCATTCCACATGAAACTGGTTGAGAGAATGCCAAGAGTGTGCAAAACTGTCATCAAAGCAAAGAGTGGCTACTTTGAAGAATTATAAAATATATTTTTATTTGTTTAACACTTGTTTGCTTACTACATGTGTTTAATTCGGGAGATGGTAACTCTTTAAACAACCGCTCTCGTGGTGCCCCAAATCCTAATGAGTTAATTGTTACATGATTAATTAAATGGGTAACAAATAACATAGTTTGTTGATTAGATAAATAACAGTCATCAGATTAATGAAAGTAATGTCATGACAATGGAAAGAAATTCTACATTTTTACTTTTAACAAGGCACACTTGCTAATTGAAATGAAGCTGGTTGAGAGAATGCCTAGAGTGTGCAAAGCTGCATCAAGGCAAAGGGTGGCTTCTTTGAAGAATCTCAAATATAAAATATATTTTGATTTGTTTAACACTTTTTTGTTTACTACATGATTCCATATGTGTTATTTCATATTTTTGATGTCTTCACTATTATTCTACAATGAAGAAAATAGTAAAAACAAAAAAACCTTGAATTAGTAGGTGTGTCCAAACTTTTGACTGATACTGTATGTTGAGCACTGCTTATAGAACATGTAGAGCTGCTATCTCAGTCTTCCTCTGATAGCTCTGGCTATATTCAATTCATTTTCCCATTTTGCTTTAATATAAAGAGTTGAGTCTTTTCTAAAGGTTATCATGCCATGACAGAGTGAAGATATTGTCTTGGACATTGCCTGTTTATATGCATTTCAGATCACATTCCTTCATTTTTTAAATCATAGATACCTGGTTTAAATTATGGATCAAACTCAAACCATTTCTATATTCTGATTTCCTCTTCCAGTTTGTGTTGTTTCACCATCAGAGACCAGAGGTCTAGTGTAAATTATGATATATATATAAGGTTCAGTATTCCTGTTAATGTCCAAAATGTTTCTTTATCCCCAGCTACAGACTGGATTAGGCGACCTTGAATGACAGGCTTAATATCTTTCCGAATAGCACTGTATTGTGAGTCACACCAACACAGCTAAGTAGTACCCCCCCCCCCCCCCCCTTGTCTTTAGGGAGCTGTGGAGTCAAATATCTAATCCTTGGTTTCCTGCCATCCCAAATGAACCATGATATTAACTTGTCTCACAGATTGAATTGTTTCAGGGGAACCTGTCGTAGCAGAATCAGAATTAGTTAGGCAACATTGATAAATAAGATGTTTTATCTACTTTCATAAATATGCCTATATGGGAAAAAGTTACTTGGGCCCCAGAGAGAGGAGAGGTCAGGCTTGTCTTCATATGTGAATGTATCTTTTAAACCATGTGAAGGGATGATTGAGGGGGAACCAATTATCTCTTGGCTCCACAATGTCTCTGTGCTAGTCACTCCCTACTTTTCCCATTTGGGGAAGAGTATGGCAGTGTCTGGAACCATTGTATGTCCCTTCTGATGTTGCCCTTATCTTGACCTAGAGACTCACTCTCCTCTCCGTGAGCTTGTCCAGGAGGGATGGTATTTGAGATGGGAATATCTAGACTTGACAATTGATATATGCCATTGGATGAGGTAATGTTTTGGTACTATGTTGTACCAAGAACGAGATAAGAACTTCGTTTAGGAGACCAAACTGAACGATAATTTATAGCTAATGCTGTCTGGCTATGGGATACTCCTCTCTCAAGTAAAAGTCTTCCTTTGTGCAGTTTTCCTAAGACCTGTGGTTCGTCATTGTGAGTTGGGAGGGGTGGATCTTTGCTATTAAAGATCTCAGTTGCCATTATGTTGACACTCTCAGAATTAATTTATAGACACTGAATTGATCTGAGAGTCAAAGGGCTATGGTGAAGCTCATATTATTAAAAGATGAAGTTTAAAGTATAACTCTGACTTGTGTGTGGTTTGTAACTCTCCTTATTTAGTAATACAGGAAATTTCCACGACAGACCTCAACTGGTAAAGACTGGAATCTGGGGAGACTATTCATTTGAACTTTCTCTATTCTAGAGCTGAAATCTAAAGGGAGAAGGGACCATGTCTATTTATCTTTATGAATATTTCAGATAATTGGTTTATATTTTGTTATATATAGCTTTAAATTATCCTTTGTTAGGTTTACCCCTAGATATGTAACCTTTTCTGAATTTCAGTTGAAACCAAATGTATATTTTATTTCCTCTAATAGGGTGTAATTAAAGCATAGAATTTGTGTGTTGTGTACATTAAGTTTGTATCCTGAAAAATACCCATATGTTAGTTTTTGGAGGCAAGTGTTAGGGTCAGTCATGTGAACTAGCACATCATCAGCATATAAGGCCAATACCAATGCCAATACCATGTAATTAATCATTTAGCCTTATTGCTTGAGCAAGGGGCTCAATATACTGTTCCTGAGTGGGACAGTGGTCTAAGTCACTGCATCTCAGTGCATAAGATGTCACTACAGTCCCTGGTACCAATCCAGGCTGTATCACATCTGGCTGTGATTGGGAGTTCCATAGGGTGGTGCACATTTAGCCCAGCATCCTCTGGTTTTGGCTGGGTTAGGCCGGCATTGTAAATAAGAATTTGTTCTTAATTGACTTGCCTAGTTAAATAAAGGTTAAATAAATAAAATAAAAATATATACACAAGGCAAATAACGCAGGTGAGGCGCAACATCCCTGACGCGTAAAATTATTTAATTTATCAGATGGCCATTCACTTGAATTCTACCTGTAGGCTCATGGTAAATGGTTTTAAAACATTGGATTGTGTCTTTTTTTTAAGCCAAATCTCTCTAAAATGTGATATAAATGAGTCCAATTAACACTGTCAATTTCTGTATCTAAACTGACTAATAGTGCTTCTGAATTGTTTTCCTTTATCTGATTGATGACATGTAGAGATCTTCTGGTGTTTTGAGTTTGATGGCCTCTAATAAACCCGGTTTGGTCCAACTCAATTAGATCCAGTATAAAGTCTCCTGATGCTATTCGAGATGTATAGTTTATAGTCATAATTCAGAATTGAGATTTCTCTATAATAATTACTGAAATGTTCTTTGTCCTTACCCTCTGTTGGTATGACAGTAATGATGGCTTCCTTTCATGAGGGAGGGGCTTCACCCTGGGTCCAATTAAATTAGGATAAAAGTAAAGGAATGAATTATTCTCTATTTGGGGAGTTTTCTTCTCTGCAGATCCTTTGAAGCTCTGTCAGGTTGGATGGGGAGCGTGGCTGCACAGCTATTTTCAGAACACTCCAGAGATTTTAGATTGGGTTCAATTCCAGGCTCTGACTGGGCCACTCAAGGTCGTTTCGAGACTTGTCCCATAAAGGCCAGACGGATGCCATAAAGGCCTACCATAAAGGCTTGATTGGTGTAGTGCTGCAGAGATGGTTGTCCTTCTGGAAGGTTCTCCCATCTCCACAGAGGAACTCTGGAGCTCTGTCAGAGTGACCATCGGGTTTTTGGTCACTTCCCTGACTAAGGCCCTTCTCCCCCGATTGCTCAGTTTGGCTCTAGGAAGAGTCTTGCTGGTTCCAAACTTCTTTCATTTAAGAATAATAGAGGCCACTGTTCTTGGGGACCTTCAATGCTGCAGAAATGTTTTGCTGCCTCGACATAATCCTGTCTCGGAGCTCTACGGACAATTCCTTTGACATCATGGCTTGGTTTTTGCTCTGACAGGTGAGTGCCTTTCCGAAACATGTCCAATCAATTTAATTTACTACAGGTGGACTCCAATCAAATTGTAGAAACATCTCAAGGATGATCCGTGGAAACAGGATGCACCTGAGCTAAATTTTGAGTCTCATAATTAAGGGTCTGAATACTTATGTAAACAAGGTATTGCTGGTTTGTATTTGAAATTATTGTGCAAAAATTTCTAAAAACCTGTTTCACTTTGTCATTATGGGGGAAAGTGTGTAGATTGATGATTTATTATATTTATTTAATCTATTTTAGAATAGGCTGTAACGTAACAAAATGTGGAAAGGGGGAAGGGGTTTGAATACTTTCCAAATGCACTGTAACTCCATTCTTGTGTATTTTATTCTTATCCTTTTGTGTTACTATTTTATTTGTATCTTTAAACTGCATTGTTTAGCGCTCCTAAGCAAGAATTTCACAGTATAGTCTACACCAGTTGTATTTGGCGCAAAAAAATAAGTATTCTTGCGTTCTAACTACCCGCAATTCAAAGTGCTCTGAACAAATAAAGGGAATCATTCACAAACATAGGCACATTCGAAAGATCTGATAACCGTATCGGTAATGTGTTTTCGGACCCTCCCTTGGTCGTATTCTCACGGGGCAGAAATCTCAGAGATCAATTGGTAAACTCTGATTTAGATATCCCTGCACAATGTGTATTTGCTCCCCTACTGGATGGAAACTACAAGTGTAATGGCTGTGCTCAATGCAATGGCACTTATAAATGTAGATCCTTCAAACACCCCCAAACAGGGAAACAGATCCCAATTAAAGGTGTTATCATGTGCTCCACTAAGGCAGTTATTTATCTTATAACTTGTCCTTGTGGTTAAAATTGTGTGGGTAATACAAAGTGCGAATGAAAAATACAAATCTTGGAGCATTGTAGCACAATTAGCTGCAAAAACTTGACTTACCCATGTCACGGGGGTGTTCTAGTTCAATATTTCTATATTGGTGTTTTGTATGGTTCCCTTGGTCCGACTCTCATAACAACCGTGACAGAATATCCCACCAAGCAAGGACCAAGCAGTGTGATGGAGGTGAAGGAGTTTTGGACCTGGGAGGAAATTATGTGAGGTTGTGAGACCCTTCCTTGGAAGGAGACACCAATGAAGGTGGAAGGACAGCGACGACGCAGGGGACCACGGCCACAGAAACCCCAAGATCAGGGTCATCAGTCCGGTGCCATCTGTGCCGGCTCCCCGTACTCACGTGAAGAGCCAGAGACCATCAGGGTGGCGATGGAGAAATTGGGAGAGAGAGATGTTATATAGGTGTGTTCTGCACGGCATCCGACCTGAAGACTGCCTGTCAGCAGTCTGGTGAGACCTGTGCCAGCTCTCTGCACCCTTGCTGAAGTGCTTGTCACCAGTCCGGTGCCACCTGTGCCGGCTCCACGCACCAGGCCTCCAGTGCGTCTCCCCAGCCCGGTACTTCCGGTGCCAGCTTCCTTCCGGTGCCAGCTTCCTCTGTGCCGGTGCCCAGTCCAGGCACAGCGTTCAGCCCGGCGCCATGGTCTGATCCGGGGTCCAGGGGGGGGGGGCTACGACCCACACCGGAGCCGCCACTAGTCACCCCCCCTAATTAGGTTATTAAATTATTGCATCTGAGCTCCTAGAGTCTGCCAAGTATTTGGCGCAAATTACATTATTTCGTTTTTTATTTGATTTAGCTATTGTTTGCATTCAAGACCAGGTTGTTTTTATTGATCTCAGTTCGTCACTGTCAGAGTAGCCATTCATTTTGGTCATTTCTGTGGTATTAAAAAATACTTTGTTCATTTTTATACCATCCTATCATGTAAACTACACCGAATTGCATGAAATGCGTTTATCAAAGGCAAAAAATTCCCCATGTGTGGAAATCCTAAAAACACGTCTGCTGAACAGTACAAATGCGATTATAGGTGCATGCAATGTAGATAAAATAAATAAACCTAACCTACTGTACCTACCGCCATGATACTGCCTTGGTCATGTTTTAAACCAATGCATAATTCATCAGACACACACATTCCACAAATCAATGTCAACCCATGTTGGTTCAATGTAATTTCACATGAAAACAACATTGATTCAACCAGTGTGTGCCCAGTGGGCTGCTTCCGCTGGTTATTTTTCACCCAATGCCTGTTAGAATAAAAATGTATAGGACACTAGAACATTTCAGGGATTTTTCTGCCATAGAAACCCTTGGGCAGAGGGCCTCCCGAGTGGCACAGCAGTCTAAGGCACTGCATCCCAGTGCTAGATGAGTCCCTACAGACCCTGGTTCGATCATGGGTTGTATCACAACTGGCTGTGATCGGGAGTCCCATAGGGCGGCGCACAGTTGGCCCAGCATCGTCCGGGTAAGGGGAGGGTTTGGCCAGGGGGCTTTACTTGGCACACCTCGTGGCGGGCCTGCAGGCTGACCTCGCTCGTCAGGTGAACGGTGTTTCCTCTGACACATTGGTGCAGCTGGCTTCTGGGTTAAGCGGGCAGGTGTTAAGAAGCACGGTTTGGTAGGTCATATTTTGGAGGATGCGTGACTTGACCTTTGCCTCCTGAGCCCATTGGGGAGTTGTAGCGTTGAGACAGGATCAAAATTGGGGGTAAAAATAAATAAATAAATAAACCCTTGGGTGGCCTGCCTAAGCGTTGTTTCGTGATGCATAAAAAAAATCTAGATATATAATTTGGGGGGTTGAAATACATTTTCTGGATTGAAAAATGCTTTCAGTGTAAACTTAAATGACTACAACCAAATATAAAGTATGTAGAAAAGATAATGGACCTGTCACTTTTTTAATAATCTTTGAGATTTAACAATCACCAAAATAAAATCTAAACAGTCAGGGGAATAGAAAATTCCCAAAACAATACATTCACCCGTATTGATTTTGTTATTAAGTCGGAGAAAAATAACAGCATTAGCCATGGCAAAATGCATAGAATTGCAGGAAATTATCTTTAAAACTGCAAAATGTTCTCTCAGCTACATGGCAGAATTTGTCAAATTCCTGGAAATTAGCTATAGCTCTCAGCTACATGGAAAAATGTGTAGAATTGCAGGAATGTATCTTGGCTCCATGGAGAAATTCAGAGAATTGCAGGAAATTGGCTTAAAAACTTGCTGACCGCACCCATTGCCGTGGCCACCATCATCCAGAAAAAACTTGCATTTTGCAAGGACTTGAAAGTGTCTGTGTGTGTGTATGCGTGCGACAGCAGTATTTCAGTGAGAAATTATGGCCAATGTTTTTCTCCTGGGGTTCTGTTACGAGGCTAGCAGCTATAATCCTAGTGTTTGCACAGCGACGCATACATGGTGCTACAGCCAGGATATGGCACGCACACACACACACACACACACACACACACACACACACACACACACACACACACACACACACACACACACACACACACACACACACACACACACACACACACACACACACACAGACCTATACTGTATTTCCCAGAAACAAACTCAGCACCAGAGTTTAGGACCCCTCTATCACCTTCATCTAAAATAAATATCTTACTTAGTTTCAATGGAAAATGAGCCCGCCTAAGAACAAACCTAGGGTAAACCCTGAATGACTATGATCCTTCCCCAATTAGGTACGATTTAACTGTCATCTGGGGTAATTCTCTACCTCCTAGTGTTGACATAAAAGAGCCTAAAGAGATTTAGGGAAACACTTTAAATGATAATGTCCCTTTTATGGTAATGGGCCTCGACATGATGCTCTGAGTCTTTACTGTCCGACTGTATATCTATCTGTCTACAACCCGCCCCCTCCCCACTCCGACTTAGCCCCTACTGCTACAGATAACACATGCCGACATGCACACATTAATAGCATATTATGTTGCCACATACTGACTCGATTGAAATTGAAATCGGTCTGCACACATAACACGTTAGTCTCGTGGAACCAAACAAGTGGTGTCTGCCGCGTGCAAGATTAATAACATAAGCATCTGAATCTCTATAGTATCAATTGAATGTTTTGGTGCTTGCAGTCCTGAATGCTGCATCAGGGACCTCTGCATCCCAACAAGGAACACTCTGGGGGAATCACTTTTAACATCACTTTTACCAACACGTCTCCTGCACCACAATAGGCTCTAACACTCTGGAGCATTTATTCTCTACCCACAGAAACGCATACAAGACCGTCCCTTGCCCTCCCTTCGGCAAATCTAGTGCAGAAGTGGTCTGACAAAGCGGAAGCTAAGCTATAAGACAGCTTCACTAGTACAGACTGTAATATGTTTAGTGATTCATCCGATAACACTGAAGGGTTTACCACATCAGTCACAGGTTTCAGCAATAAGTGCATTGACGACATCATCCCACACAGTGACCATACGTACGTACCCAAACCAAAAGCCATGGATAACAGGCAGTGTCCGCACCGGCCTAAAGGCTAGAGCTACTTCTTTCAAGAAACAGGACACGGACATGAATGCTTACAAGAAAGGCCACTACGACCTCCAACGTCAATATAGGACTAAGATACAATCCTACTACACCGGCTCCGACGCTCGTCGGATGTGGAAAGGTTTGCAGACTATTACGGATTACAAAAGGAAACCCAGCCGTAAATTGCCCAGTGATGCAAACCTCCCAGATGAGCTGAATGCCTTCTATGCTCGCGTCGAGGCAAACAACACTGAGCCAGGCATGAGAGCCCCTACTGTGTGATTTTGCTCTCCGTGGCCGATGCAAGTAAGACTTTTAAACAGGTTAACACTCACAAGGTCGCTGGGCCAATTGGAATACCAGGTCGCATTCTCAGAGCATGCGCAGACCAGCTGGCAAGTCTCTTCACGGACATTTTCAACATCTCCTTGTCCCAGTCTATAGACAACCACTGTCCCTGTTATAAGAACTCACAGGTAACCTGCCTAAACAACTATTGTCCCATAGCACTCACATCTGTAACCATGAAATGCATTGAAAGGCTGGTCATGGAGGACATCAACACCACCATCCCAGACATCCTGGACACACTCCAATTTGCATACCGTCCCAATAGATCCACAGATGACACAATCTCTATTGCACTCCACACTGCTCTCTCCCACCTGGACAAGAGGAATACCTATGTGAGAATGCTGTTCATTGACTACAGGTCAAGCTAATCACCAAGCTCGGGACACTGGGACTGAACATCTCCCTCTGCAACTTTCTGACAGGACGCCCCCAGGTAGTGAGGGTAGTTAACAACACATGCTGATCCTCAACACCGGGGCCACTCAGGGGTGTGTGCTTAGTCCCCTCCTGTACTCACTGTTCATCCACAACAGCATGACTCCAACACCATGATCAAGTTTGCTGACGGCACAACAATAATAATACAGCCTACAAGGAGTTGGTTGGTGACCTGGCAGTGTGGACAGAGACCACAATGCCAGGACCACAACCTCTCACTCAGCATCAGCAAGACAAAGGAGCTGATCGTGGACTACAGGAAACGGAAGAGCAAGTACACGCCCATCCACATCGGCGGGGCTGTAGTGGAGCGGGTCGAGAGCTTCAAGCTCCTTGGTGTCCACATTACTAAGGACTTAACATGGTCCCTTCACACCAGCACAGTCGTGAAGAAGGCGCCTCTTCCCCCTCAGGAGGTTGAAAAGAATTGGCATGGCCCCTCAGATCCTCAAAAAGTTATACAGCTGCACCTTTGAGAGCATCATGAGCAGCTGCATCACTGTTTGGTGTGGCAACTACACCTCCCTCGATCGCAAGGCGCTACAGGGGCCAAGCTCCATGCCATCCAGGACCTCTATACCAGGCGGTGTCAGAGGAAGGCCCGAAAAAAAAGCCACCCAAGCCATAGACTGTTCATTCTGTTACCGCACACCAAGCGGTACCGAAGAGCCATATCTGGGACCAAAAGGCACCTGAACAGCTTCTACCCCCAAGCCATAAGACTGCCGAACAGTTAATCAAACGGCTACTCAGACTATTGCATTGACATTTTTTTGCACTGAGTCTCTTACACTGACTAAACTCCAATGCACAGAGACACAAACAGACACACACACACACACAGACACACACACTTTCACACTGTCCACATACGCCTCTGCTACTCCGTATATTATCTATCCTAATTGCCTAGTCACTTTTACCTCTGCCTAAAGTACATCTACTGCACATATTACCTCAATTACCTCAACTACCTCATACCTCTGCACATTGACTGGGTACCGGTACTCCTTGTATATAGCCTTGTCGTGGTTATGTATTGTGCTACTATTTTCTATTTTTATTTGCTAATTTGTTCGTAATTTTAACTCTGCATTGTTGAGAAGTAAGCATTTCATGGTCAAGTCTACATCTGTTGTATCCGGCGCATGGGACAAATACAATTGGATTTGATTCTACTTGATCAGACAGTCTATGTCATAGCATATTTGTCATAGTGGTAGAAAATCATTCTCTAACACCCTTCTTCCTAGACCCCTTTTTCTGAAAATGGGGCAGTGGGAGGTGTTGATAATCATGGTTTAACACACACACACACACACACACACACACACACACACACACACACACATTACTGCAGTGATGAGAATCTCTTGCCCACCGGAGGTTTAAAACACGCAGAACTGCAGATACTAAAACCTCCCATAGGCTAGGCTACAAAACCGCAGTGTCCAGAGGGAGCGAGAGAGGGGGGGAAGAGGAATACATATGGAAAGATATGGTATACTGTACTTTGGTAGAGCTAGCTAGATGGAGAGAGAGAGAGTGATGGTGAGAGATGTAGCGAAGGAGAGAGAGGGAGGTGTGTGTCTAAATGAGATATCTCCTCTGCCCGACCCCAGTTACCCCAGTATGCTACATAAGCTTCCCTCCATTAGCAGTCAGGCTGAGGAGTAGCTCACCCCTGTGGCCAACAACAAGGCTTCTGTGGAGTAAATCTCGTAGGGAGACAGAGAGTACTGAGTGGCCAACCATTACAAAAAGATGCTACCCTACATGATCTTATAAAGTCTTATGTGGCTTCATAAGAGAGCTGTAAATGTAACCCATATCCCACCCACCCAGGGACAGATTAAGAAATCATAAACCCTGGGGCTTTATTTATCAAATTATTTAAAAAAATAAGCCTTTTTTAAAATACATTTCATGCAATTCTATATCATTTACATGACAGAAGAATATTTTTTAATACCATACAAATAACCAAAATGAGTGGCTACTCTGATCAATCTGGTATTGAATTCAAACAAACAATAGCCCAGGCCAATAAATCAACACACAGATTGTACAATATTAGGAGGATATACTGTGCCTTTGGAAAGTATTCAGAGTCCTTGACTTTTTCCACATTTTGCTAGGTTGAAAAACAAATGATAGTCCCACTAAGAGCATACCAGATGGGATGGCATATCGCTGCAGAATGCTGTGGTAACCATGCTGATTAAGTGTGTCTTGAATTCTAAATAAATCACTGCCAGTGTCACCAGTAAAGCACCCCCATACCATCACACCTCCTCCTCCATGCTTCACGGTGGGAACCACACATGTGGAGATCATCCAATCACCCACTCTGCGTCTCACAAAGACACTTCTTCTTACTGGTGTCCTTTAGTAGTGGTTTCTTTCACCATCGTTATACGCACCTGCACATCATCAGACGCACCTAGACTCCATCACCTCCTTGATTACCTGCCCTATATAAGTCACTCCCTTTGGTTCCTTCCCCAGGCGTCATTGTTTCTGTTTCAGTTTCCTGTCTGTGCATTGTTCATGTTTCTTGTTTTGTTCATTTGTTTATTAAATTATGCACTCCCTGAACTTGCTTCCCGAACCCCAGCGCACACATTACAGAATGACCCCTCACCAAAGGGAAGCATCAGGGGGTGTTTTTTATTTCCATTTCATCCCTTTGGTTGGCGTCCTGCGTCTGGAGCCGAACGCCTCGGGGAAGGGGATACCATCACGTATGCTCTCTCTGGCGCTCTAGGTCACCATTCTTCCGCGTCTCAGCCGGACTGACAGGTTTCCCGCGCCTCAGCAGAGGTGACCGTTCCGCTCCTGATCCCGAGATTGGGGAGGGGGTACTGTCACGTGTGTTCCCTCTCTGGCCTCTAGGTCACCAGGCTGCTCGTTATGGCGCACACCAGTCACCATCGTTCGTAACGCGCACCTGCAAGTCAGACTCACCTGGACTCCTTCATCTCCTTGATTACCTGCCCTATATATGTCACTCCCTTTGGTTCCTTCCCCAGGCGTCATTGTTTCTGTTTGTTTCCTGTCTGTGCGCTGTTCGTGTTTCATGTTTTGTTCAATTGTTTATTAAATTATGCACTCCCTGAACATGCTTCCCGACCCCCAGCGCACACATTATACGTTACTTGAACTCTGTGAAGCATTTATTTGGGCTGCAATCTGAGGTGCAGTTAACTTTAATGAACTTATCCTCTGCAGCAGAGGTAACTCTGGGTCTTTCTTTCCTGTGGCGATCCTCATGAGAGCCAGTTCCATCATAGCGATTGATGGTTTTTGCGACTGCACTTGAAGAAGTTCTTGAAATATTACGGATTGACCGACCTTCATGTCTTCAAGTAATGATGGACTGTCATTTCTCTTTGCTTATTTGAGCTGTTCTCGCCATAATATGGCCTTGGTCTTACCAAATAGGGCTATCTTCTGTATACCACACCTACCTTGTCACAACACAACTGATGGGCTCAAACGCATTAAGAAGGAAATAAATTCCGCAAATTAGATTTTAACAAGGCACACCTGTTAATTGAAATGCATTCCAACTGAAGCTGACCTCATGAAGCTGGTAGAGAGAATGCCAAGAGTGTGCAAAGCTGTCATCAAGGCAAAGGGTGGCTACTTTGAAGAATCTCAAATATAAAATATATTTTGATTTGTTGAACACTTTTTTGGTTACTACATGATTCCATATGTGTTATTTCATAATGTTGATGTCTTCACTATTATGCTACAATGTAGAAAATAGTCAAAATACAGAAAAACCCTTGAATGAGTAGGTGTGTCCCTATCAAGGCAGGGCCCCTCAGTTACCCACGTGCCCCCCCCCTCTGATGATTATCAGAGCGGCAGCAGCAGACTGTCTACACTCATTGACAGCAGGATCCTGAGTCCTTCTGTGGTAGGCGGTTGAAGCATATATATATATATATATATATATATATATATATATATATATATATATATATATATATATATATATACAAATATGCATTATTATTTCATTATTTAAGTCTATGGTGCAGTCAAGGTCTCCGAGACAGATTGCAAAGTATCATAGAATGTAAGTCTACACCTCTGGTCACATAAGGGGCTTAAGTTCAAATTCAAATTCAGAATATACACAGCTCTATTGAGGAAAAATAGCTTATGATTTAATGGCTCACACAAACACACTCACGCACGCAAGCACGCACGCACACACACGCACACACACACTGAAGGGCTATAGGGTTTATGTAGTAATGTCCCTCAGACACAGAGTGGGAGGGGGGGGGGGGGGTTGGGTGTGTATGTATAGATTTGACAGGCCTGTGAACAGATGGACAGGAGGCTATTCCCCAGGCTACCAGCCTTCTGTTGAATACCACAAGCCTGCCAAATCTACCCCTCCCTCCTTCACTCCTCATTATTTTCTTCTATACCTCCTCTCTTATTTCTCTCCCCTCCGCCTCTCTCCACTCCTTCTCCTGCTGTGTCACTACTCGCCCTCCTCCCCCACCAAGTCCCCGTCCATCTTTCCCTATATCCCCTCTGTCTCTCTCCTCCCTACATCCTCCCGTATATCCCTCCCTCAATCCCTCCATCCCTCTCGTCCTCGTCTTCCCTCCTGCAGAACTGGGTCCCTGTCCAAGCCCAGTTCTAATCCTCTGCTTTCCCATGTAAAAAGGAGTCGTTATCCCATCCATCCCGCTTCTCCATCCCGCTCTCTCTCTCTCTCTCTCCCTCCATCCCCCTCTCCTGTGTTGGGCCTAAGCCCAGTCCACAGCTCCTAGGCTTACAGCCAGGCTTTACAGCCAAACTCAGCTACATTAGATTCACACCATCTCAGTCTGGGAACCGAACAAATTAAGTGATTATGAGAGCGAAGCTGTAGTCTAAATCACATGCTAACTGGTCCTCAACACAGCCAAATCACACTAACTCTCAGGCTAAAAAAGAACAGCTCCTTCTGTCCTGCTATAGAAGGGTGTAAAGCAGGGTGTTTGTCACGTCTTGTGTTGAGAGGGAAGGGAACAAAGGGAGAGACTGTGTGTAAGCAGTTGTGTGAGCAGGTGTGTGAATGTGTGTGCAAGATGTGTGTGCTTAAAATAGACAGTATTACAGTTTTTTTTCAATTGTAACAAGCATTGGTCAATACTAAAGCCACTTTTTCAAAACGCTTCACACAGTCTGCATTACCAATGTGCATCTTGGCCAAACAGTTAATCTCACCTCCAAAACTCACTCAAAACCACCAAAACACTTCATACATGTCTCAAAATAAGCTTGTTCGACCATAACACTGGCAAGAGTTCTCACTCAGAAAGCATACACCGTCACTCATAACACACTGACCTTGAAAACACTAACAACAGGGAGCATTACATGAATTATGAACTTCTCTCTGAAGTTTGAATGATTTTTCACAGACATCAGTATTTCATTGTAGAATAAAAATGCCATCTTTTCACTTTATTGACTGTACTGAAGTATATGTAACAATAATAAATCAGAAATGCAGCAATTTTCTTCAATAGCCTTTATTTATTTCTATATCTTTGCATATTGTAACGGCAGATTTCCGTAACGGCAGATTAAACTAATACGTGAAATAACCAAACCGAAACAGTCCCGTGTGGCACAAACACTGACACAGGAAACAAACACCCACAAACCTACAGTGAAACCCAGGCTACCTAAGTATGATTCTCAATCAGAGACAACTAACGACACCTGCCTCTGATTGAGAACCATACTAGGCCGAACACAGAAATAGAAAAACATAGAAACACAAAACATAGACTGCCCACCCCAACTCACGCCCTGACCATACTAAATAAAGACAAAACAAAGGAAAATAAAGGTCAGAACGTGACAGTACCCCTCCCCCCCAAAAGGTGTGGACTCCGGCCGCAACACCTGAACCTATAGGGGAGGGTCTGGGTGGGCGTCTGTCCGGGGGACGTGGACCTCACTTCACCATAGTTTTGGTGCGCCTCTTAGCCCGCCTCCGTGGCCTCTTTAGAGCGACGACCCTCGCCGCCGATCTTGGACTGGGGACCCACACCACGGGTCCCGAATGGATGATAGACTCCGGCAACGGCGGACAAGTGGGAGACTCGGGCAGCGGCGGAGAGGCGGGAGACTCCGGCAGCACCGGACAGGCAGGAGACTCCGGCAGCTCCGGAGTTAAGGGCGGCTCCGGCCGCTCCTGGCTGGCTGATGGCTCCGGCAGCTCCTGGCTGGCTAACGGCTCCGGCAGCTCCTGGCTGGCTGACGCCTCCGGCAGATCCTGGCTGGCTGACGGCTCCGGCAGCTCCTGGCTGGCTGATGGCTCCGGCAGGTCCCGGCTGACTGACGGCTCCGGCAGGTCCCGGCTGACTGACGGCAGCTCAGGACAGACGGGAGACTCTGGCAGCTCAGGACAGACGGGAGACTCTGGCAGCTCAGGACAGACGGGAGACTCTGGCAGCTCAGGACAGACGGGAGACTCTGGCAGCTCAGGACAGACGGGAGACTCTGGCAGCGCTGGAGAGGAGGAAAGCTCTGGCAGCGCTGGACAGGCGGGAGACCCTATAGGCAGAAGACGGAGAGACAGCCTGGTGCAGGGGGCTGCCACTGGAGGGCTGGTGCGTGGAGGTGGTACTGGATAGACCGGATAGACTGGACCGTGCAGGCGCACTGGAGCTCTTGAGCACAGAGCCTGCCCAACCTTACCTGGTTGAATGCTCCCCGTAGCCCGACCACTGGGCTGTGCTGGCGAACCGGGGACACCATGCGTAAGGCTGGTGCCATGTACGCCGGCCCAAGGAGACGCACTGGAGACCAGATGCGTAGAGCCGGCTTCATGGCACCTGGCTCGATGCCCACTCTAGCCCAGCCGATACGAGGAGCTGGAATGTACCACACCGGGCTATGCACCCACACCGGGGACACCGTGCGCTCCACAGCATAACACGGTGCCTGCCCGGTCCCTCTCACTCTCCGGTAAGCACAGGAAGTTGGCGCAGGTCTCCTACCTGGCTTCGCCACACTCCCTGTGTGCCCCCCCAATACATTTTGGGGGCTGACTCTCGGGCTTCCAACCATGCCGCCGTGCTGCTTCCTCATACCAGCGCATCTCTGCCTTCGCTGCCTCCAGCTCTGCTTTGGGGTGGCGATATTCCGCTGGCTGTGCCCAGGGTCCCTTGCCGTCTAGAATCTCCTCCCGTGATGCTGGCCGCTGCTGCTGTCTGTTACCATGCTGCTTGGTCCTCTGTTGGTGGGTGTTTCTGTAACGGCAGATTTCCTCCTCTTCGTCTGAAGAGGAGTAAGGATCGGACCAAGATGCGGCGTGGTAAAGTGTTCATGACGATTTTAATAAGAAAAGCACTGAACACTATGAAATACAAAAACAATAAACTAATACGTGAAATAACCAAACCGAAACAGTCCCGTGTGGCACAAACACTGACACAGGAAACAAACACCCACAAACCTACAGTGAAACCCAGGCTACCTAAGTATGATTCTCAATCAGAGACAACTAACGACACCTGCCTCTGATTGAGAACCATACTAGGCCTAACACAGAAATAGAAAAACATAGAAACACAAAACATAGACTGCCCACCCCAACTCACGCCCTGACCATACTAAATAAAGACAAAACAAAGGAAAATAAAGGTCAGAACGTGACACATATAGTAATTTACTTGTGAAAAATAAAAAGCTGAAACAAAAAACTAATTCCTGAAATTCCAGGGCGGCAATAATAATTACAAAAAAAAACATCAACAACATGTATAGTATAATCACTCATACTGTACAGTACTGTGAGGGTTCTAGTTCTCCCTCTCCTGCATTTGGCCACAAGTTCTCATCAACATCACATCTTATGTCTTCTCTGGCGATGCATCTTGTAAAGTGTCTTCTGGAATGCCTAATCCAACCCTGCCACTCTTCTCTCCCCAACAACCTGTCTTCCTTGATCCATGTTTCCAAACTAAATTATTCCGAAGCCGTCCTCTTATGTCTGTTTGGTAACGAGACTAAATCCAGGACACTTGTGTAGGCTTTCAGCTGAAATTGCAATCAGCTGTGTTTGGAATGATTATATATTCTGCTGAGATTTTCTATATATTTCAATCTGGTTACTGCAGACATGCACAACATTTGCCATCATTCTGTTTTGAATGTGTGTTTTAACAGTTTTGGAAACTGTTAGCATTTGAAAACATGTGCTGCAAATATATAGTTTTGAAGGTGGCGGAGTACCTAATGACAAAAGGGTTCATGGATTTCGGAGAATGTGGTCATTGAATGCATTTTGTGTGAAAGCAATGAAAAATGATTCACAGTTTGGTCCACATACACTTCTGTTTCACTGACTGTATCCACAAGGCTACTTTGACCAATGCATGTTAGCAATTGTACTGTAATGAAGATGGTCATAAAGAGGAACTTAGTCGCACACGCACACACAGTCCTGTTTAAATAACCTTGTGGGCACACACATTTATAACCATTCAAAATCCTATTTTCCCTAACCCTAACCCTTACCCTAACCCTAATTTTACCCTTAACCCCAAAACCGAACCTTAACCCTAAACCTAAATCCTAATCCTAAAACTAACCGTAACTCCAAAACCTAATTCTAACCCTAATTCTACCTTAACCCTAAACCCCCTAGAAATAGCATTTGACCTTGTAGGGACTAACAACATGTCCACAGTTGGTAAAATGTTTGTTTGTTTCCTATTCTTGTGGACACACACACACACACACACACACACACACACACACACACACACACACACACACACACACACACACTCACACTCACCTCGTATGATGGCTAGCTTGGCGGTGGTGGCCACCTCTCCCTCAGTGTTGCGGGCCACACACTCATAGACATTCTCATCTCGGGGGGCCCTGAGAGGCTGGATCCTCAGCACAGCCCCTGCTCCATCATCAAACTCTATCGTCTAGGGGAGAGGAGGAGATAGGGAACAGTCAGGAAACAGAAAGTGGAGAAACAGAAACCGTTTGGAATGACGGGGAAAACAAGAGGAGACAGAAACAAGGACAAAGAACCAGGAAGAGACAGAAACCAGGACAAAGAACCAGGAAGAGACAGAAACCAGGTGAGTAACCAGGAAGGAGACCAATTGTGAACAAAAGGAAAAGGCCAGTGTTCAGGGGAATAAAAACAAGGAGAGATGAGCAGGTCCAACAAGTAACAAAACAAAACCCCTAAAAATGGCTAATAGACAAATATGATCTTTACAGAGTGGAGAATGGAGTGAGCTCACCTCTATGCGTTGGGAGTTGACCTTCTTGCCTTTCTTGTTCCAGTTGACCATGGGCTTGGGGTCACCTGACGCCTGGCACACAAATGAGGCCACGCCTCCCGACACCCCAATCTGGTCTCCGGGAATCTTGGTAAACTTGGGCGCCGCTGGGATAGACAGACAATTCAAATCAATTAAAACTTTATTGTCCTCATAGGGAAAATCTGTAGCCAGGAGTCCAAGACATAATGCAGTTCAGAAAACAAAACATCCATAAGCAGATAGATAGACAGACACATCCAAATTATTAAACATTAATTTAGAATGATGGTACTAAAATGATTTTGCTTAATATTTTCCCAATGTAAATATACATTAATCATAATTGACATTTTAACAGATGCTCTTATCCAGAGCAACTTAAGTGCATACATTTTTATACTTGGTCCCCTGTGGGAATTGAACCCACAACCCTGGCATTGCAAGCACAATTCTCTACCAACTGATCCACCCAAAGATAGACAGCTCTCTCTCAAGAGATGCTAACTAGCCCAAAGCCGTGGACAGGAAGAGAGATACATGACATCACTGAGTCGTGATGGACATGGTGATTGGCCGCTAAGTACAGTTCACTTCCTGGCTATCATTTAGAGGACATGACCAAGGACTTCCTGTGTGTCATCTATAAAAGATGTGCTTCAGCTTCACAGGAGAAGGTTTTTTCACTACCCTGGGGCACGCTACTCCACTATGCAGCACAGATTGTGAGAACACATGGGTGGGTGCTACACGGGTGTATGAAAAGGTGTGGTGGAAATTCACAGCAGATAATTGGCTTTAATGTATTAATATCACACATACCCCTTTTCAGCCTCTGCAGTAAATTACAATGAAACAAGGAGACCATTTTAAGTACAAGGATTTAGGGATTGCATTAGCACATACATTTGGCTCCTCATTTATGCTCTTTATGTTTCTAAAGTCCAGTTCTAACAGACAAGACAGTTGTATGCAGTTTTAGAACACAGTGTGCTTGATCTGAACGGTCTAGGTTTAGTTTTAGAACACAGTGTGCTTGATCTGAACGGTCTAGGTTTAGTTTTAGAACACAGTGTGCTTGATCTGAACGGTCTAGGTTTAGTTTTAGAACACAGTGTGCTTGATCTGAACGGTCTAGGTTTAGTTTTAGAACACAGTGTGCTTGATCTGAACGGTCTAGGTTTAGTTTTAGAACACAGTGTGCTTGATCTGAACGGTCTAGGTTTAGTTTTAGAACACAGTGTGCTTGATCTGAACGGTCTAGGTTTAGTTTTAGAACACAGTGTGCTTGATCTGAACGGTCTAGGTTTAGTTTTAGAACACAGTGTGCTTGATCTGAACGGTCTAGGTTTAGTTTTAGAACACAGTGAACGGTCTAGGTTTAGTTTTAGAACGTGCCATGTCGGCTGCTAGAGTTTCCGAAATGCAGTAATGCTTATTACTAACAAGCAAATAAAAATCTATTTCAGGCACACAAATTCCATCATCTTGTCAAGCTACTTCATACACTTTTCTCTCCTCTCTCTCGCACACGGTCTTATACTGTCCTTCCCTCCCTATGTCTCTCTGCCCATCTTAGAATGTCAGACTCTTCCTCGGCAAGCCCAGAGTTCTATCCCTCTGCGTCTGTTACCATGGCAGCCAGCTTCACTCCTCCTCCGTGGCGGAATCAGTTCTATCCATCAGGGCCAAGCCGGCCTGACCCTCACCATAACAACCTCCCTTCCTCCCTCTCTTACCGCTCTCCCACCTCTGTCTGTCACTCTATCACTGGGCCAGCTCCTCCTGTGCTGATTCAGTTCTACAATAGAGAGGCAGAGCAGCTGAAGAAGAAAAAAAACACTGCAATAACTCCCCCAAAAATCACTGAGAGACGGAAAAGCTCTCTGGCTTTACTCCCTCCCCTGCTAACTTCACACTTCAGTGAGTACCAGTCACACAGCAGCCAGCCCACCTCTGAGCTGTGAGGTAAAGTGCCTGAGCAGAAACCGAGAGAAACCTCAACAATACTTTTCGGGGGAAAAAACAGAGTATTATTGGAGCCTTTTTACCATACACCGTCACACACTCTGTCAGTTGTGAAGTGTTGCACTTGGGAACAGGCAGCACTTTGGGGAGCTGTGTTAGAGGGTTGATTTCACATTCAACATTGGTTTACATTTCTGCACTGTCACTTTCAAAGACATTATTGTGCTATTCCCGCTGCACACTAGAACCAATTCTAATTACATGGGTGCAACTACCGGCCTCCAGCTGCATTCTGTTCTGGTTAGAGCCTTTGGTTCTGATTCAAACAAGACATACATATTGGTTTTCCTTTCATGAAAAATTCCCCCGAATTTGGTGAGGATAGTCAAGAATGCAGTCCGTCCCTTTAAAGGCTGAGTAGCCTTGACTCCTTGACTCCCTGGCTGCCAGTGGGATATAATGATAGACTTCAGACTTACATATATCTGGCCTATCATAATGAAACACCACATGGCTATGATTATCTAATAGCAGTGCTGGGAAGGTGTAATGTGCAGATGTGCGTCAGTAGGTAGCAAGTGGGTGTCATGATACTATAATCACCCCCACTACGACTGGAGGCTGGAAATTAGATCCGTCCGGACAAGTCTGACCAGATCACTCAGGTTCACTGTAAATCCATACCAATTACAGAAGTGGCCTATAATTAGGGTCCAGAGTTTTTCCTGGTCAGGTCACATGGTCAAGAAAAACGCAAGGTCCTAGCCACCAACCAAAACAAATATTAACACGGGCACTCCATCAGTGTAAGAAATATGGTGGTTCAGACTACTCTTTTTGGGATGCTATTTTCTTTGAGTCACAGAGCAACACTTGGCAGTAATACCTCTAGGTAACACACTGTCCTTAAAATGTTGAACTGTAAGACATATCAAGGCATGCTTTCATAAAGTAGCCGCAATGTGATGACTAACTATAGGCTGACTTCCCCTCACTGCTCATCAGTGTCAAAAAACCATTCATGCTCTTCAGTGCCACATACTTCCGTAGCGTTTTCTGTGCTGCAGTGTTAAAATGAGATGTGTTCTCTGTTCACCTGTCTTACTGTCGATCCATAAGACAAGACATCTGTTGGCATGCTTTGATGAGGGTGACAATCGGATAAGCGCTGACGTGTGTGTGCTGCTTATTGGTGTAATAAAACCACCACGGCCCTGACAGATCTTGTTAAACACCCATCACCGCAGAAACAGACAGGCAGGCAGACACACCTTCACCGGTCCACCTCCAGCACAACACCACGTCACCACTCACTGCAGCTAGCGTTGACCAACACAACTCACTGTTACAGACGCTTGTCAGCATAGAGGGAGAGAGAGGGATAGAGAGATAGGATGCATCGACGGCCATGCAGACAAACGGACAAACCTACACATAAACAAATCAACCAATTGGAGGACATACCATACAGACACATGAACTAACACACCCACACAAACATAAATCTGTAGTGTGTTACTTACCTAAGGCGTCAGAGAGGTTAGGCAGGGAAGTGAGCACCAGCAGCAGTGGCAGCAAAAAAGGGGGGTAGAGGCAGAGGCTGTACCCAGGGCGAGGCACCCTGGACTGGGCTACGGTTCCGCCAGAACTGGAGGGAACCATGGTACCTCCGGCGACTGGGGATGGAGGTGGGGGATGGGGGGGGGGGGAACTTCACTCAACAGGGCTTGGCACTCTGTGGAAATACAAAAAAAACCCATGAAAACAAATGTGTTCAAATTAATACGGGGGAGAGAATATCCTTTTGAAGAACATTAAACCGAGTCGATGATCATACCGGATTTGGTCAGTTGAATAAAAAACACTTTTGACTTTGGATTGACAGGTCGAGCGAGCCTCTGCATGTGTATACAGTAAGCACCCATAAATAAAAGGAAGGTGTTGAGTCCAGTACAGACAGTATCCTCAGTCTATCCACCCACTGTTCTTCAAGCCTTTCTACTGGCACAGTCTTTCCTCACTGGCCACAAACATACACACAAACCGCACATAAAACTCTAATATGGAAACACTCAAGCAAAGATGATATTGGAGCAGAAGGGGTGTTTATGCCATCCCGGCACCGTGCAATATTCAATAAGAGCGTAATATCTATAATGTTAGATGGCGAAGGCCCCCTATAATAGATGTCCTGTGGGTAATCCTAGTCCAACCAGGGGGATCAGGCCTGACTCTTCTTTGCCTGGGGAGGATTTTTTTGATCCCTGACAGGAGAGGAGATATTCAGCCGAGCTCTGCAGAAGCTCCCCTTCCAGGAGTCGATAACTCCTCCAGTCGCATCGATCCCTCCCTCTTTCCTTCTCTACCTCTATTCCTACCTCACCCCCCCCCCCCCCACCCCCGCCCCCAGTGTGGGAACGCAGGTGTGAAACCAAATGAGACAGGCTTCTTTGTTCCATCCTGTTCAGAACGGATGGAAGACACACAGAGACACAGATAAAAGTGCGCACATGCTTATACAGATACATACAGATTAGAGGAACACACATGTTTACAAGGATGTTGACAAGCAAGTGCACACACATCCTACACTTCCCACAGTTATCAACAGTTTCCCACATCCAGTGAAAGTGTTGAACGTGGTTCCCTAATACAGGGACTTTCTACCATTTCCGGTTGAGAGTTCCATATTAAAACGTATATGAAATTCTCTAGCTCTTATCTGACACGCTTAAAGGCATTGGAGTCTGGCTCTTTAACCCGCCGAGCTCTAAATATAACCGGTCTATAAACATATCTGCCCATCTGACATATATTTCATGGAGCGCTACTTCCCTCCTTCCCCCCCTCTCTTATCTAGGCTTGGAGAGAAGTTCCTAACAGATAGGGAATCGAAGAGCTTTCAGGATCTATTTTTCAATTCAATAACCTAATAGCTACAACCTAATCAGAGATCGTCCAAGTGCCATTCCATCCACCACGATGAAGTCTCCTCTTAAAGAAACTCAATTTGTTAGCTAGCATCATCAGCATGATGCAGCGGATGATAAGAAGCATGTGGGTCCTGTTGAACTGGGCTGACTCAGTAGGGTAACATTGTAAAAGGGTTGAAGAAAGTCAATGGGATAAATTTCCTTTTTGGAAATCGCTCTTTCCCACTATGGCGACTTGATCCTGATCTAATTCAATCTTGAGTGGTCTGTCACTCTAATCAAGCCCCTGTTCTGGTCTACCCTTCTCTCATCTCAATCCCTCATCTCACACCTGTCTACTTCTATATCCCCCTTACCTGTCCAACCCATCACCTGTCTCATCCCCCCCACCGTCTCTACCCGTCACCCCATCTTGTTCTCCCCGGCTCCGCCTTCCCTGTCTCTTCCTCCCCATCTCCTTCTATTGTATTTAACTGGACATCTACGTGAACCTTTGATCCCTCATTTCCCCACAAGGCTCTCCTGTCTCACCCCTCCCACCCTGTCTCACCCCCCTCCACCTCCCTGTCTCCCCCGTCTCGCCCTCCCTCTTATATTTAACCTGCTATCAAAACCTTTGATCCTTCTCCTTCCCCCACATTACCTGTTCCCCAGCTGCACCAGCTGCCCGGCTGTGGTCCATAAACACAGTTAAACAAACGGGCTTACTGTGAGTCTGGGAATGGAGAAAACAGTCCCATCTACATACTGTACTGCAGGCCTTGCCAGGAGCGGTCGTAACAGTTGTTAATGCCGTAAAACTAATCTCATCTCTACTACCCCTGCATTGACCCTGTTGGCTGGGAAACAATGTCAGATTTGGCTCTGGGTTCTTATGTTCAGCCTTGGCACACGTCCCTTACTGTACTGTACCTACAGAGAGCATATACTATAGCATACATCACATCTACAGGGTGTTTGGAGCAGGGCCATATACAGTGCCTTCGGAAAGTATTCAGACCCCTTCCCTTTTCACGCATTTTGTAACATTACAGCCTTATTGTAAAATGGATTAAATACATTTTAAAAACTCAGCAATTTACACACAATACTCCATAACGACAAAGCGAAAAAAGGTTTTTAGAACATTTACAAAAGTAATTCAAAATAAAAAACATAAATACCTAAGTATTCAGACCCTTTGCTATGAGACTCGAAATTGAGCTCAGATGCATCCTGTTTCCATTGATCGTCCTTGAGATGTCCACCTGTGTTAAATTCAATTGATTGGACAGTATTTGGAAAGGCACACACCTGTCTATATCAGGTCCCACAGTTGAAAGTGCATGTCAAAAACCAAGCCAAGAGGTCGAAGGAAATGTCTGTAGATCTGGGGAAAGGTACCAAATCATTTCTGCCGCTATGAAGGTCCCCAAGAACACAGTGGCCTCTATAATTCTTAAATGGAAGAAGCTTGGAACCACCAAGACTCTTCCTAGAGCTTGCAGCCCGGCCAAACTGAGCAATCGGGACAGAACGGTCTTGGTCAGGGAGGTGACCAAGCACCAGATGGTCACTGTGACAGAGCTCTAGAGTTCCTCTGTGGAGATGGGACAACCATCACTGCAGCACTCCACCAATCAGGCGTTTATGGTAGAGTGGCCAGATGGAAGCCACTCCTGAGTAAAAAGCACATGACAGCCCGCTTCGAGTTTGCCAAAAGGCACCTAAAGACTCTCAGACCATGAGAAACAAGATTCTCTGGTCTGATGAATTCAAGATTGAACTCTTTGGCGTGAATGCCAAAAGTCCCGTCTGGAGCACCATCCCTACGGTGAAGCATGGTGGTGGCAGAATCATGCTGTGGGGATGGTTTTCAGAGTTAGGGACTGGGAGACTAGTCAGGATCGAGGCAAAGATGAACGGAGCAAAGTACAGAGAGATCCTTGATGAAACCTTGCTCCAGAGCTCTCAGGACCTCAGACTGGGGCAAATTTTCACCTTCCAACAGGACAACGACCCTAAGCACACAGCCAAGACAATGCAGAATTGGCTTGGGGACAAGTCTCTGAATGTCCTTGAGTGGCCCAGCCAGAGCCCGGACATGAATCCGATCGAACATATCTGGAGACACATGAAAAAAGCTGTGCAGCAATGCTCCCCATTCAACCTGACAGAGCTTGAGAGGATCTGCAGGGAAGAATGGGAGAAACTGCCCAAATACAGGTGTGCCAAGCTTGTAGCGTCATACCCAAGAAGACTTGAGGCTACCAAAGGTGCTTCAACAAAGTACTGAGTAAAGGGTCTGAATACTTATGTAAATGTAATATTTAAGTTTTTTTTAACATAAATTAGCAAAATATTCCAAAAACCTGTTTTTGCTTTTTCATTAAGGGGTATTGTGTGTAGATTGATGAGGGAACAAATAGTTAATCAATTTTAGAATAAGGCTGTAACATAATAAAAGGTGAAAAAAGTCAAGGAATTTGACCTCCAACGTCGTTTTGGCAGTGTGTCCAACCGGCCTCACAACCACTGCACCTCCACATCCGGCTTCTTCACCTGCAGGATCGTCTGAGACCAGTCACCAGTCACCCAGAAACTGAGGACTATTTCTGTCTGTAATAAAGCCCTTTGGTGAGGGAAAACTCATTTTGATTGGCTGGGCCTGGACAGTGGGTGGGCCTGGCTCCCAAGTGGGTGGGCCCCTGCCCAGTCATGTGAAATCCATAGATTAGGGCCTAATTAATTAATTAAAATTTACTTATTTCCTTATATGAACTGTAACTCAGTAAAATCGCTTAAATTATTGCATGCTGTGTTCATATTTCTGTTCAGTATATACAGTCTGTCTACTGCAGAGGGACGAGACAAAGCCATGAGAAAACAAGTTTTGATCAGTCACGGGGAAAAAAAACTTTGAAAAGAAATGGCCTCCCAATTTGAAAATAAACAGGAGAACAAGCAATGAAAGAGTTATATTGCATTAATTAATGCATGAATTATATTGCGAAATTGTCAATACGATATGATATATCGTCAAAAATAATATCCCGATATGTAATTGTATCGATTTTTTCCCCCCATCATTAGTGTTTGTGCACATGCGTGTCTGCATGTGTACAGTCGTGGCCAAACGTTTTGAGAATGACACAAATATACATTTTCACAAAGTTTGCTGCCTCAGTGTCTTCAGATATTTTTGTCAGATGTTACTATGGAATACTGGAGTATAATTACAAGCATTTCATAAGTGTCAAAGGCTTTTATTGACAATTACATGAAGTTGATGCAAAGAGTAAATACTTGCAGTGTTGACCCTTCTTTTTCAAGACCTCTGCAATCTGCCCTGGCATGCTGTCAATTAACTTCTGGGCCACATCCTGACTGATGGCAGCCCATTCTTGTATAATCAATGCTTGAAGTTTGTCAGAATTTGTGGGTTTTTATTTGTCCACCTGCCTCTTGAGGATTGACCACAAGTGTTAAATAACCTGTGTTAACGAACCTCCAGACGAGCTTCGATGCCATACAACTCTCCTTCTGTGGCCTCCAACTGCTCTTAAATGCAAGTAAAACTAAATGCATGCTATTCAACCGATCACATTCAACCACCTGCTCACCCGTCCAGCATCACTACTCTGGACGGCTCTGACTTAGAATACGTGGACAACTACAAATACCTGGGTGTCTGGTTAGACTGTAAACTCTCCTTCCAGACTCACATTAAGCATCTCCAATCCAAAATTAAATCTAGAATCGGCTTCCTATATCGCAACAAAGCATCCTTCATTCATGCTGCCAAACATACCCTCGTAAAACTGACCATCTTACCGATCCTCGACTTCGGCGATGTCATCTATAAAATGGCCTCCAACACTCTACTCAACAAATAGGATGCAGTCTATCACAGTGCCATCCGTTTTGTCACCAAAGCCCCATATACTACCCACCACTGCGACCTGTACGCTCTCGTTGGTTGGCCCTCGCTTCATACTCGTCGCCAAATCCACTGGCTACAGGTTATCTACAAGTCTCTGCTAGGTAAAGCCCCGCCTTATCTCAGCTCACTGGTCACCATAGCAGCACCCACTCATAGCACGCGCTCCAGCAGGTATATCTCACTGGTCACCCCCAAAGCCAATTCCTCCTTTGGTCGCCTCTCCTTCCAGTTCTCTGCTGCCAATGACTGGAACGAACTGCAAAAATCACTGAAGCTGGAGACTCATATCTCCCTCACTAGCTTTAAGCACCAGCTGTCAGAGCAGCTCACAGATCACTGCACCTGTACATAGCCCATCTGTAAACAGCCCATCTATCTACCTCATCGCCATACTGTATTTATTTATTTATCTTGCCCCTTTGCAGCCCAGTATCTCTACTTGCACATTAATCTTCTGCACATCTACCATTCCAGTGTTTAATTGCCATATTGCAATTACTTCACCACCATGGCCTATTTATTGCCTTAACTCCCTTATCTTACCTCATTTGCACTCACTGTATATAGACTTTTTGTTTTCTTTTTTCTACTGTATTATTGACTGTATGTTTTGTTTATTCCCTGTGTAACTCTGTGTTGTTGTATGTGTCGAATTGCTATGCTTTATCTTGGCCAGGTCACAGTTGTAAATGAGAACTTGTTCTCAACTAGCCTACCTGGTTAAATAAAGGTGAAATAAATAAATAAAAAAGTTCTCAATGGGATTAAGGTCTCGGGAGTTTCCTGGCCATGGACCCAAAATATCAATGTTTTGTTCCCCGAGCCACTTAGTTATCACTTTTGCCTCATGACAAGGTGCTCCATCATGCTGGAAAGGCATTGTTCGTCACCAAACTGTTCCTGAATGGTTGGGAGAAGTTGCTCCCGGAGGATGTGTTGGCATCATTCTTTATTCATGACTGTGTTCTTAGGCAAAATTGTGAGTGAGCCCACTGCCTTGGTTGAGAATCAACCCCACACATGAATGGTCTCAGGATGCTTTACTGTTGGCATGACAGGACTGATGGTAGCGCTCACCTTGTCTTCTCCGGACAAGTTTTTTTCCGGATGCCCCAAACAATCAGAAAGGGGATTCATCAGAGAAAATGACTTTACCCCAGTCCTCAGCAGTCCAATCCCTGTACCTTTTGCAGAATATCAGTCTGTCCCTGATGTTTTTCCTGGAGAGAAGTGGCTTCTTTGCTGCCCTTCTTGACACCAGGTCATCCTCCAAAAGTCTTCGCCTCACTGTGCGTGCAGATGCACTCACACCTGCCTGCTGCCATTCCTGAGCAAGCTCTGTACTGGTGGTGCCCTGATCCCACAGCTGAAACAACTTTAGGAGACGGTGCTGGACTTTCTTGGGCGCCTTGAAGCCTTCTTCACAGCAATTGAACCGCTCTCCTTGAAGTTCTTGATGATCTGATAAATGGTTGATTTAGGTGCAATCTTACTGGCAGCAATATCCTTGCCTGTGAAGCCCTTTTTGTGCAAAGCAATGATGACGGCACGTGTTTCCTTGCAGGTAACCATGATTGACAGAGGAAGAACAATGATTCCGAGCACCACCCTCCTTTTGAAGCTTCCAATCTGTTATTCGAACTGAATCAGCATGACAGAGTGATCTCCAACCTTGTCCTCGTCAACACTCACACCTGTGTTAACAAGAGAATCACTGACATGATGACAGCTGGTCCTTTTGTGGCAGGGCTGAAATCCAGTGGAAATGTTTTTTGGGGGATTTAGACTTTGCAATTAATTGCAATTCATCTGATCACTCTTCATAACATTCTGGAGTATATGCAAATTGCCATCATGCAAACTGAGGCAGCAGACTTTGCTGCCTCAGTTTGTGTATTATATTTGTGTCATTCTCAAAACTTTTGGCCATGACTGTATGTGTGTGAGTCCTTACCTCTGTGTGTTTTCTACAGCCCTGACTGAGGCTGAGGCATCATGGCCTGCTCTGTGGAATCCTCAGTGTGACCATCCAGCGGACCTGCAACAACACAGGAAGGAGGGAATGAGTCAACATGACCTGCGGGTATGTGTGACTTCACAACGACACACAGTAAAGCATCCTCAGACAGTCAGACAGACAGTCAGACAGACACATTCACGCATGCATGCACGCACACACGAACACATGCACACACAGAGACACCACCCCCCCACACACACACACGCACGCACGCACGCACGCACGCACACACACACACACACACACACACACACACACACACACACACACACACACACACACACACACACACACACACACACACACACACACGCAGACAGACAGACAGACACATGCAGCCTTTGTGCGAGACCCACCCCGGTTAAGGTTAAGTTATCTTCAGTTTGCCAGACATGGAGTATACCTCGTGGGGAATCTAAAGAGCAAATCAAGGGAAATTACTCTATTATGATTCTAAGCATCAACACATTGAACTGAGGAAAACAACCCTTTCCCGTTCCACTGTGGGTGAGATAACATGTTTTGTTTTTATCACCTCCCCCTCCCTCTTACCCAGCATGCTTTTCACCACAGTCGGGCTGAGGCAGCCTCTACGGGCCCTGTCTCCATGACAACAAAGCAGCCAGTGAGATCTGAGATCACAGGCAGGATATGTTTCCTTGGGCAGGTTTACAGCCCATCAGTAGCTGGGAGACAGCTAGCTAAAGCAGTTAATAGCTACAGGATAGTCTCTTTAGACCAATACAGTTGAACAGATTTCTGAGTTTAGTGACAGAATATAATGATACACAAAACCACACACATACAGTGGTACGCATGCACACACACACACACACACACACACACACACACACACACACACACTGTTGGAGGGTGCTTCGCTTTCATTAGAGATTTCATATTGTACTATGTATACAGTACACATATTGTGAAACTATTCATATACACACATGTATAGTTCCATACAATACAAATCATTTTTAGCACAGGAAATGTGTATTTGTGGGCTATAGAATCTCCTGTGGTGGTGGAGCAGGCTGTTGGAGCAGCACGATCTACATGACCCAAGACCCTGTTGGCAAAGAGACAGTCATTCATGCATGCACACACACACACACACACACACACACACACACACACACACACACACACACACACACACACACACACAGGCACGTAAGGATACACATACATACAAACACACATACACACACACTAACACACACATGCCCGCAAGCAGGCAGGCACGCACACACACCCACACCACACACACACGCAAAGCACAACATTCACTTTCTCTCTCCCTAACACACAAACACACAGAGAGAGGAGGAGCCAGGGATGAGAGTGGCGCAGGATGAGGCACGGCTTACGGCAGGCCCGGGTGCTGCTGCATCAGGCTCGGATACGTTTTCTGCAGGAGAGCTGCTGTCTTTATGTTCCTGTGATCCCCACTTCACAAGTCATCCAAGCCCTTTCTGACAAAACGACATAACCGCCAGTCTCCTAGTACCAGCACTGTTCACTTTGCTGCATATCAATGAAGCTACAGACCAGGGTGCCTGAACAAAGCGTCTATATTAAGGTTTTTTTCCCACTGAGTTATATAGCAGTATTTAGAAATCCGAAGTATTAGCTATTCCCACTGGCAATAACATATTCGTTAGACGAACTAATACCAGTTCCTACAGGAAGGAATGTTTGGGAACGAGGAACGTTATCAAGCTCAAACATTCGGAACCAGAAGCCGTCAAGAGATTACCCCATTTACTCATGTTAAGCTACGAGCCAGGATGAGTGATCCTCAAATCATACTTCCGAGAATGAATATGGGGAAAAAAACAAGTTCCCCCACAACCGTAGGGAACGTAAGCTTGGCTTGTGGTGGATGCTGCATTTAGTGATCGTCCCTCCCTGGGGTTTGGTGAGGCGGAATGGGCATTGTAGGGCTTAGAACGACTGTGTGTTATGCTTCCTGAGTGACTTTGTGTGCGTGCATGTGTGTGTGCATGTGTGCGTGCAGGCGTGTATGCTATACGCCTCGTTTTTCTTCAACCAATTTCAGAATTCGATTTCCTGTCAACCACTTAAGTAACCATAACAGGAGCCTTTAGACCTCCCTGCCTGAGGCTGAGCTCAGCAGTGGCTGTAGCGTGTTGTCAAAAACGGTATAAACTGTACTCTCTTGGCTGCATTCTCAAGCTATACTCATAGTACCTGTACAAGCCTCCTCTTATTGCCCCGTGAAAGAGGGACTCAAACCAGGGACCTTATCCATATCAGACCCAAACATCCCACACAAACCCACCAAAGGGTTTAACCTGATTTGCATAGGTGGTGGAGTCAAGTGCTTAGTGCAGCGATGTGGTCACTGGTCATAATACCTCCAAAGGAGTGGTGTACTGTACTGTACTGTACTGTACTGTACTGTACTGTACTGTACTTTACTGTACTGTACTGTACTTTACTGTACTGTACTGTACTGTACTTTACTGTACTGTACTTTACTTTACTTTACTGTACTGTACTGTACTGTACTTTACTGTACTGTACTGTACTGTACTGTACTGTAAGCCTACTCAGCTAAAAGGGGACACAGAAGAACAAGTGACATCTGCTCATTGACCGTGTGTGCCCTCAGAATGAAGCTAACAGATGGACTGGCAGGAAAACTTAGCACCAAATGGTATTAAAGTACATATAGGCCGGATTACAAGAGCGGAAGGGAAACAATTTATTCACACGCAACCAGGCCTTATATGCAGAATAGGCAAAAACCACAATATGGCTGTTCAATTGAAGTGGTGGCCTTATGGTAGACTGTAGCATATAATGCGGATTGGATAAATATGACTTTCCAATCAAACGGATTGGTCCAGAATATGATGGTGACCTTGTGATGTCTGTTACCATGGTAACCTAGGTTTGGTTAATCCCAGATTATCCCCTTTTAACCTGTTAACATCACAGTGAAGAGGGAAGATGATATGCTGTTAGGAGTACAGATTTTAGGATGAATGAGATAAGTTATTGCACTCAAAATGATCCCAGATAGAGGTTAGCTGCTGGTGCCTTTTAGGTCAAGGCTCACAACGGGGTTAGTCAGTCCTTGGTAAAAAAAAATCTACAGTGCCTTGCATTGTATTCATCCCACTTGGCGTTTTTCCTATTTTGTTGCATTACAACCTGTCATTTAAAAGTATTTTTTATTTGGATTCCATGTAATGGACTTACACAAAATAGTCCAAATTGGTGAAGTGAAATGAAAAAATTATTTAAAATAAATAGAAAACGGAGAGAGTGGTGCGTGCATACGTATTCCCTTTGCTACGAAGCCCCTACGAAGCCCCTAAATAAGATCTGGTGCAACCAAATTACCTACAGAAGTCACATCAATTGTTAAATAATGTCAACCTGTGTGCAATCTAAGTGTCACATCATCTGTCACATGATCTCAGTATATATACACCTGTTCTGAAAGGCCCCAGAGTCTGCAACACCACTAAGCAAGGGGCACCATCAAGCAAGTGGTACCATGAAGACCAAGGAGCTCTCCAAACAGGTCAAGGGAAAAAGTTGTGGAGAAGTACAGATCAGGGTTGGGTTATAAAAAAATATCCAAAACTTTGAAGATCCCACGGAGCACCATTAAATCCATTATTAAAAAATGGAAAGAATATGGCACCACAACAAACCTGCCAACAGAGGGCCGCCCACCAAAACACACAGACCAGCCAAAGAGGGCATTAATCAGAGAGGCAACAAAGAGACCAAAGATAACCCTGAAGGAGCTGCAAAGCTCCACAGCGGAGATTGGAGTATCTGTCCATAGGACCACTAAGCTGTACACTCCACAGAGCTGGGCATTATGGAAGAGTAGCCAGAAAAAAGCCATTGCTTAAAGAAGAAAATAAGCAAACACGTTTCGTGTTAACCAAAAGGCATGTGGGAGACTCCCCAAACATTTGGAAGAAGATACTCTGGTCAGATGAGACAAAAATTTAGCTTTTTAGCCATCAAGGAAAACGCTATGTCTGGCGCAAACCCAACACCACTCTTCATCCCCTCTATGTTTTTCATAGACAGGGCCTGGGAAACTGGTCAGAATTGAAGGAATGATGGATTGTGCTAAATACAGGGAAATTCTTGAGGGGAACCTGTTTCAGTCTTCCAGAGATTTGAGAACCCATCCAACTTGAACCATCCAACTTGGGACGGCGGTTCACCTTCCTGCAGGACAATGGCCCTAAGCATACCGCTAAAGCAACACTTGAGTGGTTTAAGGGGAAACATTTAAATGTCTTGGAATGGCCTAGTCAAAGCCCAGACCTCAATCCAATTGAGAATCTGTGGTATGACTTAGATTGCTGTGCACCAGCGGAACCCATCCAACTTGAGGGAGCTGGAGCAGTTTTGCCTTGAAGAATGGGCAAAAATCCCAGTGGCTAGATGTGCCAAGCTTATAGAGACATACCCCAAGATACTTGCAGCTGTAATTGCTGCGAAAGGTGGCTCTACAAAGTATTGGCTTTGAGGGGGTGAATAGTTATGCTTGCTCAAGTTTTCAGTTTTTTAAACTTATTTCTTGTTTGTTACACCCAACAAAATATTTTGCATCTTCAAAGTGGTAGGCACGTTGTATAAATCAAATGATACAAATCCCCCCAAAGTCTATTTTAATTCCAGGTTGTAAGGCGAACAAAATAGGAACAATTTGAAGGGCGTTGAATACTTTCGCAAGCCACTATATATATATATACAGTATAAACACACTGCTGTTGGCTAGGTGGGTGGCCAAAAACTCCCATTAGCTTTAGGTGGGCCACACCGGAAAAAGGTTCGGGAACCCTTGCTGTTTTCAACATGCTTAACAGAAATGGACCTGAAATGTTATCATAATTGTAAAAAGAAGTTTCTAATCATATACAGCTGTGCATGAACAATAATCATTATCACAACATTCACATTCACACATAGGCATATCCATACACACAAACCGAATACACACGCCCACACTAAAACACACTCTCACCGACAGAGAGAGATTATGCTAATTCCTGTGACTAAACATCACTTTCTTGGGGGATAAACAGCTTTAACAGAGAGAAACAGGCAAATCTCCCCTACCGACAACCAGAGACACACTTCAGTCCTGTCATCCTCCACATCCCTGCGATCTCTATCACTAAAACAGGCCCTTGGTCTGTCTAACTCTGTCTGTCTGTTCATTGGCTCATTAAGCAGCCTGATGGCTGAGACCTTGTCAGCTCGTGGGTCAATTACCATATCTGAGCCTGCCAGATACCTCCATACAAGCTGGGTGCAGTAGCTACAGTACCTACTGTATGTTCTGCATATCTAGCTACATGCAACTCATGCAGATTATCATTTATTATGCAGTATTCCTACTGCCAGAAACCTGGGTCCATGCTGGAGGCAGCACAGTACACGGAGCACCATTAAATAGAATACAGTATGTACTACATACTGTATTCTAGATAAGGACTGGCTACATGCAGTTCATGCGGATGCTGATCTGTTTGACAGTACTCCTACTGGTTCAATGAGTAAAAGTAATCAGATAGACTAGTGAAAAATTGTGTATATTAATATCATGTTTATGCAATATTCTGGTATTTTTGTGAAAATAGATGTATTCATCTGTCAATCCACCCCCCTAAGCCCCCCCCCCCCCCCACACACACACACATCCCTCCCTCTCTCTGGTTTCCACCAGTTACCACAGCCACAGAGTGAAAATGGCTATGTCGTAGAAATGAGTGAAAACTCAAATGTAATTTAAGGTTAGGGCAAGGCACAAGGTTAGCAGTGGGATCAAGGTTAGGGTTAAGGTGAGGTTTAAAATCACATTTTAAGAAGATAAATTGTTGAAATAGGCAGGGTTTATGACTTTGTGGCTGTGGTAACGAGTGACGAACTCTCTCTCTCTCTCTCTCTCTCCCTCCATGTTTTTAATAACCAAGATGGCGCCGGGCCCTGTCTCTCTCTGTCTCTGTCCCTCTCTCTATCACTGCCTCCCTCCCACCCGCGCCCTCCATTTTAGTTTTACAGTAGAGGCTCAGTCAGTCCTGTTCTGTTCTGCCTGTCTGTCGTGTCTCTCAGGGGAGTTAATGAGATGTCCAGGCTGAGCTGAGCGGCCGCCATACTCCTTAGAGCTCTCGTCTACATCCCAAATGGCACCCTATTGCCTATGTAGTGCACTACTGTTGGCCAAAGCTCTATGGGCCCTTGTCAAAATGTCAGAAGTAGTGCATTATATAGGGAATAGGGTGCCATTTGTGAAGCAGGCCTCCCCTCATTCCTGAGCAAATGAACGATTAAAAACCCATCAAGCGAGCCACATAGTGAAACCTGAGATGCTTCTGACGGGAGCAACAGCAGCCAATTAGTGAAGTATCTTCTGGAGGAGGGGAGAAGAGATGGAAGAAAGAACAATAGAAGCTCCCTGACAACAGAGACGGCCTTGATCATCTTCACTCACTTCCATGTCATTATTAAGACACATCAAGCTTTTCAGGAAGATGAGGACTATTTATCAGATAGGCACTGCAATAACCAAAAAGTCACTGGTTCGAATCCCCGAGCCTCCAATGTTGAAAAATCTGCCGTAGTTAACCCTCAACATCAACAACTGCCCCCCGGGTGCCGATGACGTCGGTTCAGACAGCCCCCCCCCCCCCGCCTACTTCATTCAGTAGTGCTTTTGGCCTCTGCTGTCCAGATCATGCAGGCTAGATTTAGATTATTCTAATTGTAAAACCACTGTCATCGATATTCTGTGTATTAATTCCTTGGTATAACATTTGTATGTTTACCCAGCTCCGTCCCTCCTGAGTACACACACTGTCATGGCGATATAGACTGTCATGGCGACACCTGGCTAGGCCTGGTCACATGATCCCTGTCCTCTCCTCTGAGATCTAATTATCCCTGGCGCTGCTGGCTACATGGTCTCGCATAAATTAAGAACCACCCTGATGTCATTGTCGCCTGGTCCCAGATCTGTTTGTGCACTTGCCAACTCCATTGCTGTCATTGTCAAGGCAAACATGAGAGCAGGAGCAGACTGGCACCCAGGCTAACATCATTGTAACTGCAGGGGAAAAAAACGAAAAAAAACGTAAATACTCATTAGAGGTGCACTAAAGTGTATGATTATATTTAGATACCATGTGTTTGATGTATTTGACACCATTCCACTCATTTCGCTCCAGCCATTCCCACGAGCCCGTTCTCCCCAATTAAGGTGCCACCAACCTCCTGTGTCATGCACCCATCTTGAGCAATTCTACTAGTAGCGAGCCATTCATTGCATTGGTTCCTGATGGAGATGAGAGATTTGGGACGCCAAAATGAGTTTTGCCTTGAGGGACAGAAAAGATGTGAATCGAATTGAAAGCCAAAGTAATGACGTAGAAAAACAGACATTGCGCTCGATGGTTCTGTCCTGTCTGTCAGTGGGAGGGAGACTGAGAGAGTGTTTGTGTGTGTGTGTGTGTGTGTGTGTGTGTGTGTGTGTGTGTGTGTGTGTGTGTGTGTGTGTGTGTGTGTGTGTGTGTGTGTGTTTGTGTGTGTGTGTGTGTGTGCATGAGTGTGTGTTGTTGCAGCCGTGCAAGTGTGGGTTGCGTGGATGTCCGTGCTCTCTGTTGTTAATGTGTGTGTGTCCTTGCGGCTGTGTGTGTGCAGTGTGTGCGTGCCCGTACGCACTTGTGGGCAAGTGTGTGTGTGTGTCTGTGACAAATGAAAGAGCTGCCAAAGATAACAGACTGACAAATCACCCCCGTCCTCACAACGGCCAGACATCTCAGCCAGCCTGGTGCATACCAACTACCATCAGACTGAATAATGGTTATCATACTGTCTTTTGATGATAGACTAAAATGGTTCACAAAAATGAAGTGCACCGACGTACAGTGAATCACATACATGAAGCAGGCAGGCAGACATCAAGGTATTCAATTACTTTGACCTAAGCGACTTTGAGCGTGGTATGATCGCCGGTGCCAAGCACGCCGGATCCAGTATCTCAGAAACGTCCGCCCTCCTGGGCACGACAGTGTCTAGGGTTTCTCAAGAGCGGTGCGACAAACAAAAATCGAATCCAGTGTCAGTCCCGTGGGCGAAAACAGTTTGTTGATGAGAGAGGTCGAAGGAGAATGGCAAGAATCGTGCAAGCTAACATGGGGGGGGGCGACAAACAGAAAAAATAATGACGCAGTACAACAGTGTTGTGCAGAACGGCATCTCGGGAACTCAAACAACGTTGGTCCTTGTCACGGATGGGCTATTACTGCAGACAACCACAATGGGTTCCACTCCTAACAGCTAAAATCAAGAAGAAGGGGCTCCAGTGGGCACGCGATCACCAACACTGGACAATTAAGGAGTGGAAAAGCGTCGCCTGGTCCGAAGAATCCCGGTTCCTGTTGCATCATACTGATGGCAGAGTCAGGATTTGGCGTAAGCAGCATGAGTCCATGGACCGATCCTGCCTGGTGTCAACGGTACAGGCTGGTGGCGGTGGTGTACCAGCAACTGCATGATGCCATCCCATCAGCATGGTCCAACATCCCCGTGGAACGTTTACCGACTTGTAGAATCCTAGCCCCCGAGAATTCAGGCTGTTCTGGAGGTAAAGGGGGGTCAAACCCAGTAGTAGATGGGTGTACCTAATAAACTTGTTGGTGAGTGTATACATAATTACACAATCATAAGCTTCCTATTCCATCTGTTTCTTATGGCTGCCTGAATAAATAATGAACTTAGGTTATTTAAGAACTCATAATGGTAAAATAGGAAATAGGAACTCAATGTTATTCATTAACTAATTAATAAGTGCTTATAGCATACTATATTTTGATGATTATGTAAAAAAAATATGTTTATTAATATGTAGTTGTAATTAGCCTATTATTGTAGCCTGTATCATTGTAGCCTATATCAATGTGGGAAAAGATTTGTTTCATTTGGTTTTGTATTCAGTTAGCACAGTTTTTTATTCATTCTTAAGATCTCGTTTTAGAAGTGATGTTCTCTACCCTGATGGAATTACCACGTTTTCACCCGTGTTTGAAAATATCAATTCATAATCGCAATATCTGGCCCAAAAAAATGACAATTATATATACTCCCCCACCACTCTTGCAGGACCCAAATCGTCTCCATCCCTCTGACCTGTAGTCGTGAGAGGTGATGTTATGCAAATAGAGTCATAACCTTTGAAATCTACCCAGCCCACACAGATAGGGATATGAAATAATCATGTACAGACAGACCAGTGTAGACAGCAGTAGCCATAATCCATAGCTGATAGTGATACAGTTGAGGTCAAAGCATTAACATGGACAGATTTCATCAAAACAAGTCATTACTGTCTGGATACTGATTAATTTTCTCTTTTCTTCTAGGTCTCGGCAGCCATCCAGGAGACATTAATGAGTTTACTAGCCTTACTCTTGAGCCAAAAAGGGATTCTCAATCAGAAAGAGGATTTTCTTTTCTTTGTACAACGGAAATAGCCTTGTTCTACAGCCCAAAAACCAAAGAAGCTTAATTCTCTTTCCCAACACTTTCCTTGCCCAAAACAACAGGCAAATTCATCCGCATTCTTTAGAACGTTCTCCAATATTCTTTGCCAACCACAGCCTCCATTCCGCGTCTGATGAGACAGCCTGCAAGTTTCTATCACGTCAGCCATCTTGTCACTCAATCTCCCTGCCCTTTATAACTTGTGTCAGTCGGTGACACAGCAGCAACAGCACCTCAGTGCGACCACTTCGCTACTTCCACGTTAGAGCGTTTCACAGTGGCTTGCAAATCAACACATTAACATATACATTGCCTCTTCAACAGAGCTAGAGTAAAGATCTGATAGGAAGAATATTGCAAAATGAAGAGAAAAAAAAATCCTAATGTAACAGTGGATAGGGAAAGAGGAGAGATGAGGAGAGAGGAGGAGAAAGGGGAGGAGAGGGAGAAAGGGGAGGGAGAAGAGAGGGAGGGAGGAGAGATAGTAGAAAGGGGAGGAGAGGGAGAAAGGGGAGGAGAGGGAGAAGAGAGGGAGGGAGGAGAGATAGTAGAAAGGGGAGGAGAGGGAGAAAGGGGAGAGAGGAAGAAGAGAGGGGGAGGGAGGAGAAAAAAAAGGAGAGAGGAGGTGGAAGTGATAGAAAGAAGAGAGAGAGAAATAACAGGAGAGGAGAGAAGACAGGAGAAAAACACGAATGAAAGAACATGAAAGGACAGGGTGGAGAGGAGAAAAAAAAGAGGGAGAAAACATAGAGAGAAAGGTAGATAAAAGAGAGAGAAGTGGGATAGAGAGGTAAAGGAGAGGTATATTGAAGCAGTGTGCATTATTAATCTGTGCTGACACATCACAATCTCTGATTCATCTGGTGAAGGGCATCAATCAAGTCACAACCCATCTCACAGCTTTCACTCATCCACAGTACACTCCAGACCCCCACACTCCTCTACTCATTCTCTCCCCTGTTCTCCTCTCCTGTCTTCTAATCTACCAAGGAGGTCCTGTAGAGCTGTGTAAAAACAAAAACAAAAAGTATTTTATGGTGTGCTTATAAACCCCATTTTTGGATGAAGTACAGAGGTCCTGAGCATATAAACTAGGTCTAAGATTCTGGTCGCTGGATCTGACTGGAAACAAACCTGCAAACTATTTGCTTCATGTACAGGAGAACTGACTACGGTAGTGTATATCACAAGACCACTGCCATGTGGGTTAACCCACATGGCAGTGGTCTTGTGATATACACTACCGTTCAAAAGTTTGGGGTCACTTAGAAATGTCCCTGTTTTTGAAAGAAAAGCCATTTTTGTTGTCCATCAAAATAACATCAAATTAATCATAAATACAGATAAGACATTGTTAATGTTGTAAATGACTATTGTAGTTGGAAATGGCAGATTTGTTATGGAATATCTACATTGGCCGTACAGAGGCCCATTATCAGCAACCATCACTCCTGTGTTCCCTCCCTAGTTAGCTAATCCAAGTTTATAATTTTAAAAGGCTAATTGATCATTAGAAAACCCTTTTGCAATTATGTTAGCACAGCTAAAAACTGTTGTTATGATTAAAGAGGCAATAAAACTGTCCTTTTTTAGACTAGTTGAGTATCCGGAGAATCAGCATTTGTTGGTTTGTTTGCAGGCTCAAAATGGCCAGTAACAAAGACCTTTCTTCTGAAACTCGTCAGTCTATTCTTGTTCTGAGAAATGAAGGCTATTCCATGCGAGAAATTGCCAAGAAACGGAAGATCTCGTACAACGCTGTGCACTACTCCTTTCACAGAACAGCGCAAACTGTCTCTAACCAGAATAGAAATAGGAGTGGGAGGCCCCGGTGCACAACTGAGCAAAAGGACAAGTACATTAGAGTGTCTAGTTTGACAAACAGACACCTCATAAGTCCTCAACTGGCAGCTTTATTATATATTATCCGCAAAACACAAGTCTCAACATCAACAGTGAAGAGGTGACTCTGGGATGTGGCCTTCTAGGCAGAGTTGTGAAGAAAAAGCCATATCTCAGACTGGCCAATAAAAAGAAAGGATTAAGATGGGCAAAAGAACACAAACACTGGACAGAGGAACTCTGCCTAGAAAGGCCAGCATCCCAGAGTCTCCTCTTCACTGTTGACATTGAGACTGGTGTTTTGCGGGTACTATTTAATGAAGCTGCCAGTCCATTAAAAATATGCCGTTTCCAGCTACAATAGTCATTTACAACATTAACAATGTCTACACTGTATTTCTGATCAATTTGATGTTATTTTAATGGACAAAAAAAATTTGCTTTTCTTTCAAAAAACAAGGACATTTCTAAGTGACCCCAAACTTTTGAATGGTAGTGTAATATGCCAAGAGCATGATGGCTACAATATTGAAAGATGCAACAAAAGATTCCTCTGAGTCTGGATGGTACTGTGGATAAACTGTTCAACAGACAAGTAACATCTTATTGTAGTCTTTTGACTCACACACCCTCACGCTGGTGCCCCTGACATGCACAAGTCCTGGGGTTGCAGATAACCAGGAACATGGACCTCTGACTAACCAGCAGCAGCCCACAGGATTTAAAGACACAACATGAGGAGGAAAAATAGAAATAGAAGCGTGTGATCAGCTGTTGTAAATCAATGCTTCCCGCCCAGGACCTGGGGAGACACAGCAGCAGGAAGTGCATTCTGACCTGAAATCCAACTTTCCACAGGGCTCAGTCATCACTTCAATGTTGACATGATTTTGATGCGTGTCTGATGGAGCTGATGACGTGAAAGAGATTGAAGGCAAGTGATGGAAAGAAAACTCAGATTGGAAATGGATTACTGCAAATCCAATCCTATCTGTTTGGTATGTAGCGTGTTGCTTCTCAGGTTTCTTGCACAGGATTGGTTAATATTTTATACTGAAGACTACTGAGAACCAGGTCCACGTTCTTCAGAACCAATCTAAGACCTAGGCCTACCCAGAGGCATTGGTTTCGGTTTCACCAGCTGTATCTGTCTACCCATAAAAAAAGTCACCAAAAACCAATCTGGGAGAGAGATGGTTCATGGGAGAAAGCTCCTACTAGAAGTGCAGTACACAGAGTTCTAACATGTAATCTCACTGTAACTGTAAAAACACTTCTCTGTATTACTGTCTGAGTAGGTTCACTTTGTGCGGCTGATGATATCTTCATCTCTTTACAGGGAAATTGAGAAAAAAAACGCCTAAATATAGCTGGTCATAGTGTCTCATTTGCCAGATGTAAATATTTAGTAAACATCTATCAGTTTAAAATTCAAATCTAATTCAGAATATGAATGGGTGCATGGGTGTGAATTTGAACCAATTAGAGACGTGGAAAGTGGTTGGAATGAACACCAGCCTACATATGATGCCCCTCAAGGGATGAAGAGACCATCTGTTTAAAGAGAAGGGGGGGAACAATTAAGCCTAAACTTGGATTTGATATGATAGGATCTATCCAAACTGCTGCCTGAAGGCCTGGTGGTTGCATTGTCTGCAAAGAATTAAAACACCAAGAAAAGCATGGTGGCTAGTTTAAGTATTCAAGGTGCGCTTTTTATTTTGTCAATGCAAGCACAGCCTGCGAAAATGTGTCAAGGTAAATCGATGCCAGCATTATATTTCAGAAGCATAGACGCTTCCTGAAAGTGTGGTCGCATTTTTCTGGCCTTATAGGATTTTTTAAATGGGTCAACACATCATATGTGTGTTAAAAAAAAAAAAAAAATCCAACAATGCTAATGGGAAAAGCAGGTGCCTAATAGGCGAAGCGACCCAATAGTCTGTAGAGTAATCTAAATAGACTATCCGCCCCGCCACCTGGTGTCAAGTCATCGCCCGATTTATGGCAATTGGGTGAATTGACGCTCGATATATGCCTATAAAGGAAACAAAAAAAACTTGCATAATATAGGCGCGATTGGTTATTAAGAATAAATGAAGAATAAGTATGATGACAGACGTGCCGAAAGCACCGGCTGGTGTCAAAACAAACTGATGAGGAACAAAGGGGCGACATATCGCCAACCAGCGAGGGGTCCCTTATAAAGCCTCTCCGGTGAACAATGAGGCGCAGAAGAGAAGCTGGGTTGCAAGAATGCTTGGTACCGCCGTCGACAACCTGCAAATTATATTATTCTCAACCAGAAAACCCAAGCTCAACAGTTGCATGCAAAGTCTAAAGTAACCCAAAACAACACAAAACATAGTATTATTGTTTGAAGGAGAAATTATCCAAATTGACCCATATGTTTTAAAATCGAGTCGGTAAACAGCAGCCGAGCACACGACAGCCAAACTGCCTACCGAGCTACACCGATCAGGGCGCGGTGTTTAATAATAAATAAAGGAAATGAATCCCTCGTGCATATGGCAAAACAACCTATTTTTAATCGATTTCATATTTACCTTTATGGAGAAAGTGAGTGCTCCGTCTTGTATTTGATCGGATAAATTAATGTGCATGGACTTGCAGCTGGCAGCTTCCCTTTAACCCCCGACAGAAATAATAATCCCATTTGACAGGAGAGATCCTCTGAAAGGTTAGATTTTTGAAGTGAACGCATGCATCGCCGGCGTCCTCGGCTGTCCTCTCGCCTCCTCAGAAGCCTTGCACGACCACTATTCTGCGCCCGTGTTTGGGGGGACCATCTCCGGTCGAGCGCCTTTAGACACTGCTGGTTGTCAATTGATACTCACTGTCTTCCTCCTCAATGCCCTTCCTCCCTCCCTCTCTATACCCCCCCCCCCCCCCTCTCTCTCTCCTGTTCGCTCTCTCACACACGGATGAGCTCCCCCTCCCTCCCATCATGACGTGATGGAGTCAAGATCTCCAATAGCAACCGCATCCCCCTCATCACCCAAACCGTTTTTTGTCATCTCAGTGGACCGCTGACTGGTGCTGAAAAGATGGTGCTGGTGCTGAGGTAGCCTGTCTACTGTAACTCGTATGTTAGAGTGAGCTCTTACATGTCACGATGGACTAGATGAGGTTATAGAACAATAAGAACAAGGGAGAATATTCAGAACTTTAATTTAAGAATCATTAGGGTTACATTCACTGGAGTAGCATTTAAACTGTCTCATTAGAACAACTCACCTCTCCACTGCAAATCATCCGCAGCTCGTTTCTTTTTTTGTTGCAAAAGTAGGTCCTTTTGAACTATGAAAATATGCATAGAAGTAGCCTAAGTGTTTTTATAGAATCGAACATTCAGAGTCAAATATATAACACTCAAACCTATAAACATATTGCCTTCATAAAAAAAGAGAGAATAAGTGTTGTCTTGTCTTGACACTCGGCCGGAGGAGATGCAGAGAACCAGGTGGATGTTGAAGCTCGTGAGGGAGGCGAATCTCGTTAACCCAGAAATAAAGTCTCGTGTAATTGGTCAGCTGCTCGATTAAGTTCTGGGTCCATACTTGTTGAGAAAGGGGATCAAGAGATGCGGAACTGGAACCGGAACGAGGAGCTCCACCCTCTCTATCCTTGCAAATTATGGGCTGAATGTCCCCTCCTCTTCCGAAATTCGAGAGACGCTAACACCTGCGAAATTGTGATTTGTCCAAATAACCAGAGACGAAAAACCCAAACACCGGAATTGACTGCTGCTCGTTAGCCCACGCATCCCATTCCTTCCCGACAGATTATACGATACCAGGCTTGTTAATGTAGATATATCCACTAGAGGTAGCGCAAACCTTTCCCGACTTTAGCTGTTTACACGCATACAAACACGCACACAACCTTTCAATTCATGATATGAGTGAGATGCGGAGCACACACACATATTCAAACCTGTATGCCCTGACACAGAATCAACCCAACTAAAACACACATTGTCTTTTCTCCATCATCTAGGCATAATCTGCTTTCACAAGACCAATTCTTTATATGTGTTTATCTCTTCACCTAACCATCATTTATCCATGTAGTCTCCTTAATGTCAGGGACAGAAGGTAATTAGATGAAGAGGGGTTTAGGGGAGCCCTTCAATGCCATATTGCTATCTATCCAGTTCCTTCAGGTCTGCTAACACAGCAAGCTTGGGGGCTAGTGAAGATGGTAGGGGCTAGGGCAGGTGGTACCGGGTTGGTTTTTGGACCAGGTCTCTTGTCTGGCATGACTGAATATGACCATCTGAGCTGTTCTCGAACAAAGGAGGCTAAGCTGTATTTCCTTTGTTACTGCTGACACCTTGTGGGTGAAAAGAGAAGTACCACTGTAGTTACTTCAGCTTTCCATATTGTCTTACATTAGTCAGTAGTGCTGTACGTTCATAACGTATAATGAATCAAACAAATGTCATTCTAACACATGTAATGGAGAAACGAGTCTGCTCTATATATAATGTACGAAGTGTATACATATCGCCTATAAACAGAAAGGTTTCATCAGAGGTCTTATATGGGTATTTCCACGAAATGAGTCCCTTTTGCATCCATATTTTAAGTAGAAATTGTGCACCAATATTAATTTTAAAAGCCTGTTATATTAAATTAAGTCATATTTAATATAGACCACAAGGAAAATTCTATATTTCTGATTATTGTGGCATAGACAAAAGTGGTCTGTGCGCTCTACACGACTAGGAATACTTTAGCCCAATTAACCTCAAGATTTCTCCAAGTTTTCACCATCACTAACCACATTTCTATGCACAGTTGTTATACGAGTAAAGTGTTTTCTGGTATTTTATTTCACATCCCCATATGCTGCTGCCAAGGCAGAAGCTACTCTTCATGCAGTCCAATCACAATTACAAACAATAAAACATTACATGACACATTATTACACACTACTCTACCATAACATATCTACAATACAAAATCAATACAGCAAAATAACAATATTTAAAATGTACGTGTGTGCAGTGGAGGAAAAAGTACCCAATTGACATACTTGAGTAAAAGTATAGGTACCTTAATAGAAAGTTACTCAGGTAAAAGTGAAAGTCACCCAGTAAAATAGTACTTGAGTAAAAGTCTAAAAGTATTTGTTTCTAAATATACTTAAGTATCAAAAGTAAAAGTATAAATCATTTCAAATTCCTTATACTAAGCAAAGCAGACGGCACCATTTTCATGTTTTGAAAATGTACGGATAGCCACGGGCACACTCCAATACTCATAATAACATACTTTACAGAAGATGCATTTGTGTTTAGTGAGTCCACCATATAAGAGGCAGTAGGGATGACCACTTGTTCTCTTTATAAGTGCGTGAATTTGACAATTGTCCTGTCCTGCTAAGCATTCAAAATGTAACAAGTACTTTTGGATGTCAGGGAAAATGTAAGGAATAAAAAGTACATTATTTTCATTAGGAATGTAGTGGAGTAAAAGTACAAGTTGTCAAAAATATAAATGCTTAAGTAAAGTACAGATACCCCCCAAAAATGACTTAAGTAGTACTTTACACCGCCGTGGGCGTGTAGAGTGTGTGCTAGCATGTGTTTGTGAATGCTGTGTGTGTGTGTGTGTGTGTGTGTGTGTGTGTGTGTGTGTGTGTGTGTGTGTGTGCCTGCGTGTGTCTCTTCACAGTCCACGCTGTTCCATAAATTGTAGTTTTATCAGTTTTTGAAATCTGATTTTACTGCTTGACGAAGCTACATGATTTGGAATAGAGTTCCATGAATTCATGGCTTTATGTAGTACTTTGCATTTCCCGTAGTCTGTTCTGGACTGTGAAGAAACCTCTGGTGGCATGTCTTGTGGGGTATGTATGGGTGTCTGAGCTGTGCGCTGGTCGCTTCAACAGACAGATCGGTGATTTTAACATGTCAATAACTCTCACAAAGACAAGCTGGCTCCACCCTGAGCCAGGAGAGTTGCTGGCTCTCCGTGTACATCTAAGGGCCAGCTGTACTGTTCTGTTATGGGCCAATTGTAATTTGCATGTGTCCCTCTTTGTGGCACTTGACCATATGATTGGACAGTAGTCCAGGTGCGACAAAACTAGGGGCAGAAGTACCTTTTTTTCATAGCAATGTCGAGAAAGCAGAGCTGCACTTTATTATGGACAGACTTCTCCCCATCTTAGCTACCGTTGCAGCAATATGTTTTGACCATTAAAGTTTACAATCCAGGGTTATTCCAAGCAGTACAGTCTCCTCAACTTGATACTTTTCCTCATTATTCATAACATGATTTAGTTGAGGTTTAGGGTTTAGTGAATGATTTTTCCCAAATACAATGCTTTTATTTTTTATTTATTTATTTATTTAGGAACAACTTATTTATTGCCATTCTGAAACTGACTGCAACTCTTTGTTAAGTGTTGCAATGATTTCACTTGCTGTGGTAGCTGATGTGTACAGTGTTGAGTCATCAGCATACAGTACATAGACAGACAGGCTTTACTCAGTGCCAGTGGCAGGTGAAGTTGGAATGAAGTAAAGGGTCCTAGGGAATGCCTGATTCTACCTGACTTATGTTGGAGAGACTTCCAATAAAGAACACCCTCTGTGTTCTGTTAGACAGGCAACTCTCGATCCACAATATAGGAAGGGATAGAAAGCCATAATACATATATTTTTCCAGCAGCAGATTCTGATCGATAATGTCAAAAGCTGCACCGAAGTCTAACAACACAGCTCCCACAAGCTTAGCAATTTCTCTCAGCCAATCATCAGTCATTTGTGTAGGCCAAGTGCCTCAGGCCTACATTTGGAACGCCTTTCCCTATAAGCATGTTGAAAGTCTGTTGTTAATTTAGTTACTGTGAAATAGCATTGTATCTGGTCAAACATAATTTTTTCCAAAAGTTTAGTAAGGGTTGGTAACAGACTGATTGGTCAGCTATTTGAGCTGTGCTTTGCTATTCTTGGGTAGCAGAAGGACTTTTGCTTCCCTCCAGGCCTGAGGACACAAACTTTCCTGTGGGCTTAGATTGCCATCAAAGTCATATTGTATCAAAACAAAAAAATCACAACAGCTGTGATGGAAATTGGAAGTTTCGGTGCAATTTTAGAAATGCCGACAGATAATTTGTTGGTTCAACATGGTGGGATCTTTCTATTTCGGTAAAATTAATTATGAGGGAAATGGTGGTGGAAACATCTTCATGCACAAATATTGATAAAATAACCATCATATCGAAGTAAATTTGGAGTCACGCGATGATATGGTGAGTGGTCCTCCCAATACGACTCAGGAAACCTTGTTGTTATTAAGCTACAGATTAAACAAGTTATGAACTTCACAGGGTAGAGAGTACACAGTGGTGAGCTTGATGCTGCTTTCCAATAAATATGGAGCGTTCTGGTGACATGATGATCAATGCTTGACTGCCATTTGACAAAAACAAATATTCTCACTTATCCATAATAAACTCATCATGTAGACTAGACCAGTTGTTCGCAACCTTTTTTGGTTACAGTACCACCAACTGAATTTTGCTCTTCCCGGAGTACCCCCGAAGTACCCTTCATGTCCCATTTGACCAGTAAGCCTATGGTCTCATAAGTCTTCTCAAGTACCCCCTGTGGATTGACCAAGTACCCCCATGACTCCCAGTACCACTGGTTGGGAAGCACTGGGCTAGACAATCTGCACAGTCTACCCACACGGTGTCTGCAAGCTGCTAGAGTGCAGGTGACAAGACCAGAGTAGGCACATTTGCTATTTATTAGATTTTTTATGAAAAACTATAGGTAGAGTTGAAAATGTGATGGAAACATATTGAACTTTAGATTTGTATTAGTTACATGAAAAAATGTCCCGAAAAAGTACATTTTGTGTGTACTACATCATCACGCACTGATTTTTATCCGCAACAAGTCTTCGTTTCGTGGAAACACACCACTGGTGGGAAAATGTGCATATTTACTTTTATGCGGATTGTAGAATATTCACATTAAAATCTATTGCCAATGGATGAAAACCTAGCTACTGTATAAAAAAAAAGCCCTAGTTAATTTGTTTTGCTTAAAAAAAGTATTTTCTGAAGATTATTTCATGTGATTAGTGATTCATTTGAAGGAAAACAAAAAAACTGTCCCTCATTTTAAAGTCAACCCTGTAACGTGAACTAACTTCTCGATTCAACATGGCAAAACTTCCTTTTTAAAACGTGTTTTTCAAACGGAACATTGAATATCTAATAGTCAAATCATTGTAAAATCAGGTGAGCTGGTTGAATTTGATTTTTTTTAAAAAATTTTCAGGTGTTTTGTGGTGGAAAACTGAATGGGTTCAAGCAGAACAAGTCAACCCTGTTACCCATAACAGACAGATCAACCCTGTTACCCATAACAGACAGATCAACCCTGTTACCCATAACAGACAGATCAACCCTGTTACCCATAACAGACAGATCAACCCTGTTACCCATAACAGACAAATCAACCCTGTTACCCATAACAGACAGATCAACCCTGTCACAATCAACCATGTTACTTCATTTAGACAATTACTAGTCATTTTTGAATTAACCTCTTGAGATGGGAACATGTTTTTTAATAAGCTAAACATTAGCTCTTCAAGACAGAATGTTAAAATGAGTTACACTATACTCAAAAGGGACTCATATACCTAGACTTGATGGAATGTATCACAAAATATCAGCCTCGTATTTTTTACTCAAGACGAAGGCCCTCTACAAAACAGTCCCGTCCCACAGCCACTGGTGGAGAGTCAGTCAGGCAAGTGAGACTACCTATAACAGTAACCTTCCAGGCTACTGCTGTTTCCTAAACGCGGTCTGAGCAGATATAGTGTGTCCAGTCATAAATGGAAACCCTAGCCCTTCTCCTAAGCCATAAGGGAGTCAGCAGGCTCGGGGGGAATTCCATTCCAGATCAACTCAACTCAGGAGGTGAATGCAAATTCCCAATTCAATAAGTCCTTACTGACTGAATTTAACTTGAATATATTGTAACCCCAGGTGTCAGAAATAGGCCTATGGTGGAAACACCTTGCATACCAGAGAGCTAGCTGCAGGAGTAATTAGCATATTGTTTGCCTCAGATTCATTTTCTTTCTCTGATTTCTAGGGGTTGACTGGACCAGGTAGGTCTATGGGCAGAGAAGACCATCAGCTACAGTATCCTGTCCAGTTCCACTAGATCTGCAGACGCCACAGGGGAGCAGGGAGTCAGGGACTGGGGGTTGTTGTTTCAGGCTGGGGTTTATTGACACTCCTGTGACCTCTCTAAAGTTCAACTCCATGGCCTCTGACCTTTCAAAGAAAACAGATACTAACTGTGAATTTAACAACAACAACAACAACGGTTTAACACTGAATAACAATAATAAATCACTAACATGAGGGATAGCCCCATAGCGATTACACTGTAGGCAGTGGAAGCGCAGAGTAAAATATGGCAGTGTCATAAATGTGATGATCAATAATCATAATTTTCAATAGGCTAATGTACAGTAGAGTCAAAAATAGATATTTTACAAAATTGGTTCAACAAAGGACCAAACTCATTGGACTGGTTCCGGGACATTGTCCCTGCCAGTCGTCCAGTGACCTGACTGACTGTGTGTATTACCTTAGTGTAAGCCTGTTTACAGGGCAGAGACTGGGGTGAAAGGACCCTAAAATAGCAGGGGAAATAGCCCTGTCTCCCCCGCTGCCCCGCGGTGATGTCGATTGCACTCTATTTATACTTTTAAGAGCTTGGCCCACTGGAAGATCAAGATTTTTACACCTCACGTTCTATAACCACAGAGAGTAAGAAAGGGAGAACAAAGAGTATGTTCTGTTTGTCACTGTAGGAAAACAAATATGAGTAATAAACGGTTTAAGGGATACACTCGTTTTTACTGGAATTTTAGAAACATAATAAAAATATAGAGATACTTCAACGCCTAAAAACCACAGGCATTGGACTGCGATGACAACCCAAATATGACACTCCGGTTATTTGCAAAGTGCTGTGGAAAAGGATGGGGGGGGGGGGGGGGGGTATATAGAGTCAGGTGTTATTCCCTACCATGTGACCTAACCAAGGGGAAATGCCTAGGGCACCTGGCAATAGACTATAACTAGGGCCCTACGTTTTTCCTGGGCAGGAACGAGCACGGAAGGCCCAGAGCTCAAACCCGCATCAGTGAAAGGCCCAATGCAGCCATTTTTAACTCGATATCAAATCATTTCAAAAATTAACAAAAATAGCTTCTTAGCAAAAAGCAATTTCTCAAGCAAGAATTTAGCTAGGACTGTCTGGGAGTAGGGAGGGGAAAACTGAAAATGAGCAATTATTGGCAGAGAGGTTTGGAAATCTTTCTTATTAGTCTAGTAACCAAAACTCCATCCCATCAAAATAGGAAGACATTTCAGGCGGTCTTTTCAAACAGCTCTTACACTGAAAGGGCATTATCCTTTTCATAATATTATTCCAACCACATAGTGTGGGAAATATATAGAAAACACAGGTAGATCAAGTTTTAATAGGCAAGCTGCGTGGGAACCCGGTGAGCAGGGAGGGATAGTGTGTTCTTCCATCACACCTATTTCAATCCATCTAAGGGCCTCCGTAATATGAGTCAGTGTTATGAGTTAGTCCAGCTGTCTATTACACCTTCATATACACTCTGCCCAGCCCTCTCACAGCAGAGCACTGGGGTGGTGCTAGCCTAGCCAGCCCTGTACATGCTGTACACAGTAGAGACAGGAACACAGCGAGGGCTAAAGGTGAGAGGTGATTACAGTCCACTGCTAATGAACAGCGGCTTGGGATTGTTCTAACAGTGTGAACTAAGCAGTTATCAGAAGCAATTAAAAATACTGTAATTGAATTGGGACTGGAGTACTGTATCGCACTGAGATTTTGCACTCACGTCAGAGTTTGTAACATTAGCCTAACATCTAAAAGACACCTATGAAAAATAAATATATTTTCTCAAAGGCTCAACAACAACACAGTGACAGAGAGAAAAGGAGAGGGAAGAGAGACACAAGAGAGATTCAAAGCCTTCTCTAGGCAACACACAAACCCACTTGCTGCAGGGACACTGAATTTTATTCAAGTATCTCAACACAGTTTTGTTCTGAAGTTATCATCATCAGTTAAATTAATCAATCCGTTGAGAGAGAGGCTGCGAGAGTCCATAGCCTGGATGTTGTACAGTGACACTTTAGGATTCAGGGAGGTTTTTCAAAGTGCATTCAATCAGGTGTTTTTTTGTTTGTTACATAGGGACAGACAAACAGAAAAAAATAAAAGAGAGCATGTATGAAAACACAAAACTGAAATTGTAAAAAAAAAAAAAAAAAAATGCAGTGTGCGATTTGTTCCACATCCTTATCACCTGCATCTGTGCTTAATAATCGGGTCACCCGTGGGTTTTGATATTGTCACACTGAGTGACTGCATAGATTCCAATTGTTCTGCATGGACTGTAGATAGACTAGAATAGATGATCTGATACTGGGATCAACATAAACTTTTACTCAAGAGGAGATGAAGAGAAATCTCCATCTTTCCTTTCCCACTTTGTCCAAGTTGTCCAGAGGGAAACTTCACGACATTGACCAGGTTGTAAAACACACACACAGTCTAAAAATACAGAGTAAACGAAGAGATGTAGGCTAGGCTAAAACAAACTGTATCCTTATGAGAGTTCCCATGCTAGTCTGCGCTCTACAGTTGCGAGTTGCTCCATTTGTAGTAAGCTAGTTCAGTAGGTTCAGGCTAACCTGCGAGATTACACGTGTAGAGAAACGATATAAGGCTGAGTTTTGGCACAAATGGGTTTTCAAACACTCCTTAAAATGTCAAAGTATGGGGCGGAGGATTAAATAACGCTAAATGAATTGTAACAAAAAATAAAATCCATTGATACCAGGCAGCCAAGCATACAATGTGTACCTTGTTTGTTCAAAGGATGCTTCTGGATAACCTTGCAAAACAAGACCGATTTAACAAACAAGCTATCCTATTCACTCTTAAGCCTCTCATGCAGTTAACTGTCAGTATTTGATCATGTACTATCAAGTAATACAGCTTCCATTCCCACCTTAAAACAAGCCACCACCCAATACATATATAGGCACTGCCATTCTTTCCTTTCTGTTAGGAGTCTTCCTTGCTTATCAAGAGAAACGGGAGAAGAAAAAGAAAGCATCAAATCCTAAAATCAAGTCCAAAGGTATTTTTTTCCCCACCTGCAAACAAATAGCAACCTAGCACTTAGAAAGTGTCCATGTCTTAATAACAGATAAGGGCAAATCCACAATACAAGAGCAATGCTGAGACTCAAGATTCTTCACTGTTCTTAAGAGTGAATATGATCTTGTAAAATGTTCTGTGGAAATTGTTAAAAGTATTCCTTGTGCAATTGCGTTATTGTTTAACTTTGCTATCATAGTTTTTTGTTTGACATACATTTTAAAAGTGAAAAATCTGAATCTCAGCATCACTCTGTTACCGTGGAATTGCCCATAACCTAAAGAGAGAGCACTGACCGGAGGCATCTAGCCACAGCTAAAATGCTCCCAGTCTGTTGTTAGTGTAACGTTTAGAAGCCAGGAGGATTATTGCTGCGATTTGGTCTGAGACAGAGCTAATAGTCTGGTGTTAGAAGGGGTACTGAGAGGGAAAAGGCCATGGGGAAAGGGGGTGGGCTGGGGTATGGTGACAATGAGGGGGAGTCGGGTGGGACATGGGTGAGGTGGGGTGAAGGGGGTCATTGTTGGGTGGTTTAGAGGGGTCTGAGGGAGAGTGTGGGGACAGGGTGGGGATTTTAAGGGGGAGGGGCGTGTCAGTGCAGCTCAATGAAGGTCTCCATCTCCTCTGAGATGAGGCCCTTGTAGGGCAGTCTGTGCCTCTCAATGGTGCGCGCTGCCAGGCACTGCAGAGTGACGTAGTTGAGGGGGTAGAGGGCCGGGTGTCCACTGCTCTGATCCTCCAGCAGCTCGTACGCAGTTTTCCTCTGTGCATTGGTGGCATCGAAGTGTGCCCCTGCCCTCACCAGCAGCGCCATGATCTCCGGGCAACCGTTGCTAGCAGCGACGTGCAGGGGCGTGTTGTTGTCGCAGTCCCGGGAGTCCACGTCCGCTCCGCACTCCAGCAGCAGCGAGGCCACGGTCTGAGAGGGGAAGCGACCCACAGGGTAGCGGCCCACCGACGTGGTATCCTTGTCCACAGACATATGCAGGGGGGTGAAGCCACTCCGTGCCCGCGGGTTCAACTTCAGGAGGCGGTACACCGTCTGCTTCTTCTGGTGCTCCTGCTCCGTGGTGCACTCCAGCTTCTCCAGCAGGAACACCAGGTGGAGGATGATGGACAGGGCTTTAGTGAACTGGGGGGCTTCGGGGGGGCTGTCCCTCTGGGCCACCGCCCTCTCCACCTCCCTCACACTCTTCCCCAACACCCCCATCAGGTCGTGAAAGGTGACGCGAGTGGCCAGGGTACCTTTGGCCCGGTCCTGCAGCACGAAGGAGAAGAGCTCAGCGAAGGACAGGAAACTGCTGGCCGTCATGGGGCTGAGGGGGTCCAGGTTACTCTGCTGCATGTCCAGGGCGTACTTCCACAGGCTGATGCAGCGTTCAAAGTTACCAGAGTCGGCGTAGACGGCCCCTCTGTAGCGGATATAGTAGGAGGTGTCGGGGTGCGAGGGCCCCAGGATTCTCTCACGGACCAGCAGGGCCTGCATCCGCATCTCGTCAGGGTCTGTGATCAGAGCCTCCAGCTCCTCGGCTGTGCTCACCTCTCGGGCACAGTCGTAGGCAGGGACAGGGGGACCCGGAGGGGGCTTGGCCAGGAGTCCCACCTTGTCAGCTGGTTGTCTCAGCTCCATGGCTCTCCTCCAGTATCTCATGGACCCCAGGAGGTCTCTCTTCTTATCTACAAAGGTGGCCCCCAGGAGTTCGAGTGCATCAATGCGTTCTTCTCGTGAAGAGCGGGGCTGGTGGGCGAGGTACTCCACGATGTTGGTGTGCCCCGTGACGCTGGCAGCTAGAAGAGGGGTCATGCCGTATCCATCCCTCTCCATGCGGGCATTACATTTCAGCAGCATCTTCATGATGTCCAGGCTACCGGACTCAGCGCAGTCGTGGAGAGCGGTGTTGCCTTTCACACTCTTACGGTTGACATCGGCACCACGCTCCAGGAGGAACTTTGCTATCTCTTTGTGGCCCTTGTAGCAGGAGATCATCAGGCAGGTATGGCCGTGGCGGTTGGCTACCTCCATATCGGCTCGGTGCTCCACCAGGTAACGGACAATCTCCAGGTGACCATCGAAGCAGGCAGCGCGTAAGGGCGTTGAGTTGGTCAGCGTAGTGTTGTTGACAGAGGCACCGTGTTTGAGGAGTGTGCGGACGACAGGGAGGTGACCAGCCGCCGAAGCCGCCCATAGCGGGGGAGCCCCTTCAATCGTCTCGCCGTCAAAGTTCACCGAGCCTCCTAGTTCCACGTTAGCTTTGCAATGTTCAAGCAAATAGTCCACAACCTCTAAGTGTCCGTGTCGAGAAGCAATGAGGAGAGGTGTGCCTCCCTGCGTTTTCTCCTCGGCGAGAGCTTCCAACTCCTCCGGACTTTTGTTGCTCAGCAACTTCTGGATAAGTTTCAGCTTACCATCTCTGGCCGCGTTGAAAACCGCCGTCGTGATATCCATTTTAACGTATTTCGTCTCCCTCACTGGCCATCAACTCCCTAGCTACGTTTTTAGAAAAACAGGGAAGGGACAGTCTTTTCAAAATAAGAAAATAAACCCTGTCCGTAGTTCGGTTTCTCCCTGGCATTTTTCTGCCATTTTAAGGCTGCTGTCAAGATGGCGTTTGTGTTGCTTGACAGCTCTATGTTGACAATTTACGCTTAGCATCTTGGTTATTGTAGTCTTTAATAAATCATTTCACTAAGATGAAATTGCACTTTCCTTCTGATTATAAATATAATTCCCATGAGGCATTTCGAACACGTGAACTCAGCAATAGTTGAAACGGGAAGAGTAGTTTTTAGGCGAACGTGTGTTCCATTCACTGGAATGCATTACTAGCTTGTAGTTAAACGTATTTAAACTACAATCCCCAACCACCCCGAAACACAATGCGCAGGATCAACGCAAACCTCAAAATGAAAGTGGCATCACTTATAATCTTACAGAAATATTAATGATACTGTATTTCTGTTGCCTGGCTTTTAAGCATAACACCCTTCCCATATCTACACTAATACAAAACATGTTTCAATAGAGTGAAAATAGTATCTTGTTCCGTCTGTCAGCGAGTATGTGGGTGTGCATTAGGCCCCCACAGATCATTCCCAAATACTTGTTTTTGTTAATTAACCATGACATGCAAATACAAAAAAATGTATATTTATATATATGCCATCAATTCACGACACTAATGAAAAGCAGCGTGGCATAGCTTGGCTCTAATTTAATGATGTGTGGGTAGTAGATCCCTAGGCGGCACTATAGTCCATTTAAATCAAATAACTGGTGCATGTATGACAGATATACAATAGGTTGTTGGCTATTACCATAGGCTACTTATCCAGTCTGCGCATGTAGTCCAAAACAAGTTATGGAAAAAAACATGTTCTTGTGTTTTCCAAGTTGTGCTATAACTGTGCCATAATAATCCCATAACATACTTTATTTTATGTTGAGAAATTGATGTCACTGGCCCGTTGTAATGTAATGCATTGTAAACTGGTAGATAGTAAACAGCAGAGGGCAGCAAAAACACATTTATTCACTGCTGGGGTTAATGGTCACTGCAGAAAGGATTTTGAGATGAGATATTAAGGTACTATTAGAATATTTTATTGTAAAATTGAAAAAGGAGAAAGAGAAAAAAAGTCCCAGTAAGCAATCTGTATCATTCATATCTGAAGAAAAAAAAACATGAAATAAAAATAAATATCATAATAATGATAGGTAATAATAAATAGAAGGACACATTTAATTAAATATGACCTAATAAATAAGTAAATAAATTAAACCATATGAAAATTGTAATTGTCAAAGCAGCAAGTATAGAAGAGACATGGGCAAGATAAGAGAGCTGTGGTTTCTCAGACATCATCATGTCCACCTTTTCTACCCTCAGCATTACCCACAAGTGTCCTTGTCCCTGTCTCTCAATCATCTATACATTTTGTATATTGTGCTAAGAAACCACTGAAGCTAGACACCATCTTCAAATGTCAACCCCACCCACAGACAGTATCTCCTTAAACACCCCAGCCCCTCTCCATCCCTCTTCCACGCCTCGCCCCATTACCTGAAAAGATTTGTGTGCTGACAAGATTATGAAATTAAACACATCTCCTATTTACATCAAGCTATATTGTATTTTCCCACTGCATTCAAAACATAATACATGATCATACAGTGCCATTCATAAGAATGTCATGACCCCCTACTCCCTCCTGTCATCCAAGCCTCCAGTTGAGCAGTAAGAATGGACGTAGGTGGATTTTGGCAGTAAACACATGAAAATCCATCATCTTAAAATGAAAATTGAGGTCTTGTTTTTTTAAAAGATTTATACACATCACCTTATAGAGGTAGTGCAGTAGGAATGTTAAGTATACATGTACCCACTGAGAACAGACATCAGTTAAACGTCAAGTTTGGATTTACATTTAGTTGAGTTGTCAACTAACATGAATTCAACCTGAAATCAACAAAAAATGTCACCATGTCATTGGATTTAGGATAAAGGTTGGATGAAAAAAAGACAAGATTCCCTTACTTTGACGACTTTTTCCAAATCCAATCAGATTTTCACGTTGATTCAACCTCATCACATTGATTTTTTGGGGGGTGAAATGACGTGGAAACAACGTTGATTCAACCAGTTTTTGCCCAGTGGGTAGTCATTTGATAGAAAGTAACATGGCTTCATTCAGGTAGTTGTTAATAAATGTATATAGAAAAAGCACAGTAAACTATCTTTATGTCCCCCAACCCCTGAAAAAGCACATAACACCAGAACCTGAATAGAACATAGAAATATACAAGTACATTTCCAACCAGCTGCTTGGCAACAATAGCATTCGTTTTAGCCTTTAGGCTACTGCTTTATGTTTATAGGACAAGCAAAGGTCAAAGGACTTGTCAGGGTTACTGTAGTGCACGGCTTGTCTCTTAGTGCAACTAGGACTATTGCTGTTACCTAAGGATCTAGATCAAACATTAGACTGACTGTCTTCCTGCATCAGTCGCAGGCCAAACTCTGCTTACCGTAGAAATATAATCCCGAGAAGGGTCAAAGCCTGTCAGACCATAGCAATTTGACAAATGACAAACTCTCGATTTCGATGCTGCTGACAGTGGTGAGAGGCTGCTGGTCAGTAAACATTTCACAGAGGCATCATCAAAACAACATTGGTGTCTTTACAGTCAATATAGGAATTTGAACTACATTCCTATAGAGAAATGATAATGTCCAGTTCAACTGACAAGTGATTGAAATGGAGTTGACCCTTGACTCTAATCAAAATGGCCGTTTCTTCCTTTGAATACATCTGTGTGAGGGGAAACAACATGCAGATAAAAACAAATAGGCTGGCAGTTAGCTAATGAGAAGTAGGCTAAATTTAGGCAATGATTAAAATCCATGAAAATAAATACAAATGTGCATTGGTATATCCATATGCTTGGTTGGTTTAGGATTCTGTGCACAGTGAATAAACTAATGTCGATAAAACTAAAATAGCTACTTCATATTTATCGCTCGGCTGCCAACTGGCCTGGAATGTTACAAGATAATTAAATGTACATATTAGAATTCATAGAACGATTAAACATTACTTGGCAAATTCACTTATATGAGGGTCAGGAATGGTCTGTAAGTAAAATAGGCAGTAACATTCACTAGGAGAATATGTGATGATGACTAAAAAAATGAAGGAAAAAAGAGAGAAAACATCCCTTCCTTCCCTCCCTCCATCCCTGCATTCTAGAGTGTCTCTTGGAATCATCCTCCAATGTATTCTAGAGTGTGTTTTGATGTTCCTCCATTGGTTTCTTGTGTTCCCTGAGGGAGGTACTGTGACAGCATTCCCAACCTGTCCTGCACAGCACAAAGAATGACTTGTGCTCAACATTTGACCTTGTATAGCTATTTAAAAGCAGATTTGAAGTCTACTCCCAGTAAAGTAGTCTCCGCTCCCTCTCTCCATACTGAATAAAACATTCACCCAAATGCAAGTGAGAGGGAACTGCAGGCACCTCCTTAAAATGTAATGGAGTCAGACTCAAATGGATCAGAAGGCTTTCTACTCTAAAGCTGCACCGCTCTGTGCTGCTGACGCCTCCCCTCACAAGATAACTGGCTGATATTCAACCAGTCTTCTCCATCAAAACGGCACACATCTACGTGAGGGGAGGCTTTCTAGCATGAGCATCTATGTGAGAGGAGTCTGAGTTACTTGAGAAAAGCTAGTCCTGTTTTATGTGTGTGAATAGTACTGCAGTGCGGACTCAAATTGATATGAGCCATACAGTTATATATGTTGAAAAGAAAAAGTCACAGTAGCGTTATACAATGATAAAATAGCTTGTGCCATAAACAAATTCTAACCTGTGCCATACAGATGTAGGATCTTAATTTCATCACCCTGTTGCAGGAGAACTTTCCTACAATGCGGTACATTTGAGGTTTAAAAAGGTTTCTGAAGTTTGTCATTTCCACTTTGAAATTTCAGACTTGATTTTCCCTTACTACAAATGTTATCAACCCCTACAAAAATGTCCATTAATTACAGTATAATCCACATAATGATTAAAATGTCCTGTTGCTCCAGGACTATTTTCCTGCTGTAGAAAACTGGCTCAAATTAAGATCCTACATCTGTACTAAGTGGTTTTTTGTGTTATGGTAAGGTAAAGGAGTTTTTCCGGAGCATGTGACCTGACCAGAAAAATCTCCTGGCCCTCGTTAAAATAATCCCTGAAATGTAAATACACAAATACTTTCTTTGTCACAAAACAGACCCAATGAACGAAGCAATGCATCCTGCTAAATCTACTGGCTAATCAAAGTGGACACACAGATCTTGGATCAGCTGGCCCTCCCCAAATCCTAACTTTAACCATTAACCACCTTAACCAGAAAACTGACTTAAGATCAGTTTCTATGGACAATCTCATCTGAACATTAGGCACACCTGACTCGAGACCTTTTAACCCCTGAGCCGAGAACTGTAGTAAGCTTCTGAAACGGAATGTGAGCCAATGGCCTTTGCTTTATAGGCAGAATAGAATGAAGTAGGATGACATAGCCCCTTCAGACTGATCTAAGTACAGTTTAGCATTTTCTTCCTAATGCTTTAAGGTTAGTATTTGGGCAAAGTGAGCTGATCCTACATCTGTGCCTATGGGCAACTTTGAATAGAATGGAGGCTCAGAGTGGTTGCTGCACAGAGGGAGACAAAACTAAAAGTTCAAGGGTCAAACTGAGTGCCCAAAGAGGAAGTGTAGCCTATCAGTAAAAGGATGATAAAAGGTGGCTTTCAAACAAACAAACAAACAAACACTTCATAATGTATTCCATCCCACAGAAAGAGCTCGGGGCAACATTCTTCTTCACTAACCTCTCCAACTGAATTCTAAATGATCCCATTTTACATTTACATACTCCTTAGTAGTCAGCAGTACACTGATGGTGAATAAATCCAATGCCGACCTGAAGTACTTCTCTGTCACTATTATGTGTACTAAACTAAAGGTAGAATACTGCATTTAAGTATTTAATGATTGTTAATTTGTACTAGACTAAACATTATACTGTATTGTATTATATGATTGTTAGTATTTTGTACAAGACTGTTAAAGAGAAAAACATTTGGTCCTCAGATCCCAAGGGGGTGCAGTTTGTTCGGTTGCTATGGAAACTTGAGAAAGAGCAGGTTCAGGACTCACAGAGAAAGAAATATTTTTTTCCCCAGATATACTTAGAATCCTCAGATCAAGTTTGAACCCTCATTTGTCCATTTCACGGTAGGAAAAACCTGAAGTCTCTTTTTGTTCACTAGACTCCTCTGAGTTCATCATAAATCCATATTATTTTTAACACTGTTTCTCAGTCTGTCTGTGGTGTTCTTCTTCACTCTCAAGTCTCCAAAGATTCTAAATTGTGTTTTTTTTTGTGTTTGTATCTTTAAAAAAAAGTTTTCTGTTTGTTTTGAAAGTCTTGTTCTATCCTTATGCATCATCCCATTGCTCTCTCATCTGTGATGTTAAACCTTCACTGGTGCAGAGCTGTGAGTCCTCCCTCTGCCAGTCAGATATGATTGAAGATAAAAAAGAGATCTCTTCCCAACTCCCATATGAAGTCTATTTTCCATTGTCTTAAAAACAGAAGAACTTTTTCCTTTTTTCCTGTCACAAAATGTCTTATTCAACACAAAATGCCTTATTCAATCAAAGACGTCCTCCATACCTCTGATTAAACCTATGGAGGAAGAGAAAGGAAGAGGGAGAAAGTGGAAAGAAGAGGGAAGAGAAATACAGATACTGAGAAAGGGAGGGGAAGGGAAGAGAGGGAAATGGAAACACTTGAATCTGACTCGAGAGACTACTGTGGAGTACAACTTTGCTATATAGTTTTTGATCAATATAAAATCAGGGTGAAACAGCATCGATAACAACACTAAGAACTTCATTACATTATGTATAACTGTGGACAGTATCTTACCTGTACTGGGGGGTGTCAGTAGGGGCGGCTGGCGTCTTTGGGACGTTTGAGTTGCACCTTGAGTCTCTTCATACCAATCTGGAAACCATTCATGGCTTGGATGGCAGCCTGGGCACTACCCGGGTTATCAAAGCTCACAAAGCCTGCATACATACAGACACAGACAGATGCTCTGAATGGTCAGTGGTAGTGTCAATCAGCCAGGTGCTTGCTGCGACTGTTTAGAAGTAGTGTCACTCACCGAAACACTTGCTCTGATTGGTCGCTCTGTCCATGAATACCTTGGAGGAGATAACATTGCCGAAGGGCAGGAACATCTGCATCAGTTCGTTATCGCCAAACTCCTGGGGCAGGTGGTAGATGAACAGATTACAGCCCTCTGGTCCTGGAATACAGACACACACAGACAGACACACAGGCACACAGACACACACTGTTGGAGGCACATACGCTAGAATCATGATGGTGCAGTACATTTTTAATACACACAAAATCACAATGATGACGACACTCATGACGTTGTTGACAATGATGATCATGATGATAAAGAATTAGTAAATATAGTTCCTCACCCTCACCTTCCCTCTGCTGTTGGCCAATGACCTGAGGGTGCTGTGAAAGTGACTGACCTAGAGGGGTCAGTGTAGTTGCTGGGTAGATGGCTACAGAGGAGAGAAAGTGTGAGAGAGACAGAGACCGAGAGAGAGAGAGAAGAGAGAGAAGTAAATGACAAAAGAGGAGAGAGAGATAGAGAGGCATGAAGGGGGGATGAAGTGAAAAAGAAAAGAGAGTGGGGATTGAGTTGATATTTTATGAGTCACATTCAACAGACTCTGGTGAAGACCTGGAGGTATCAAGGTCAGGGTTAGAGATCAGAGATGTGTAGTGTACTGTACCTGTGTATTGCTGTACCCCAGTAAAGGCCTGTTGCAGTGTGTCCGCAGCAGTAGGGCTCTGGGTGGAGTAGGTCGGCAGGCCATTGGTGTAGAGGGTCTCTAGAGGGTGCCCGTTAGCCTGGTGGGTGAGGCCGGTGTACCCGTTCATCATTGGGGCCACCAGGCTGGTCAGGGAGGAGGGCAGGGCGGCTGGAGGAGAGCTCAGACCTGCAGGGGGGAAATTAAAATTCACTACACCGGAGACGGAAATGTTCACTGCACCGCACAGGGATTGGACTTAATTTCTATGAGAGAGGAAGGGAGAGAGAGAGAGGGATAGACAGAATAGAGAGAAAGAGAGTGTGCATGTGTGTCTCATGTACAGTATGTGTGTGTGTGTGCGCGCGGGTGTGTGTGTGTGTAACAGCAGGCATCTCAAAGCTCACATGGTGATAAACTCACTCTGCGATGTCAGAATAGCAACACAATGATATGCTGCTGTAAGACAGAGCAACCCAGCTCTGCTCACTAAGGCAGCAGCAGGGGCATTTTACTGTGCTCACTGCTCACTGCCTTATCTACAGCTGGGACAAATAAAGACATTCTCCCACAGTGAAGGGGATTGGATGTTTGTCTGTCCTAAACTGATACAGCCTCGGGAGGGAGATAGGGCCTACAATTTGCATTGTAATTCGCCTGCACGATTCTGTGTGTACTGTGTAGGCATCCCAAATACTGTATTAGTGATAGGATAGTCTTTAGCGATGTGTGTGTAAGAGAGAGGGAAAGACAGAGTGAAAGCAATACAGTAGAGTATAGGGAGGAAGGGACAGAGAGAGAGAGAATAATAGGAAGCGTTAACGAGATACAGTATCTGTTCATTAATGGACTATAAAACATGATACACTTTCAAGGACCACAGAGATTCCCCCACAGTCAATACACAGAGAGAGAGAGAGAGAGAGAGAGAGAGAGAGAGAGAGAGAGAGAGAGAGAGAGAGAGAGAGAGAGAGAGAGAGAGAGAGAGAGAGAGAGAGAGAGAGAGAGAGAGAGAGAGAGAGAGAGAGAGAGAGAGAGAGAGAGAGAGAGAGAGAGAGAGAGAGAGAGAGAGAGAGAGAGAGAGAGAGAGACAGGGAGAGAGAGAGAGAGAGAGAGAGAGAGAGAGACAGAGAGAGAGAGACAGAGAGAGAGAGAGAGAGAGAGAGAGAGAGAGAGAGAGAGAGAGAGACAGAGAGAGAGAGAGAGAGAGAGAGAGAGACAGATAGAGAGAGAGAGAGAGAGAGAGAGAGAGAGAAACAGAGAGACAGAGAGAGAGAGAGAGAGAGAGACAGAGAGAGAGAGACAGAGAGAGAGAGAGAGAGAGAGAGAGAGAGAGAGAGAGTAGGCTGTAACAACCATAGTAGAATACATTTTACTAAAGGTCTTTTCCTGGACATAGTTTATAGACCACATTGTCTGCTGGTTCTCAGAAACTGATTAAAACCTAGAAACCAGGTGTGAACACTCTCTCAAGCAATTAATTGATCACAACTGACTTGAGGGAGAAATCTCAAACGGTCACACCCTGGTCTGTTTCACCTGTCCTCATTGTTATTCTCCACCCCCTACAGATGTCGCTTGTTTCCCCAGTGTATTTATCCCTGTGTTTCCTGTCTTTCTGTGCCAGTTTGTCTTGTATGTTCCAAGTCAACCAGCGTTTTTCCCCCCATTCTCCTGCTTTTTTCTATTCTCATTTTTCTAGTCCTCCCGGTTTTGACCCTTGCCTGTTTCTGGACTCTGTACCCGCCTACCTGACCATTCTGCCTGCCTTGATCACAAGCCTGTCTGCCACTCTGTACCTCCTGGACTCTGATCTGGTTTTGACCTTTCACCTGTCCACGACCATTCTCTTGCCTACCCCTTTTGGATGAATAAACATTGTAAGACTCCAACCATCTGCATCTGGGTCTCACCTTGTGCCATGATACAAACATCTACAGTACACTAAGTAGGAATAAAAAAGCAGTTTGTCTATAATGTGTCTCCAGTGCAGAATTACACTGTATTGATTCTGTGGGATCAATGGGGAATTGTAAAACTACTAGGGTTTGACGGTATCTAGATTTTTATACCGTTTCTGTGCCTTACTAGGGTTTACGGTGTTACTGGAAGTGCACACAAAGGGGCCATTTTTTTTAAAGCAACAGGGATCTTGATTCAGGAGGGGATTGAATTTCTCTGCTGTAACCAAGAAGCTTGATCTTGACATCGAGCCACTTAGCTAGCCAGTTAGCAAACCACATGCATAGCTGGACCCCTGAGCTGGATATCAGTTATTTGATACATCTTAGATTTCTTATAGTTATAAGCAGTAGCATAGCACGCACCCCCCAACCCCTAATTTTGTATTATATATTTTGAAATATACTGTATAAACGGTATATCTCCCAAGCCTAAAAACTACCCCCAGTCAGAGCGATAGATCCCAGGACTGTGCAGTGAAATGTGATATCACACATTTCCAAGACTCATATGTAACTGACCAGGTATTGAACCCAGGTTGTCTGAGCACCTCGAGACTGTTAGACCACCGAGCTACAGCCTAGCACTAGCTCTGGTAGCTAACATGAGTTTCCAGGTCTCCCACCTTACTCATCACGAATATTGCTGATTTATCCGACATGACTGACCTGACACGAGATTGAGGGGGTTGGGCGGCAGACCGTTCATTGCTAGCGCCCCCACCTGGTGGATCTGGGCGGAGGGGAAGGAGAGGCTGGGGGCCAGGTAGCCCCCCTGAGACATGGCCATCACCGCTGCATGCTGCTGCTGCTGCATCAACTGATAGGGAGAGGAGGTGGATCGGGGGAGGAAGGGGGGGAGAGGGAGGGAGAAGTGGAATGAGAGCAAGCTGTCAGTGAGGCGTCAGAGTGACAGATACCAAATTGCGTGTATGTGTGTGTATGTGCTTACGGCGTGTGCATAGCTACTGTAGCTGCTGAACGTAGGTAGGGCGACAGAGGGGTTGAAGATGCCAAACTGTCCAGCCATCTGCTGCATGCGCCGTATGGTCCTCTCCTTATCTGTGTCTGCAAACTTCACGACGAGGCTGGACGACGCTCCCTAGAGAGGAGAGGAACACAGCATGGATGTGTGTGTGTGTGTGTGTCTGTGTGTGTGTGTGTGTGTGTGTGTCTGTTTTCGTGTATTGTACTTACCGGCATGGTCTGACTCCCATGAAGGGAACTGATGGCAGACTGCGCTTCAGAATGAGTAGAGAACTTCACAAATGCACAACCTAGAGAGAGAGAGAGAGCAAGATAAATCCAATAATTGCAAGCAGACAACCTAAGAAAATGAACAACAATGACAAATGGTTTGATGAAGAATGCAAAAACCTAAGAAAGAAATTGAGAAACCTGTCTAACCAAAAACATAGAGACCCAGACCCAGCCTTACGCCTTCATTATGGTGAATCACTAAAACAATACAGAAATACACTATGGAAAAAGAAGGAACAGCAGGTCAGAAATCTGCTCAATGTAATTGAAGATTCCATAGAATCAAACCACTTCTGGGAAAATTGGAACACACTAAACAAACAACAACAACACGAAGACTTATCTATCCAAAACAGAGATCTATGGATAAGTCACTTCTCCGATCGGTTTGGCTCTATAACAAAGAACAAAGAACAAACAGCAAAAACATATACATGATCAAATGCAAATCTTAGAACCGACTATTAAAAGACTACCACAACTCACTGGATTCTCCAATTACATTGAATGAACTACAGGAAAAATACAAACCCTCCAACCCAAAAAGGCGTGTGGTATTGATGGTATCCTAAATTAAATGATAAAATATACAGACCACAAATTCCAATTGGCTCTACTTTTTAAAAACTTTTTTCATCCTCAACTCTGGCATCTTCCCCAATATTTGGAACTAAGGAGTGATCAACCCAATCCATAAAAGTGGAGACAAATTTGACCCAGATAACTACCGTGGGATAAGCGTCAACAGCAACCTTGGGAAAATCCTCTGCATTATCATTAACAGCAGACTCGTACATTTCCTCAGTGACAACAATGTACTGAGCAAATGTCAAATTGGCTTTTTACCAAATGGCCATATGACAGACCTCATATTCACCCTGCGCTCCTTAATTGACAAACAAAGAAAATAAAACAAAGGCAAAGTCTTCTCATGCTTTGTAAATTTCAAAAAAGCTTTTGACTCAATTTGGCATGAGAGTCTGCTATACAAATTGATGGAAAGCGGTGTTGGGGCAAAAACATATGACATGTACAAAAACTACAAGTTTGCAGTTAAAATTGGCAAAAAAACACACCATTTCTTTCCACAGGGCCGTGGGGTGAGACAGGGATGCAGCTTGAGCCCCACCCTCTTCAACATAATGTATATATCAACTAATTGGCAGGACACTAGAACAGTCTGTAGCACCCGGCCTCATCCTACTAGAATCTGAAGTCAAATGTCTACTGTTTTCTGATGATCTGGTGCTTTTGTCCCCAACCAAGTACAGCCTACAGCAGCACCTAGATCTTCTGCACAAATTCTGTCAGACCTGGGCCCTGACAGTAAATCTCAGTAAGACAAAATAATTGTTTTCCAAAAAACGTCCAGCTGCCAGGATGGCAAATACAAATTCCATCTAGACACTGTTGCCCTAGAGCACACAAAAAACTATACATACCTCGGCTTAAACGTCAAGGCCACAGGTAACTTCCACAAAGCTGTGAACGATCTGAGATACAAGGCAAGAAGGGCCATCTATGCCATCAAAAGGAACATCAAATTTGACATACCAATTAGGATCTGGCTAAAAATAATTAAATCAGTTATAGAACGTATTGCCCTTTATGGTTTTTCTGGGGTCTGCTTACCAACCAAGAATTAACAAAATGGGACAAACACCAAATTGAGACTGCATGCAGAATTCTGCAAAAATATAATCTGTGTACAAAGTAAAACACCAAATAATGCATACAGAGCAAAATTAGGCCGATACTTGCTAATTATCAAAATCCACAAAAGAGCCAATAAATTCTACAACCACATAAAAGGAAGCGATTCCCAAACCTTCCATAGCAAAGCCATCACCTACAAAGAGATGAACCTGGACAAGAGTCCCCTAAGCAAGCTAGTCTTGGGGCTCTGTTCACAAACACAAACAGAGCCCCAGGACAGCAACATAATTAGACCCAACCAAATCATGAGAAAACTAAAATATAATTATTTGACACATTGGAAAGTATTAACAAAAATCTGAGCAAACTAAAATGCTATTTGTCCCTAAACAGAGAGTACACAGTGGCAGAAAACCTGACCACTGTGACTGAAAAAAAAGTAAGGAAAGCTTTGACTATGTACAGACTCAGTGAGCATAGTCTTGCTATTGAGAGAGGCCACCGTAGACAGACCTGGCTCTCAAGAGAAGACAGGTTATGTGCACACTGCCCACAAAATGAGGTGGAATCTAAGCCTGCACTTCCTAACCTCCTGACAAATATACAGTGGGTTGTGAAAGTATTCACCCCCCTTCACATTTTTCCTAATTTGTCACCTTAAACCCTCAAATTAAAATTGATTTTTTTGGGGGGGATTTGTATCATTTGATTTACACAACATGCCTGCCACTTTGAAGATGCAAAATATTTTTATTGTGAAACAAACATGAAATAAGACAAAAAAAACAGAAAACTTGAGCATGCATAACTATTCATTCCCCCAAAGCCAATACTTTGTAGAGCCACTTTTGTAGCAATTACAGCTTTAAGTCTCTTGGGGTATGTCTCTATAAGCTTGGCACATCTAGCCACTTGGATTTTTGCCCATTCTTCAAGGCAAAACTGCTCCAGCTCCCTCAAGTTGGATGGGTTCCGCTGGTGTACAGCAACATTTAAGTCATACCACAGATTCTCAATTGGATTGAGGTCTGGGCTATGACTAGGCCATTCCAAGACATGTAAATGTTTCCCCTGAAACCACTCAAGTGTTGCTTTAGCAGTATGCTTAGGGTCATTGTCCTGCTGGAAGGTGAACCTCCGTCCCAGTCTCAAATCTCTGGAACACTGAAACAGGTTTCCCTCAAAAATGTCCCTGTATTTAGCACAATCCATGATTCCTTCAATTCTGACCAGTTCCCCAGTTCCTGCCAATGAAAAACATCCCCACAGCATGATGCAGGGATGGTATTTTCGGGGTGATGAGAGGTGTTGGGTTTGCGCCAGACATAGTGTTTTCCTTGATGGCCAAAAAGCTAAATTTTAGTCTCATATGACCAGAGTACCTTCTTCCATATGTTTGGGGAGTCCCCCACATGCATGTTGGGGAACACCAAACATGTTTGCTTCTTTTTTTCTTTAAGCAAAGGCTTTTTTCTGGCCACTCTTCCGTAAAGCCCAGCCCTGTGAAGTGTATGGCTTTCAGTGGTCCTATGGACAGATACTCAAATCTCATATGTGGAGCTTTGCAGCTCCTTCAGGGTTATCTTTGGTCTTTTTGTTGCCTCTTTGCCTGGTCAGTGAGTTTTGGTGGGCGGCCCTCTCTTGACAGGTTTAATGTGGTGCCATAGTCTTTCAATTTTTTTAATAATGGATTTAATGTTGCTCCATGGGATGTTCAAACCCTGATCTGTACTTCTCCACAACTTTTTCTCTGACCTGTTTGGAGAGCTCCTTGGTCTTCATAGGCCGCTTGCTTGGTGGTGCCCCTTGCTTAGCGGTGTTTCAGACTCTGGGTCTTTCAAAAAAGGTGTATATATACTGAGATAATGTGACAGATCATGTGACACTTAGATTGCACACAGATGGACTTTATTTATCTAATTATGTGACTTCTGAAAGTAATTGCTTTCACCAGATCTTATTTAGGGGCTTCATAGCAAAGGGGGTGAATACATATGCACGCTGTAACATCTCTCGCAGAAGGCATGGACCAAAACGCAGCGTGGTAAGTGTTCATGATAATTTATTACTCAAAAACACAAACAACAAAGAACAACAAAACAAAGTGAAAAAACAAAACAGTTCTGTCTGGTGCAGACACAAAACAGAAAATAACTACCCACAAAACACAGGTGGGAAAAAGGCTGCCTAAGTATGATTCCCAATCAGAGACAACAATAGACAGCTGCCTCTGATTGGAAACCACACTCGGCCAAAACATAGAAATAAAGAAACTAGAATGCCCACCCTAGTCACACCCTGGCCTAACCAAAATAGAGAATTAAAGCCTCTCTATGGCCATGGCGTGACAGTACCCCCCCAAAAGAGAGGACTCCGGATGCAAAACCTGACTCTAAAGGGGAGGGTCCTGGTGGGCATCCCTTCACGGTGGCGGCTCCAGTGCGGGACGTAGATGTGTCTCCAGTGCGGGATGGATCATCGCTGGAGAATTTGTGCCATGGATCATCACTGGAGGCTTCGTACGTGAATCAGGTCTCACCGGACAGGTCTCACTGGCCTGAGGAGACGTACTAGAAGCCTGGTACGTGGAGCTGCCACAACGCGCCCTGGCTGGATACCCACTTTAGCTCGGTGAGTGTGGAGAGCTGGCACAGGACGCACTGGACTATAACGCGCACTGGAGGCATAGTGCGTAGAGTCAGCGCAGGACACAATGGAACGTGAAGGTGCACCGGAGGTCTGGAGCGCAGAGCTGGCATAACTCGTCCTGGCTGGATACCCCCTCAGCCTGGCAAGTGCGGGGAGCTGGAACAGGCCACACTGGGCTTTGCTGGTGAACCGGGGACACCGTGCGAAGAGCTGGCGCAGGATAACCTGGGCCGAAGAGATGCACCGGAGGCCTGGAACGCTGAGCCGGCACAATCCGTCCTGGCTGAATGCCCACTTTAGCACGGCCACTGCGGGGAGCTTGCACAGAGCGCACTGGGCTGTGGATGCGCACTGAAGGCATGGTGCGCAGAACCGGATAGCATGGTGCTTGACCGGTCACTCGCTCCCCACGGTAAGCACAAGGAGTTGGCTCAGGTCTGAACCCTGACTCTGCCACTCTCCCCGTGTGCCCCCCCCAAAAAATGTTTTGGGGCTGCCTCTCGTGCTTGCCTCGTTGCCGTGACTCCTGGTATCGCCGCCGTTCCTCCCTTGCTGTTTCCGCCTGTTTCCATGGCAGGGTCTTGTCCCCTGCCATAACCTTCTCCCATGTCCATGAGGTCCTCTACTCACTCTTCTTCCGGGCCCAGGATCCCTGCTCCTCCTGGCCACGCTGCTTGGTCCTTTGGTGGTGGGTAGTTCTGTAACGTCTTTCGTCAGAATGAGGATTGGACCAAAGCGCGGCGTGGTAAGTGTTCATGATAATTTATTACTCAAAACACTCGAACAAAATAACAAAGAGAAAAACGAACAGTTCTGTAAGGCAAATCAAATATACAGAAAACAACTACCCACAAAACACAGGTGGGAAAAAAGGCTGCCTAAGTATGATTCCCAATCAGAGGCAGCTGTCTATCATTGTCTCTGATTGGGAATCATCCTTAGGCAGCCTGTAATTTAAATTACAGGTTGTAACGCAACAAAATAGGAAAACGCCAAGGAGGGTGAATACTTTTGCCAGGCACTGTATGACCATATTGGAGACACATTTCCATCAGATTACACAGACCCACAAAGAATTCGAAAACAAATCCGGAGGTTTTTGTTTGTTTAACTCCCATATCTATTGAGTGAAATACCACCGTGTCATCAACAGCAGCTAGATTTATGACCTATTGCCCTTTTGTACTTTAACTATTTGCACATCATTATAACACTGTACAGTATATAGCCATAATACGACATTTGAAATATCTCTATTCCTTTGTAACTTTTCACTTTGGTTTATTTTACATTTAACTTGCTTTGGCAATGTAAACATATGTTTCCAATGCCAATAAATTGAGAGAGAAAGAGAGAGCGAGAGAGCGAGAGAGAGAAAGAAAGAAAGAGAGAGAGAGAGAGAGTGAGAGAGCGAGAGAGAGAGAGAGAGAGAGAGAGAGAGAGAGAGTGTGAGTGAGTGAGTGAGTGAGTGAGTGAGTGAGTGAGTGAGTGAGTGAGTGAGTGAGTGAGTGAGTGAGTGAGAGAGAGAGAGAGACAGAGAAAGACAGAGGGGTTAATGGGACGGAGAGAGAGAGAGAGAGAGAGAGAGAGAGACAGAGGGGTTAGTGGGAGGGAGAGAGAGAGAGAGACAGAGAAAGACAGAGGGGTTAGTGGGAGGGAGAGAGATGGGGTGGAGAAATTGCACATCATTACAACACTGTATATCTACATATTATATAAATAATATATACATCTTTATTATTTTGGAACTTCTGTGAGTGTAATGTTTACTGTTAATTTTTATTGTTTATTTCACTTTTGTATATTATCTACTTCACTTGCTGTGGCAATATGTTTCCCATGCCAATAAAGCCCCTTGAATTGAATTGAATTGAGAGAGAATAAAGTTGAGAGAGTCTGTATAGATGTAGTATTCACACTCTTTTCTTTTCCTCACTCACATGTTTTGCTTCTTTGAGCGATAGTGTCTTCACACAGTCCTGACTAGAATATTGCTGTGGTATGTAACCAGTGTGTGTGTGTGTGTGTGTGTGTGTGTGTGTGTCTGTGTGTGTGTACGTGTGCTCTCATGCGATGCCTGTCAGGTATATATCTCAGTGTGGTGTGTGAAATGACTTCTGTCACTGCAGAGTCAAGCCATTGTGTCAGCTGTCACGCAGACGGAACATCACTCTGACCTGGGAGATGCAGGTATGACACATCGGGAGAATGTGTGTGTGTGTGTGTGTGTGTGTGTGTGTGTGTGTGTGTGTGTGTGTGTGTGTGTGTGTGTGTGTGTGTACAGGCAGAACAACATCATTGTGACATGAGAGAGACAGGTATGAGACAGGCAGAAAATTGAATATGTCAAACGTTTCTGTCCTGGAATACATCGGCAGATCATCCTAGTCTATCAATAAGATTGGTGTTAGACTGACTACAAGATGTTGCTAGAATGATGGATGAAGAGAAAGTAGTTAGTCCTTTTTTGCATATTCGACCCAACAACCCTAGCTAATGCCATGGAATCTACTAGAGTATCCCCTACAAGTGTGTTTGAAAGCGATAAAGTAATAGAGTATAAGAAAGAAAGCTTCATATACCTTTGCTGTTTCCGTCAGGACCTCTTAGTACGGTACACTCATCGATGGCGCCGTAGGGCTCAAATAGGCGGTACACATCCTCCTCTGTCTGCTGCTTGTTCAGCATCCCCACAAACAGCTTCCTGTCCTCTGGAGGGACAAGAGGAAGAGCCGTATGGTCAGAGGCACAGCCCAAAAATACTGTAGTCTGTACTGTCAACAAGGGGATGAGAAATTAAGAGAGAGAAGGAAATGAGCCTCGGTGAAGGAAGGAGAGGAAACTACCAGAGTGAAGGAGAAGGTGTGAGTGTTTGTTTGCTCTATCCCAGCAGCACCCAGAGTTGTCTCTGCCAAGACAGCTCTCTGTAAAGGTTCATACCGTAACTGGGGTATAAGCAAGAGGGCTGTACCATAGCCTGCTTTGATACACACATACTAACCCCACATATGCAAACACACAATGCAGAGGACTAGGCACACATACATGAATTTACTTTCATATTTAATCAGTGGATAAACCCAACATTAGGCCTAGAGCCTTGGTCATGTGCGGGGTGGCAGACACGTTTGTGTGCATGTGTTTTGGGGGTCGGAAGGGGTGAGGGAGGGGGTTATTTGTGTGTGGTAAAAGGGGGCGGTGGGAGTTGGTGTATGTGTGTGTGGTAGGGTTTTGAATAAGGCGACATGAAAGCGGAGGCCTGCTGTGCTTTGTGTTTTTTTGATGACTTCAGGGATCCGTGTTATCAGACCAACAGAAAGTGATGGGCTGGCACATTAAAGTTTGAAGCGCGAACAAGCTCACACACACACACACACACACACACACACACACACACACACACACACACACACACACACACACACACACACACACACACACACACACACACACACACACACACACACACACACACACACACACACAATAGTGTGACATCATCCGCCCCCTCACTCCACTGCTGCTATCAGCACGCCTGCTGAATTCACTGAACACATAAATCAGACTATTCACAAACCGAAGATAGAGAGAGAAATTTACACACATACGCTGGTTGTGGCAAGTGTTGCATCAGGAGTGTGGAACACACAAATACACCCAGTGCAAGGCGTTGCATCAGTAAAGTAAATCACACGGGGGGGGGTCTATGGGGGCAAGAGTGATTAGATGAGAGTAGAGAGCTATTGGAGCCTAGACTCTTCTACATCGTTATTACCAACTCTTTAGGAGAATTAGTTTCTCTCTCTTCCACTTTCACTCTCTATCTCTCTCTGTAAGCGTCTCTCTCTCTCTCTCTCTCTCTCTCTTTCTCTCTCTCTCTCTCTTCCTCTGTCCCTGACTTTCTCTATTTCCCTGCATCCCTTTCTCTCTCTCTATCATAAACATATGCGGTAGATAGGATAATGCCCCTCAACACTCCACTGCAATCATTAGCTGCTTCTCATCAATTCATTCATTAAACGCTTTACTAGTAAATCCAGGCCCTAGGGGCTCAGGGCCGTGTGTGTGTGTGTGTGTGTGTGTGTGTAGGCAAGTGTGTCTGTGTTCTCGCCTGCTCTGTCCTAGAAACTAAAAACAGACTGTGAAATGCTCCTCTCCCCCACCAGAGCTCAGAGCGCATCAGAGAGCATCAGACGAGTGTAGAGAACAGGATTAAAGATTCATACGCACAATTCAAGTCAGATCATCCACTCACCCCTCCCCCTATCCAAACACACACACACACACACACACACACACACACACAAACACACACACACACACACACACATACACACACACAAACACACACAAACACACACACCCACTGCTGACCCCAAAAACACAATTCGAGTGAGATCTTCCATTTTCCAGTCTCGCTCATATTCACATCACCCCTCTTCCTTTTCCTTACAAAGCCTCCCCCTTCCCACACACACACCGCTCTCTCTCCCCCAACCTCTTTTTATCCTCCCCCACCCCCGCAGTAGCAGTGCACACTTAGCTAACTCCAATCTCCCATCTCAGACTCTAGCATCTCATTTAGTGTTGGCACATTCGGTCTCAGCGTGTGACTGTGTATGTTTGTGTATATGTGTGTGTGTGTGTGTGTGTGTGTGTGTGTGTGTGTGTGTGTGTGTGTGTGTGTGTGTGTGTGTGTGTGTGTGTGTGTGTGTGTGTGTCTGTGCGTGTGTATGTGTGTGTGCATGCATGTGTGCTTTCATCTCCACACAGGGCTTAGGGCCATCTGGTATCAGTGCAGAGGCCAGGGAGATGAGTCCCTGTTCCAAAGGCCTGGGAGAAACTGATAGCGATGGAGCAGAGAGGGAACGTAACCGGAGCAGAAGAGAGGAGTAGAGGAGCTTCCAAAGGCCTAACCACCATGAATCTCTCATCTCTCTCATCTCTCCTACAATATCTGGGTCTGGTATTAAGTGTAACTATTGGCCAAACTAGTGTGATGAGTAAGCTTGGGAGAATCTCAACTGCATTTCCTTGATTCCTTGCGTCCTCTATCCTCACCTCCTTCTCAAAATCCATTGGATGATAAGGTCAAAGGTCCCTCCCCTCTGACCTTTTCGTCTAATCGGAATCAGGAGAGGAACAAGGAAATGCAGTTGAGATTCTCCCCTTGTCTGAGATCTGTCTATGTTAGCTCCCAGAGCAAACGCCTAGGCTTCTGCTCAGTGGACTAATGCATGCGTTCAGTACAGGCGGGCAAGGCAGTTAGGTGCTGTCATGATGGACATGGATACTCATGTACTGAATAATTAAGGACTAGCTTGTGCTAAATCAGAACCTATGCGTCAAATTCTCTGCCAAACAAAATCAAGCAAAACATCTGAAAAATCATTCTGAAAAGTAACGAAAAACATCAGCAATTTGAGCTGCAGACAGTGCTTGCTTAGATGTCTTAAAAGCAACAAACTTCCCTCCCACTCCAAATGCCATTACTGACCATTTCCATAAATGTATCCTAGGTTCAAAGGTGTTTTGGTGTTTGAAGTGTGTATGGGGTGTGGGGAAGACATCAAAGAGAGATGGGGATGCTGTGTGTGTGTGTGTGTTTGTGTGTGTGTGTGTTTGCGCGTGTGCACGCACATGCATATGTGTGTAAGTATGTGTGTTGTGGCCTTAGGCTGGTTGGTATCTAAGGACGGTGGTGTAGCAGTAAACACCTTGCCCTCCATCTCTCTGACGGTGTGGAGCAACAGCAGTCTGTCTGCTGCCTTCGGGTATTATCATAACATTTGAACTTCTTGGGGTAAAATAAGTTAGAAAGCTATGAGACAAGTTAAAAGTGACTTTGTGTTGGCGGGGGACAGTTTGTACATGCAAAACAGGTGCCTTTGTTGTGATAATGTTCATATCACTATTGTAAGTAGTTCTCTGGATGAGCTGAAAATATAGGCACACATGATGGAAAACAACCATCAAAGGCCTATGCGGTACTGATACACAGCCGAATCCTATGGAATTTCCTATTCCCCTTCCATCTGGTGTTATGCTCACATTTGAATGCATACTAGCACTTTACATGTACAGTACAGTGCCTTCGGAAAGTATTCGTACCCTTCCACTTACTCCACACTTTGTTGTATTACAGCCTGAATTCAAAATGGATTCAATCGTTTTCTTCTTCTCACCCAACATCCCATAATGATGAAGTGAAAACATGTTTTAAGACATTTTTGCTAATTTATTGAAAATGAAATACAGAAATATCTCATTTGCATAATAATCATACCCCTGAGTCAATACATGTTAGAATCACCTTAATCAGCGATTAACAGCTGTGAGTTTTTCTGGGTACGTCTCTAAGAGCTGTACACACCTGGATTGTACAATATTTGCACATCATTCTTTTTTAAACTAAGTTGGTTGTTGATCATTGCTAGACAGCCATTTCTATGTCTTGCCATAGATCTTCAAGATGATTTATGTCAAAACTGTAAGTAGGCCACTTAGGAACATTCAACGTCGTCTTGGTAGACAACTCCAGTGTAGATTTGGCCTTGTCTTTTAGGTTATTGTCCTGCTGAAAGGTGAATTTGTCTCCCAGTATCTGTTGGTAAGCAGACTGAACCAGGTTCTCCTCTAGGAATTTGACTGTGCTTAGTTCTATTCCATTTATTTTTATACAAAAAACTCCCTAGTCCTTGCCAATGACAAGCATACCCACAACATTGATGCAGCCACCACCATGCTTGGAAATACGATGAGTGGTACTCAGTGGTGTGTTGTGTTGGATTTACCCCAAACATAACACTATCCATTGCCCCCCCACCCACCCACATTTTTACACTGCTGCTACTCTCTGTTTATTATCCATGCATTGTCACTTTACCTCTACCTACATGTACATATTACCTCAATTATCTTGACAAACCGGTGCCCCCGCACATTGACTCTGTACCGGTACCCCCCGGTACCCCCACGCTACTGTTATTTTATTGTTGCTCCTTAATTATTTGTTATTTTTACATTTAAATTTTGTAATTTTTAATTGTTATTTTATTTATTGAGAAGCTTGGATGAATAAGGTGCCCAGAGGTGCCCAGATTAAACTGCCTGCTCCTCAGTCCTAGTTGCTAATATATGCATATTATATTTGGATAGAAAACACTCTGAAGTTTCTAAAACTGTTTGAATGATATCTGTGAGTATAACAGAACTCATATGGCAGGCAAAAACCTGAGAAAATAATCCAACCAGGAAGTGGGAAATCTGAGGTTGGTCAACTTTCAACTCAGCTCCTATTGAATATACAGTGGGATATTGGTCATGTCGCACTTCCTAAGGCTTCCACTAGATGTCAACCGTCTTTAGAAACTTGTTTGATGCTTCTACTATGAAGGGGGGCTGAATGAGAGGGGAATGAGTCAGAGGTCTGGCAGCAGTCACACACTGGTCACGCGCATTCACATCAGGTATCTCCCGTTCCTTTGCTTTAATGAAGACAAAGAAATTCTCCAGTTGGAATATTATTGAAGATTTATGTTAAAAACATCCTAAAGATTGATTCCATACATCGTTTGACAAGTTTCTACAGACTGTCACGGAACTTTTTGCCATTTTGTCTGCAACTAGTGAACGCGCTTCGTGAGTTTTGATTTGTTTACCAAACGCGCTAACAAAAGTAGCTGTTTGGACATAAATGATGGACATTATCGAACAAATCAAACATTTATTGTGGAACTGGGTGTCACACCCTGACTTTAGAGGTCCTGTTTATGTCTCTATTTTAGTTTGGTCAGGGTGTGAGTTGGGGTGGGTATTCTATATTCTATTATTTGTATTTCTATGTTTTGGCCAGGTAGGGTTCTCAATCAGGGACAGCTGTCTATCGTTGTCTCTGATTGAGAACCATACTTAGGTAGCCCTTTTTCCCACCTGTCTTTGTGGGAAGTTGACTTTGTTTAGGGCACATAGCCTTTAGCTTCACAGTTTTGTTTTTGTAGTGTTGATTGTTTTGTTCGGCGTCATTTTCCAAATAAAGTGAAAATGTACACTGACCACGCTGCACCTTGGTCCTCTTCTTTTAACGGCCGTGACAGAACTTCCCACCACAAACGGACCAAGCAGCGTGGTAAGGAGGAGCAGCGTGTTCAGGAGGACTGGACATGGGAGTGTATCCTAAATGGCAAAGGATCCTGGACATGGGAGGAGATCCTGGCGGGAAAGGATCGCCTGCCGTGGGAGCAGCTGGAAGCAGAGAGAAAGGTGGAGGCAGCGCGAAAGAGGGCCCATGTTTACACAGGGTCACGGCTGGCACTAAAGACCGGGAGGCCACTCCACCAAAAATTGGGGGGGTCACATGGGGAGTGTGGCAGAGTCAGGATTCAGACCTGAGCCAACTCCCGTGCTTACCGTGGCGAGCATGCAACTGGTCAGGCACCGTGCTATGGGGTGATGCGCACGTGTCTCGGTTGAGCATTCACAGGGCGGTGGAAGTGGGCATTTGCCGGGTGGAAGCGGGCATCCAGCCAGAACGGGTTGTGCTAGCTCTGCGCTTGAGACCACTAGTGCGCCTCCACAGCCCAGTGTATCCGGTGCCTCGGCCAAGGAAGAAGCCTCCTGTATGTCTCCCCAGCCTGGTGAGTCCTATGCCTGCTCCCAGAGCCAGGCCTTCTGTGTGTCTCTCCACTCCAGTGATGATCCATGGCACGAAGCCTCCAGTGATGATCCATGGCACGAAGCCTCCAATGATGATCTATGGCACGAAGCCTCCAGTGATGATCCATGGCACGAAGCCCCCAGTGATGATCCATGGCAAGAAGCCCCCAGTGATGATCCATGGCAAGAAGCCTCCAGTGGTGATCCATGGCAAGAAGCCTCCAGTGGTGATCCATGGCAAGAAGCCTCCAGTGGTGATCCATGGCAAGAAGCCTCCAGTGGTGATCCATGGCAAGAAGCCTCCAGTGGTGATCCATGGCAAGAAGCCTCCAGTGGTGATCCATGGCACGAAGCCTCCAGTGAGGAGTCATGGCACAAAGCCTCCAGCGACGGCCTCCAGTCCGGAGCCTCCAGCGACAGTCTCCAGGATGTGGGTAGGCTTCTGCGGTCCTATTGCCAGGACTGGCTGGCGTTCGTGCCCTGGGCTGAGATGGCACAGAACTCGCTCCGCCACTTCTCCACTAACCTCTCTCCCTTCCAGTGTGTACTCGGGTACCAGCCGGTTCTGGTTCCTTGGCATCAGGGTCAGACCGAGGTTCCTGCGGTGGACAACTGGTTCAGGCGCGCGGAGGAGACATGGGAAGCCATCCGTGTCCACCTTCAGCAGGCCATGACGCGCCAAAAGAGGAATGCAGATCGCCACCACAGTGAGACCCGGTGTTCGCACCGGGGGACGGGGTCTGGCCCTCGACCCGAAACCTGCCCCTCCACCTGCCCTGCTGGAAGCTGGGTCCACGGTTTGTGGGGCCATTTAAAGTCCTAAGGAGAGTGAACGAGGTTTGTTTTTGGTTACAGCTTCCACTCGATTACCGTATTAACCCCTCGTTCCATGTGTCTCTCCTCAGGCCGGTGGTGGCTGGCCCGCTCCAGGTGTCTGAGGTGCGGGAGGTTCCTCCGCCCTCTCTGTACTCCGTTCGCTCCATACTGGATTCGAGGCGAGGGGCCTTCAGTATCTTGTGGAGTGGGAGGGGTACGGCCTGGAGGAGAGGTGCTGGGTTCCGGTCGAGGACGTGTTGGACCCATCTATGCTGCAGAAGTTACACCGTCTTTGTCCGGATCGCCCTGCGCCTCGCCCTCCGGGTCGTCCCAGGGGCTGGTGTCACGACACGCTGGGGGGGGGGTGTACTACTGTCACGACTTCCGCCGAAGTTGGTCCCTCTCCTTGTTCGGGCGGCCATCGCTGATCCTCTTTTCATTTTCCTTTGGTTTTGTCTTGTCTTCCATCACACCTGGTTCCAATCCCATCAATTACATGTTGTGTATTTAACCCTCTGTACCCCCTCATGTCCTTGTCGGTGATTGTTTATTGTAAGTGCTTGTGGTCGTCTGTCCTGGTGTGCGTCGGGTTATGTACCCATTATTTGATTGTTCTGTTTTCTGGTGGGTTTTTTGTTATTAAACTGCACCTGAAACACAGTTTTTGCTCTCCTGCGTCTGACTTCCCTGCCGCCAGTACGCACTCCTTACATCCTCCTTTTCCCTCTGTCATTTAGTTCAGTATTGTGGAGTAACTACAATGTTGTTGATCCATCCTCAATTTTCTCCTATCACAGCCATTTAACTCTGTAACCGTTTTAAAGTAACCATTAGCGATTTCCTTCCTCTCCGGCAACTGAGTTGGAAGGACGCCAGTATCTTCGTAGTGACTGGGTGTATTGATGCACCATCCAAAGTGTAATTAATAACTTTACCATGCTCAAAGGGATATTCAACGTCTGTTTTTTTTTATACTCGTCTACCAATAGGTGCCCTTTACGAGGCATTGAAAAACCAACTTGGTCTTTGTGGTTGAATCTGGGTTTGAGATTCACTGCTAGACTGAGGGACATTATAGATAATTGTATGCATTGGGTACAGAGATGAGGTAGACATTAAAAAATAATGTTAAATACTATTATTGCACACAGTGATTTCATACAACTTATGTGACTCGTTAATAAAACGTACTCCTGAACTTGCCTCAACAAAGGGGTTTACAGTTTTTTTTTTTATATAATCGCTAGGACCCATTTCTCAATACTTAGGTCACTTTTTAAAAACTCTTCACAGTTATCCTTAAACTTTCCGCTTGGAACAGCAGTTAATTTCACATCCAAAATGTACTAAAACTACAAACACTTTTACATGTCTCAAATCAACTCATTCTTTCATAACACTAGCAAAGGTTGTCACCCAACAAGCACACTTTGTCACTCAAACAAGGACCTAAAAAACACTAACAGGTAGCATTACACAATGTTTTCTAATGTAAAATGTCTTTACAAAACAAGAATGATACCTCTCTACTGTTTAGAATTCACTGCAGTATATGTTACAGGAATGACTTGATGACATGATGCAAGATGCTTCAATATTTTTGTCATTTTTTGGTATGGAGTGATTCCAAAATACAATAATTTGTATATACACAATCTACCGATACAGATACAGTAGCAATGCTAGTCAACCCTGTCTTCTGCATTTGGCCACAGGTTCTCATCCACATCACATCTTATCTTGGGCAATACACCTAGAAAATAACCTTTTGGCATGCCTGGTCCATCCCTGGCAATCTTCTGCAGATACGTCCAGGCATCCAGCGCTCATTGCGTCCAGGAGGGACATTTGATGTGGATGGTGGTCATAAACCTTCCACCTCCACGAGGAAAATAATTCCTCTATAGGGTTGAGGAATGGAGAGTAAGGTGGGAAGAAAATTGACACCGTCCTGGGATGGACTGCACGGGAGTGGTGAAATGCCATATTGTCCCACTACAACCCTTTCCTGACCTGGCACAACCCTTCCATAGAGGTCATCCAGGAATGAAATGAGACGCTCGGTGTTGTATGGCCCAATTAGAGGTTTGTGTAACAGCCATCCATCAGAGGACATTGCTTCACATATTGTGATGTTGGCACCCCTCTGGCCCGGGACATCCACTGTGGCTCTTTTCCCAATCACATTCCTTCCTCGATGCCGTGTTTTGGCCAAGTTGAAACCAGCCTCATCCACAAAGATGAATATGTGGGGTGTTTGCCTGGCTTCAATCTCCACGATTCTCTCAAATAAATCCACAAGGAAACATAAGAGTTAGGCTATTACGGTAGTTTACATTATACCTAAAAACATGCCGCAGTGTGCCTTTGCCCTATTGTGAATATTTCAAAATGTAATGTTGTCTGCCAACACTCTGTCCCAAATCTCTGTGAGTTTTATGCCATTGTTTCTGATGACCATATCAACGATTGCAGTTTCCTGCACAGCAGTGAAACTCCTACCTCTCCCGCATGTGGGAGGTAACCATTGGGTCCTAAGCAGAAATACAAAAACAATTAACAATGGGTTTGGAGGCTTTGCTCAATTGACTTCTGTAATGTGCAGTTCAGTCAGATGCCCTTGCAGAATGCACATCTTACCTGTTTTGCTGGAAATTTCTCACAATAGATGCCACTGTTGAGCGTTGCAGATTTGTCTGCACTCTTAGACCAGCCTCTCTCATTGATAGACCATGATTTATTACATGATCAATCATAGTGACCCTAGTCTCATCTGAGACGACAGCTCTTGATCTTCCTCTCAGTCTTCTTCCACCACGCATTCATACTCCTCTCCCTCTCCCTCTCCCAGCCACTCTTCTTCCTCTGTCAGCCACTTCTCTATCTCTGGCTGGGTCCATGTTTACATTACTGTACAGCATTATTCCTAAGATGTCCCCTTTTGTGTAGATGGCAATGAATTTGAAAGACTAACACCTGAGTAGGTGTTCAGCTACAATGGGAATCAGCTGTGGTTGGTCTAATTGTTTTGATAAAATTACATTTTTTAGATTTGGAATATATTTCAATACATATTACTATAGAAATGTAGCAAATTGCTGTCTTATTCAATTTTGTGTTATGTTAGGTTTTGACCTTAAGTTTAACAGTTTTGAAAAGAGTATGTGCAAATTGGCCTGTAGGTACATAGAGTTTTGGTGGTGGTTGTGTCTGAGTGAGAAAATAATTCATGAAATTTGACAGATGTCTGTTGTTGTGTATGCATATTCACTTCAATAACTCTACCTACATGCACATATTACCTCAACTAACCGGTGCACCCGCACATTGACTCTGTACCGGTACCCCCCTGTATATAGTCTCGCTAATGTTGTTTTACTGCTGCTCTTTAATTACTTGTTACTTTTATCTCTTATTCTTGTCCGTATTTTCTTGAAACTGCATTGTTGTTTGGGGGCTCGTAAGTAATCATTTCACTGTAAGGCTCGTAAGTAATCATTTCACTGTAAGGCTCGTAAGTAATCATTTCACTGTAGGGCTCGTAAGTAATCATTTCACTGTAAGGCTTGTAAGTAATCATTTCACTGTAAGGCTCGTAAGTAATCATTTCACTGTAGGGCTCGTAAGTAATCATTTCACTGTAAGGCTCGTAAGTAATCATTTCACTGTTGTATTCAGCGCATGTGACTAATACAATTTGATTTGATGTAGTCATTGAATGCATTTTGTGCCAAAGCAATGAAAAATGATCCACAGTTTAGCCCACATAGACTGCTGTTGTGCTCACTGTGTGAAGAGTTTTGAAAAAGTGACCTAAGTATTGAGAAATGGGTCCTAGCGATTGTAAAAAAAAATAAAAAAAGAAGAGCTGTAATACTTATTGACTCAAGACATTTAAACATTTCATTTTTTATTAATTTGTAATCATTTCTAAAAAATATAATTCCACGTTGACATGATGGGATATTGTGTGTAGATCAGTGACACAGCATCTCAGTTTAATCCATTTTAAATTCAGGCTGTAACACAACAAAATGGGTAAACAGTCAACAGGTGTGAATACTTTCTGAAGGCCCTGTTTTTAATGTCACATGGTAACCAATCATTTCCCCAAGCGAATGAATCAAGTACAACTATATTCAACACAGAGATAGCTGCGTTCACACACACACATCTCATCATATTTGATATGGATGGTGTCAGTGGTGTGGTGCTATTTTTTTAGGTGAGGGAGTGCAATTTTTTTTTTTATAAAATGATGTTATCATTACTCAATCAAAGTTTGTGCTGACAGATTAAATATCATTATAAAATAGGTGCATCAAATGCATCATCCAATTGCAACGTCTGCCTATGCCCACGCGTATTCTGTGTTCTATTTTTAACATCTTAAACGTTCTATTTTTAATACCCTCAAACACCAAAATGGGCCATTATCACTTTCAATCATAAATGACAATTCTTCACGTTTTACCCGTGAAATGTCCAAACTGTATGCGGACTAATAGCCTTTCTTATAGGTCTATTTTGTTTCAATCAAAGCATATAGCCTGCAGTGCGCACTGTTGACTTGTGGCCGCATGACGAAATAAATGTGATTATTCAGCATCAGATAAGAAATGACTGCGATGGTGTTTTTGGTGTAACATATTATAGTCATACTATGCTACAGTAGGCTTATATGCTATTATATCCGGGTCTGTTATGTAAAATACGAATTATTCATTAGCCTATATGCCTACGTATCTTGCGAGACATTGATTTCCGCTTTGCTCTTAACTTTACTAAACTTTACTAAACGAGCACCATTGTGATAATTGTGAAGTGCTAATCTTCTATTTGTAATAATACTAGTAAGTGATGAGTAGGATTATTAGGCAGATACAACATCTGGATGTGGAGTATTTTAAGAGATTTAAGCGCCCTTTGAATCATGTTGCTGAAAGGACAACACCGTAACCAGGTGGTCACATATCATTCTGGGTTCAACTGCGCAAGAGGCCTCCGTGGAGTTTTATGAACATCAAGGCAGACACGGTGAATTTGGATGCTAGATCTCGTTGGCGTGATCAGTTTGTCTGCATACGCAATAGAGGCGGTACGTTTTTGTAAACTAAGCACTCAGACAGTAGGGCGAGTTCAAATGCGTATTACAAGAGCCCCAAGTCCATAAAAAAATGTTTTGAGGACACATGTTTTAGCAATCCCTAGTAGAGTACTGTCTGTCTGTTCTTGTTACGTCGGATTTGGCCCACTCAAAGTGGTCGGCAAAGTGGTCAAGCCTCCGACCAATGGGCCTCTGCACACATGCCAACAGACAAGTTATTCATCATTCCTCCCACCGCCAAAGAGAACGACAGGGAAGAAACCACCAGGCTGCTATAGCTTACATATGTATTTAGTTTGTCATTTTATAATTTTAATGGAATTTTAGTGGTACTTAAATATAATTTATTTTGAATTTATCTGTGTTTTCTCAAATTGTAAAAAGTGAGGGAGCACCTTGGACGGTGGATGAGGTAATTTACCTCTCAACCACAGGTGTGCATCTCCTACTTATTCCCCCTGACACCTGGAGAACCCCTCACTACGATCAAAGGTTCCACCCGGTGTATACACTCCCAGGGTTAGGAATATACTGTATCTGTGTTCATATGAATATCTGTCCTGAGGGGGAATATCATATCCTGGATATCAGGACAGCGATCACTCACCTCGGATTAGACAAAGATTTCTTCAACAACAACAACAGCAGCAAGCAGGACTCACACGATAGTCTCCAAACACCCCACAGGTCAGACATCCCAATTACTCACAATAGGAAGCGACGCAGAAGAGGGCACGACAAACGACAGTCGTGAAGAGGGCACGACAAAGCCTATTCCCCCTCAGGAAACTAAAAAGATTTGGCATGGGTCCTGAGATCCTCAAAAGGTTCTACAGCTGCAACATCGAGAGCATCCTGACAGGTTGCATCACTGCCTGGTACGGCAATTGCTCGGCCTCCGACCGCAAGGTACTTCAGAGGGTAGTGCGTACGGCCCAGTACATCACTGGGGCAAAGCTGCCTGCCATCCACGACCTCTACACCAGGCGGTGTCAGAGGAAGGCCCTAAAAATTGTCAAAGACCCCAGCCACCCCAGTCATAGACTGTTCTCTCTACCGCATGGCAAGTGGTACCGGAGTGCCAAGTCTAGGACAAAAAGGCTTCTCAACAGTTTTTACCCCCAAGCCATAAGTCTCCTGAACAGGCAACCAAATGGTTACCCGGACTGTTTGCATTGTGTGCCACCCCCCAGCCCCTCTTTTTACACTGCTGCTACTCTCTGTTTATCTTATATGCATAGTAACTTTAACTATACATTCATGTATATACTACCTAAATTGGCCAGACCAACCAGTGCTCCCGCACATTGGCTAACCAGGCTATCTGCATTGTGTCCCACCACCCGCCAACCCCTCTTTTTACGCTTCTGCTACTCTCTGTTCATCATATATGCACAGTCACTTTAACGATACCCACATGTACATACTACCTCAATATGCCTGACTAACAGGTGTCTGTATATAGCCTTGCTACTCTTTTTTCAAATGTCTTTTTACTGTTGTTTTATTTCTTTACTTACCTACACACACACACACACACACAGACACACACACACACACACACATACACACACACACACACATAGCTTTTTTTTCCTTCGCACCATTGGTTAGAGCCTGTAAGTAAGCATTTTACTGTAAGGTTTACACCTGTTGTATTTGGGGCATGTGACAAATAAACTTTTATTTGATTTGAGCGATAGAGGGTGAGGGAGTATAGGGTGAGGTTACAAATGAAGCAATGTGTGTCTTTGTGCGCACACGCACACTCGCACACATTCAAGCACTCACTTGTGCAGGCACGCATTGTCAGGGAAAGGGTAGGCTGTAGTACACAGAACAATGGGAATGTGTAACCCACACATAGAGATGAATGAGAATATGGGCAACATGATTGTAACATGAAAACGAGACTACAGCAAATTAGAATTTGGCCCAAAGAGCTACAATAAATTTGCCTGGCTACCCAGACTCCTTGGTCCGGCCAAACGCTATGCCACGCCCGCGGTTGTGAGTTTCTTCAAACGTCAGAGCAACGGATTGGAAGAATTGAGTCGTCAAGCAAACAAGAAATGTGAGGTTCCCCGACAGTGTGGAGATGTAATCCAACTTGAAATACAAAGGTCCTGTGGGGGAGATATTTCTTTAGATTAATCTCATAGCAGCAGTCTAATGGATGCATTTGTGTGCATATCCACCATTGGTGTTCATAGATAAAGACCCATGATGGCTGAATGGTTGCTGCATTACAGTAACCTCTGGAAGCATCTAGACAGTGTATGTATCCTGCTGCCTCCCCAGGGTCTCTCCAGTGTTCAGGTATAGATAATCACAGTCTAAGAGCTCAGAGGAGAGGAGAACAGCTCAGTGCATCGACCTATATTCATCTGTTCTGCTCCTCTCTCCCCCTAAGCCCTGCTACTGTGGACTCGATGTTCCAGCACCAAAGAGAGAAGAGACAGCCCCCCCCCCCCCTCACACACACACAGAGAGAGAGAGAGAGAGAATGACAAATACATGCACATATACACAGAATAGGACATACTGAAGCACAAGGCAGAAGTGAATGAATACACACACACGCATGTGCACACACGCAAGCATGCATGCACAAACCCACACACACCCACACCTTCAGCTACAAGGTTTGTGCCACACACCATGTGTGTGTCCATGCCCACATGAAAAAAAAGATGACCGTTTACTAAAGAATACAACAGTACTTACTGCAGAATTCTAGAATTAACTGTAGTCTACCGGGGAATACTATACTACACACTGTAGTAATCCTTGATCATGTGTGGTACTTTCTATAGAATGTTGCAGTATACCGCTAAAACACTGTAGTAAATACTACAGTAATGTCAGAAAAAACACTACAGTCCGCTAAAACACTCGCAATTTGTGCCACCCGTAATTGAGAGACTTACATGCCAAGTATTGACTAAATATTGTGTTTCCTATCCGTTCAGACCCCAGTCCTACCTTACATACAGGCAGTAGCGGTGCGTGGGTAAAATCACCGGGGGAGCCAGTAATTGCGTTGTTTGCTCTATAACCTGTTAATGCATATGCCTTGCGACCGTGATATACAGGCCTAAAGGCAAAGAAAATAATAAGGCACAGTGGCAGAATAAATCCAACCAAACCTATGTTTTATCACAAAACCGGATAGCAACATCTGTCCAGTGAAGTTCACAAAGCATTTTGCATGTCCAGTAACAGACAGTTACATGACCCGCAGCATGGTCAAGCAGGTTAATGTTTCCTATGTTCGGACCACTAAACAACTTTTGATTTTAGAACCAACGAGTGTTATTGCAGGTCGCAAAAGAAAACAGGTGCTGCCACTATTCCAGCACCATTTCAACTTCAACATTTCAACATAATCGAATCACCTCTGCTTGGTCTGATACAGTGACAACTTAAAGATAACCAAAAACAATTTAGTCCAATCAACTTAAGCTAAATATGATGTCTCTGTCCATGGTTCTGATTTCTGGATGCATGTGTGCCTGTTCATGCAAGTAGACAAACATGTTGACTCACCCTACTTGTAGAGAAACACCAATGCCATCCTCCTCTCTTTCACCACTCTATCATACAGTACACACTTTTATTTTTTGTTGTCCTAGGCTACCTAGCTAAAATGCTTGTTCGCTAGCCTAATTTCCATTCATGGGCAATGTTAGCTAGTTAACATTAGCCTTCTACATCTGGCTATCGTACATATTTGACCTTCCAACCACTCAGGTCAGGGGCACAACAATGTATGAATTAATGGTTGGAAAAATGTCTAATTTAGGAAAGGGCAAATTTTAACTAGCTGGCTGCCGGAGGACAACAACACAACGAGATGCAACAATTCAAAAAAAAATTCTGTCAATGACATATGCTCTCAATAGGATTTGATAGGAGTGAAGCCAAATCCAAGCTGGCTTCCCTTGACACTTTTGTTTGGTGGGCCAGGACCATTCACAGTTGAGCTCACTCAGTTTAGTTCAAAGCTGTTTGGAAAATGTTGTATACTTTTTTGTCAATGCAGGCCAGATGCTCGCTGGCTTCCCTTGCCTTCAACGCTATGGGCGGCAACAATGTCACTCGTCACTCGTTTGGACCAGACAGCATCAGATAGATGGGCTACATGTAGAGAGACAGAGAGGCACTGTTTCGCTCTCTTGGATGCTTTCTCCTTAATTGATACATTAAGCCTCTTGCGAATTGAAGGAGATTCATGAAACTCAGAGAGACTAAATGACTGTTTAAGATGAATTACTATTTAAAATATCTATATATATTGGTACTTTTTTTTTGAAAAGCCTGACTTCCCTTGGCATCCATGAATACACACCACTGCCTACAGGTTATGGAACATTTGGTATTTGAGTATTTCTCCAGTATGTTTCCTGAATGAAAAAGCCTCCACTTCTATGTCAAAGATAATACAAAATAATAAATGATAGCAAATACTACAGTAATGTCTACAAACACACTACCTTAATTACTATAGTATTAAACTACAGTTTTCATGTACTACAGTATTCATACTATAGTTACTATAAATGCTATGTCCCATTTGGCTCAGTTGGTAGATCGTGGTGCTTGCAATGCCAAGGTTGTGGGTTCAATTCCCATGGGGAAAATCCATCCATTCCATTTCGCTTAGTACAATACCAATTGCCATTACATCTTGGAAATCGGCACAAAATGATGCATGTGTGTGTATGTGTGTGCTTGTGTGTGTGTCTAACATAAGCTGGGATTCGCAAGGCCCCCTTGCCCAGAATAGCCTCTCTTATTTGGGAAAGCAGAAGTGATGTTGTAATGCTGGATAATTGTCGGATGGAACGAGCGAGGGAGGGTTAGGAGAGAGAGAGAGAGAGAGGGAGAGAGAGAGAGAGAGAGAGAGCACAATGGAGAGAAAGCAAAAGAGAGGAGAGGCAGAGACAAAGAAAAAAATATCAATACACAGCAACATAGAGAGAGAGAGAGAGAGAGTAAGAAGAGACGGAGATACGCAACAAGCGACAAAGAGAGAGAGTCAGAGACAGAATGTAAGACGAAGAGAGAAGGGAGAGATGGACGGAGGAGAGGGTATAGGTTACATAACAGTGTCTAGACACCAATAGCAGTTCATAGGGATTGTCGGAGGCAGAGTTAATTAGCTAGCTTGATTGCTTGAGGTCTGCTCTCTTCATAAATCCAGGAGAGGTTGATTATCTCCTTCTAATTCTTCTCTTTCATCTTCCCCTCTTTCCTGAAGCTTCTCGATCCTAAGCCGCATTGTGTGTGCGAGTGTGTGTATGCGTGCATGCATGTGTGTGTGTGTTTATTTCCAGATAGGATTTACATGCTAATGGAATTTATTTCGGGGTGACAAACCTCTTCATAAAAACAGCCGACTGCGGTTGGTTGGGATTCACATGAACTATTCTAAATGCAGGAACCTGGACATCTTGTAGCTCTGTAGGACCAGTTCCGGTGACCACTGTGGTAAGCTGTTGATACTGAGTGTTTAGCTACAGTTATTCTGAAACTCTCTCTCTCGGCTGAGGGAAGCAGCTGTTGCCCCTGACAACCTGTCTCTGGGCTCTGATGGGATGTGGAGCTGTGGCTGTGGAGCTGTCCATGATGCTGAACGACCTATCATCTTCTAACAGTCTACTCCTCTGACTATCATTGTTATGCCATAAATATACAGATACAGACCTGAATCAGGCTAGCATAGCAACTGTGTTCCACTCACTGCTGGCCCGTATTCACAAAGTGTCTCAGAGTAGGAGCACTGATCTAGGATCCGTTTTGCCTTTAAGACAATAATGAAAATGCTTATATAGACAGGGTGGACCTGATCCTATATCACTCCTACTCTGAGACACGTTGTGCATAAATACAAGCTCTGGATTGCATAGTATTGTGTGGTGGGAGTGCACACAGAACAGAGACATGAATCAATTTCAGAGAAAATCAGGGTTCGTTTTATGATCGTAATAAAATGCCAGTTCATCCACAGAGACCACTAATGACCGCGGTGTGGTGATTCCTTTATAATGAATATGTACCATTGAAAGAGAGACTATAGGACATAGTGTACTGTAGGTTCGGTAATATCTCTTTCAACAAACAAAAACAGCGCTGCGGGCGGTAACACACACGTACGCACACGCACGCACACACACACAACCCAGCAGAAAGAAAGGCCTGCTGTAAGTGAAACTAGGGCAGAAAATCGACTGTTGGGTAGGGGCCAAGAACAGCAGAGACAGAGACACTATTATCAGCTAATGTGGTGGACTGGGTTAGAGAACATTTACATAGTTACAACCTTGCCTCCTGACAACACACACACACACACACACACACTTCACAGGAACACTAAAGCCAGGGTAGAATGAGGAAGAGAAAGAATAAGAATAAGCTACACAGATAGAACATGAAGTGGAAAGAGACAGAAATGGAAGCTCATGTAATAAGAGAGAAATGAGAGAGAGAGAGAAAGAGAGATAAGGAAAACAAAATATAAGTACCTCCACGACACTCACTGTCAGCTGGTTTCACTTGGATGGGACGAGTCATCTGCAGAGAGAGAGAGAGAGAGAGAGAGAGAGAGAGAGAGAGAGGGCAGAGTGAGGGGAGAAAGAACGAAAGAGATGCAGAGCGAGATGGTTAATCTCATGCATTATTATCATTATATTTTGTAACTTTATTTAACTGGGCAAGTCATTTAAGAACAAATTCTTATTTACAATGACAGCCTGTGTCGGTGGAGATAACATCCTTTCTGTCTTTTTCTCCCTTTCATTCATCTCTCCATTCATCCACTAGATTGATGGGGACCAATCACCACCTCGCTATAAACCTTCCCCTAACGTAGCTCAGATTCATAGACTTGGAACTGAGCACGGAGGAAATGTTGACGTTGTAAAACGCAGGAGGACCCCGGGCCATGAAGGTTTCCCTGCAGAACATCTTTCACACTGCTAAATCACACATAACCATGTTATTCTTCCTAGTTACAGTCACATGGAGTCAAGTAGGGTTAAGTGGATTGTACGTCCTCATACAGAATACTGTCAGGTTTCTGAGAGAACCGGTAGTGTGGGGAGAGAACCCTGTCTGCTGACCGAGAGAAAGAGAGAGAGAGAGAGAGAGAGAGAGAGAGAGAGATAGAGAGTGTGTGAGAGAGAGAGAGTGTGAGAGAGAGAGTGAGAGAGAGAGTGTGTGTGTGAGAGAGAGAGAGAGAGAGAGAGAGAGAGAGAGAGAGTGTGTGTGTGAGAGAGAGAGAGTGTGAGAGAGAGAGAGAGAGAGTGAGAGAGAGAGAAAGAGAGAGAGAGAGTGAGTGAGAGAGAGAGAGAGAGAGAGTGTGTGAGAGAGTGTGTGTGTGTCTCTGTGTCTGTGTGTGGGTGTGATCTTGTGTGTGCATGAAAAATCACTTGTGCGCATGTCTGTGTGTGTGTGTTGGCATGAATATGACACGGCTGTCACAAGAGATTCCACAGTCAGGCATCTCTGCCATAAGAACATGCCAAGCCGTGATATGCAGTGAAAGCTCCGAACTGAGGAAAAAGTGGAGCCTTATATAATCGGTTTTATTTTTTGCCTGATTCCTTACATTTTCCCCCCCTAATTCCATTTTCTTCGTTTTTGTTATTCCAGGTTTCAGTTTTTCCCAATTTTTTTTTGGGGGGGGAGGGTTTCCCTCTCAGAATTACACTTTATTGTCATAACATAAGCATCATCGCTAACGGCTACATAAAGTGGTAGACAAACACGCACACAGACAGGGACATTCCTGTGAATCAATGTTTAATGATAATCTTGGGCAGAATACTGAATTTTCAAATAAATACATTTGGTTGATTTCCTGCTAAATTCATTACATTTTTGAATATTGTTCAATTCCGTTTTAATGTCTGGATTCCGTGATTCCGTCCATGTTCTCTGCAACACTGATTTTATTGGGGCCTACTCCACCCTTCCATAACACAGCACACTACCCCTCCACCCTTCCATAACACAGCACACTACCACTCCACCCTTCCATAACACAGCTCACTACCCCTCCACCCTTCCATAACACAGCTCACTACCCCTCCACCCTTCCATAACACAGCACACTACCCCTCCACCCTTCCATAACACAGCACACTACCACTCCACCCTTCCATAACACAGCACACTACCCCTCCACCCTTCCATAACACAGCACACTACCCCTCCACCCTTCCATAACACAGCACACTACCCCTCCACCCTTCCATAACACAGCACACTACCCCTCCACCCTTCCATAACACAGCACACTACCCCTCCACCCTTCCATAACACAGCACACTATACGGTTACTTTAACCATATCTACATATCTACTTTTATAGCCTCGCTACCGTATATAGCCTGTCTTTTTACTGTTGCTTTATTTCTTTACCTACCTATTGTTCATCTAAAACCTTTTTTGCACTATTGGTTAGAGCCTGTAAGTAAGCATTTCACTGTACACCTGTTGTATTCGGCGCACATGACAAATAAACTTTGATTTGATTTGACTACCACTCCACCCTTCCATAACACAGCACACTACCACTCCACCCTTCCATAACACAGCACACTCCACCTCCACCCTTCCATAACACAGCACACTCCACCTCCACCCTTCTATAACACAGCACACTACCACTCCACCCTTCTATAACACAGCACACTACCACTCCACCCTTCCATAACACAGCACACTACCACTCTACCCTTCTATAACACAGCACACTACCACTCCACCCTTCCATAACACAGCTCACTACCACTCCACCCTTCCATAACACAGCACACTACCACTCCACCCTTCCATAACACAGCACACTCCACTCCACCCTTCTATAACACAGCACACTACCACTCCACCCTTCCATAACACAGCACACTACCACTCCACCCTTCTATAACACAGCACACTACCACTCCACCCTTCCATAACACATCACACTCCACCTCCACCCTTCCATAACACAGCACACTCCACCTCCACCCTTCTATAACACAGCACACTACCACTCCACCCTTCTATAACACAGCACACTACCACTCCACCCTTCCATAACACAGCACACTACCACTCTACCCTTCTATAACACAGCACACTACCACTCCACCCTTCCATAACACAGCTCACTACCACTCCACCCTTCCATAACACAGCACACTACCACTCCACCCTTCCATAACACAGCACACTCCACTCCACCCTTCTATAACACAGCACACTACCACTCCACCCTTCCATAACACAGCACACTACCACTCCACCCTTCTATAACACAGCACACTACCACTCCACCCTTCCATAACACAGCACACTACCACTCCACCCTTCCATAACACAGCACAATACCACTCCACCCTTCCATAACACAGCACACTACCACTCCACCCTTCCATAACACAGCACACTCCACCTCCACCCTTCCATAACACAGCACACTCCACCTCCACCCTTCTATAACACAGCACACTACCACTCCACCCTTCTATAACACAGCACACTACCACTCCACCCTTCCATAACACAGCACACTCCACCTCCACCCTTCTATAACACAGCACACTACCACTCCACCCTTCCATAACACAGCACACTACCACTCCACCCTTCCATAACACAGCACACTACCACTCCACCCTTCCATAACACAGCACACTCCACCTCCACCCTTCCATAACACAGCACACTCCACCTCCACCCTTCTATAACACAGCACACTACCACTCCACCCTTCCATAACACAGCACACTACCACTCCACCCTTCTATAACACAGCACACTCCACCTCCACCCTTCTATAACACAGCACACTACCACTCCACCCTTCCATAACACAGCACACTACCCCTCCACCCTTCCATAACACAGCTCACTACCACTCCACCCTTCTATAACACAGCACACTACCACTCCACCCTTCCATAACACAGCACACTACCACTCCACCCTTCCATAACACAGCACACTACCACTCCACCCTTCCATAACACAGCACACTACCCCTCCACCCTCCCATAACACAGCACACTACCACTCCACCCTTCCATAACACAGCACACTCCACCTCCACCCTTCCATAACACAGCTCAGTACACCTCCACCCTTCCATAACACAGCACACTACCCCTCCACCCTTCCATAACACAGCACACTACCCCTCCACCCTTCCATAACACAGCACACTACCCCTCCACCCTTCCATAACACAGCACACTACCCCTCCACCCTTCCATAACACAGCACACTACCACACCACCCTTCCATAACACAGCACACTACCACTCCACCCTTCCATAACACAGCACACTACCCCTCCACCCTTCCATAACACAGCTCACTACCCCTCCACCCTCCCATAACACAGCACACTACCCCTCCACCCTTTCATAACACAGCTCACTACCACTCCACCCTTCCATAACACAGCTCACTACCCCTCCACCCTTCCATAACACAGCACACTACCACTCCACCCTTCCATAACACAGCACACTACCACACCACCCTTCCATAACACAGCACACTACCCCTCCACCCTTCCATAACACAGCACACTACCACACCACCCTTCCATAACACAGCACACTACCACTCCACCCTTCCATAACACAGCACACTACCCCTCCACCCTTCCATAACACAGCTCACTACCCCTCCACCCTCCCATAACACAGCACACTCCACCTCCACCCTTCCATAACACAGCACACTACCACTCCACCCTTTCATAACACAGAACACTACCCCTCCACACTTCCATAACACAGCACACTACCCCTCCACCCTTTCATAACACAGCTCACTATCCCTCCACCCTTCCATAACACAGCTCACTACCCCTCCACCCTTTCATAACACAGCACACTACCCCTCCACCCTTCCATAACACAGCACACTACCACACCACCCTTCCATAACACAGCACACTACCACTCCACCCTTCCATAACACAGCACACTACCCCTCCACCCTTCCATAACACAGCTCACTACCCCTCCACCCTTCCATAACACAGCACACTACCCCTCCACCCTTTCATAACACAGCTCACTACCACTCCACCCTTCCATAACACAGCTCACTACCCCTCCACCCTTCCATAACACAGCACACTACCACTCCACCCTTCCATAACACAGCACACTACCACACCACCCTTCCATAACACAGCACACTACCCCTCCACCCTTCCATAACACAGCACACTACCACACCACCCTTCCATAACACAGCACACTACCACTCCACCCTTCCATAACACAGCACACTACCCCTCCACCCTTCCATAACACAGCTCACTACCCCTCCACCCTCCCATAACACAGCACACTCCACCTCCACCCTTCCATAACACAGCACACTACCACTCCACCCTTTCATAACACAGAACACTACCCCTCCACACTTCCATAACACAGCACACTACCCCTCCACCCTTTCATAACACAGCTCACTATCCCTCCACCCTTCCATAACACAGCTCACTACCCCTCCACCCTTTCATAACACAGCTCACTACCCCTCCACCCTTTCATAACACAGCACACTACCCCTCCATCCTTTTATAACACAGCTCACTACCACTCCACCCTTCCATAACACAGCTCACTACCCCTCCACCCTTCCATAACACAGCACACTACCACTCCACCCTTCCATAACACAGCACACTACCACACCACCCTTCCATAACACAGCACACTCCACCTCCACCCTTCCATAACACAGCACACTACCACTCCACCCTTTCATAACACAGCACACTACCCCTCCACCCTTTCATAACACAGCTCACTACCCCTCCACCCTCCCATAACACAGCTCACTACCCCTCCACCCTTTCATAACACAGCTCACTACCCCTCCACCCTCCCATAACACAGCTCACTACCCATTCACCCTTTCATAACACAGCTCACTACCCCTCCACTAGAGCCATATAAAATCAGTTTTTTCCTGATTCCGTTTACTCTTTTCCCAAATTCCCTTTTCTCTGTTTTGTTAATCCAGGTTTCAGTTTTCATTTCTGTTTCAGTCGTTCGCCCTCAAAATCACACTTTATTACTAGAAAAACAACAACATTTGATCTTTAAGTCCATAATCATGCTTAAATCACATCAGGAGACAACTTTTGAGGACTGGGAAAAAAACAGGAAATGTAGATTTTTGGGTGTGCACCAGCCAGAGACCGTTGTTTGGTTAGCTATGCTTCTGTAGCGCTCGTGTGGTTGCAGAGTTTGCAAAACAAATGGCCGCTGGATTGATGCAAATAATCATGATATCATTCTGCCAGGTCAAATTAATGCAAGTTCAATACTTTTAGTTGATTTCCTACTAACTTCAATAAAAACAAAATGAATTCTGTCTTAATGTCTGGATTCAGTGATTCCGACCGCGATTTTATACAGCCCTACAAATGGAAACAGCGGTTGTAAAACCGTACATACAGACACCGCAAGAGTTTGGTGGCACCTTCATTGGTGAGGACGGGCTCATGGTAATGGCTAGAGTGTTATAGGTGGAACGATATCAAATGCATCAAACACATTCCATTTACCCCGTTCCAGCCATTATTATGAGCCGTCCTCCCCTCAGCAGCCTCGACTGGTAGACACACACGCATCACGCACGTTACACCATACAGACACACACAGCACAGCCCTTAGATACCAACGAGCCTCAGGTTACGACACACACATGAACATACACACGAACACACACATGAACGCACATACACACACTTTGTATTGTCTTCTATGTGTTGACTCCCAAAAAGGGTAACTAAAACAAATGGGGAACCCATGCAGGTAAAGAAACCTGGAATTCAACATATTTCTGCATCTCAGGCTGCATGTATTAGCAGTTTGTTTAACTGTGAGCAGCCTATTGCAAACACAGTTGTTGTGAGGCTGATCTAAAGCCCTCTGGGGTCTTAATACTTCTGGTTTAACTTTGTTAAATAATAGATGTGGGCTGACTCTTCCACCGAAGGTTCTGCTGCTGCCGGACTTCGGGGAGTGTTCTCGTAGCGAGATAAAACGCTCTCACAGAAAAATATAGAGCACATTAATACACAGGCTCTCTGAGAAAGACTAAACATGCCTGTGTGTAAGTGTGTCCTACTATGACGTCTTCATGTGTTCTTGGCAGGCACCTCTCTCTACAAGGAAACATGGACTAGATGAATAATGTGTTGCATCTCAGCGAAGCACTGTGGCAATTAAAACCAACGAAGACAGGCAGTGTAGACAGCCATATACTGCAGTTGGACACGGTCAGAGGGAGAAAGAAGGATGAGAAAGAGAGGCATAGGGGAGTGACAGAGAGAACGAGTAAGAGAGAAACAGAGAGGAGGGCCAAACATGTGAGTTAATGAGAGACTCAGCAGTGACAGAGAAGGTCATGGTCATCAACCTGAGGGAAGAGTGCCTCTGTCACCGCACGCACGCGCTCACACACACACACACACACACACACACACACACACACACACACACACACACACACACACACACACACATAGTTTTGATATCTTCACTATTATTCTACAATGTAGAAAATAGTAAGCATAAAGAAAAACCCTTGAATGAGTAGGTGTGCCCAAACTTTTGACTGGTACTGTACATATACAATGTTGTGCACTTATCATGAGTTTACTGTGCTGTAAAAGCGCAGAGTAACAGAGGGATTCTGAGGTAGAACACACACACACACGCACACGCACATGCACACGCACACACACACACACACACACACACACACACACACACACACACACACACACACACACACACACACACACACACACACACACACAGCATATCCCTGTGTCATCACCTGTGTCTTTTGAGAATGATTCCGTCACAGTGAGGATCACCATGTGGAACAACACTATCTAATCCGTTTCTGTGCACTGGATTAATGAGAGCACAAGTCGCAAGGGGAGCGTAAACCACAATGGTACCGCTCATGGGGCTCTACTATAGCCTAGTGGCCTGGCTCAGGTTGTGAATCCATCAATGTGAGGCAGAAATGTCACGGCCAAGCGCATAATAGATTGTGAACAATGCATCAACAATACACAAGCATTCGCTAAGACACAGACATAGAATTTCTGGTGGTACATTGTTCAAAGGAATCTGTGTGTACTGCATGTGTGTTTGTGTGTCTGTGCATGTGCGTGTGTTAATCTTCATTTCGAAACCTTATCCGCTGTTTTGAGAAGGCTATTTGAAATGATACCTCCCCTAGTCTATCTATGCCATAAAATAAAAATCTATAAAAAAAAAACTTCACGCCTTTTCATTGGCTAAACATGGACGTCAATCGTCACACTAAACACTTGTTTTAATGGCAGTCTGTCTGTCTAACCTACACCCCACCAAATCTATTATTAAGCCTAATTAATTTTGCATTACAACATCGCAGATGAATAATAGATCAGAAGTGAGGGATAAGAGAGAGAGGGGAGGGGGAGAGGGAGAGACATGCAGAGAGACATGCAGCTGCACAGTGCAAGCAGCCAATTATTTCTGATGAAGCTGTCACTCCTCCAGTAAAAGGAGAGAAGGGTGAGAAAGAAAGAGAGGGATGTGAGAGGAAGGGAAACGGCAATTAGAGACGAGTGAAAACCTCCTCTGCGCACACACACACACACACACACACACACCCACACACACCCACACACACCCACACACACACACACACACACCCACACACACCCACATACACACACACACACACACACAAACACGAAAGAGAGAGCTAGGATTCAAAAGAAAGAGGGGGGTGAGAAATAACTAGATAAACCATTAGAGGGAGGGAGAGAGACTGTGAGAAAGATAACGAGAAAGAGAGAGAGAGAGAGAGAGAGAGAGAGAGGGAGAGAAAGAGACAGTAAGACAGAAAGAGAGAGGAAGAGACAGAGTGAGAGACAGGGGAAAGAGAGAGCGACAAGGGGAGAGGAGAGTGGCATTAATATGGGTTAGTGGGCATGAGAAGAGCAAGCTGTTATTTTCCATTTCACACTGCTTTGGGGGGTTGGCCCTGTTATAGTATTTTATACGACACATTCGAGCTTCCCATCTTGCATGTCGGCTATGTGTCTGAAACTCAGTGAGTGAGTGAGTCTGTGAATCCCAAACCACCACCTTGCCCCTACCAACTCGCTCTGAGTGCCTTCCATTGTCAAGTGTTTCTGACGAACCTCCGACGGTGACTTACAGAGAGGGGAAATGGGATCAAGAAACCCATCAACTTCGGGACACACTCCTGACTTGTAAGATTCACTTTTTAAATAATAAAACTAGCATGAAATTCAAATGAACAAATCCCCGCTGTAGTTTTACCATATATAGTCACAGTTAAACATTTAATATGGGGGATGTTATATCTGTTACATGTGTCAAGTCTCGAAATCGGACCTAAATAAATGCACGTGAATATAATAAGGCACACCTCCATTCTTGTGTATAAAATGGGGCAAACTCCTAACATATCGCTGTGCGTGTCGGGATAGCACTTCGCCCTAAAGCCTGATGCCTTGCTGGCTCAGTCGAAGTGGCTATCTGAGGGTCTAATTAGCCCCAACACCCTCAATAATTTTCACTCCCTGTGCTTTGGGACACTTGTGCAACTGGCAGAGGCGTGTGTGAACGCAAACGGAGGGCCGAGGGGCAAGGGGAAGAGGTGAATAAGGATTCAGCCACAGAGTGCGCTGTCTCTCTGTATCCTTCCTTTGCTTCTCCACCTCCCTCTCCCTCTCTCTCTTTCGCTCTCTCTCACTATGGATCGATTTCAGTGTATTTGAATTCTTTCATTTATAATTTGTATTAGGATACAGAATTTGAACATTATATGTTTTAATTTGTAATGCAACATTTGTATCACTTAATTCATAAATAAAACTTGTATTTCATAATATGAAACTGAATTGAATGCATATTACATTCAGTTTTAAAATTTGAATTGAATTTAAAATTCAATATTTGTATATTCAGTTTCAATATGGTATATATTGCAATCATTGTCCGTGTATCAAGTTTACAAACTATAATTTCAAGTTCATCAAAGTTTCATATACTGTATTCAACTTCTCAGATGCATTCAGATTCAGTTTTCAAATTCATTCTCTAAATTGAAATTCAAAACCAGAGAAAAAAAACAAAAAAATCTTGAGAACAGAGAGAATCAAACTCTCTAAACAGAAGCTTATGGCGGTTTCTGAATCCAATGTGGCATGCTGAATATATTTTCCCATTTAAGTGCAACAGAGGTGGTTTAGTGATCCATGCATGGGATGAGCAACCTTGCCTGAGACCTGAAGACGTATTAGTTTGACTGTTGGGGTTCTAACCCAGGTCTCCTGTGTGCCAGACAATGCAACTTTTCAGGTCTCAGACAAGATACTCGTCACGCGAGCGTGGTCACCAAACGACTTGTGTTACACTTTACCCCCATTTGACCTCCTTGAAAATATTTATCCAAGTCAGAGGACCAATGCCTAGGCTTTAGTTCAGCTAGCTAACATAGGGGCGGAAGGTAGACTAGCGGTTAAGAGTGTTGGACCAGTAATTGAAAGGTCGCTGGTTCGACTCACCGACTAGGTGAAAAATCTGTTGTTGAGTCCTTGAGCAAGGCACTTAACCCTAGCTGATCTGGATAATAGTGTCTGCTAAATGACAACTTTTTTTTAAACAAAAATGAAAAGTCTTAATTCAGTCAGTCACGTTACCCTTATAATGACTACCATTGCCAGTGTTTAGATACTGACCGTTTCTTGGAATTGATGGCTTTTACAGTTGTGGCTAGATGGAGTACAGCTACAGACAGAAGTGATTTTACATAGCAGGTTAGGAGAACTAATGCAGCAGGTTAGGAGAACTAATGCTGCAGGTTAGGAGAACTAACACAGCAGGTTAGGATAACTAATGCAGCAGGTTAGGAGAACTAACGCAGCAGGTTAGGAGAACTAATGCAGCAGGTTAGGAGAACTAACGCAGCAGGTTAGGAGAACTAACGCAGCAGGTTAGGAGAACTAACGCAGCAGGTTAGCAGAACTAAACCAGCAGGTTAGGCGAAACTAAGGTAGCAGGTTAGGATAACTAACACATCAGGTGAGGAGAATTAACATAGCAGGTTAGGAGAATTATGTTAAGGTTAGAAAAAGGGTTAGGCTTAGCTGAAATGCTGTCCCTGACGTGACAACTACATGGAGCTCTAATCCATCTAACCACAACCACACTGTAGAAGCCATCAGTCCTGAGAAACCATCGGTATCACAACACCTGGACACTTGAAACGAACACGTTCACCATAAAACTAAGGCGTGTCCAAGGAACAGGTCTTCAGGTTCCTCATCACATAAGCATGGCTCACCGAACCGCGCTCTTCTGATGAGTAACCTTGCAGGAGCTTGAAGACTTGTATTAGTGTAGCGGATGGGGATGGTGTAAAACTCACTCCTCAGCCTGATGTGTCGCCCCGTAATTGAAGAAGGCCTTTTTTAATAGCACGAGGGGTTGGAATGTTTCAGGAGTGTGGTCACATGTGTTTTTGAGGGAGAAATCCCGAGTTCTAGTCTCCAAATGAGCTGAATCAGGGGGAAGCGGTACTCGCTAAGCGGGCAGCGTGGCATCCTTTGCAATAGTGCCACTGGACTGAGATCTTGTTCAACCATTGGGGTCGCTGTGACATCGTGTCGTCCTTTACCTGAACTTATCCCTATGCTTTGTCTAAGTAGGCTAACACAGTCTTGTGACATGCAGGAGACCTGGTTCAAACCTTATAGAGGCCAAATTATTTTTGTTTTTTTGTGACACCCCCATCTAACAGGCCTGGCCTGTGAAATATTAGGGGAACCGAAGACAAGTCCATGTTGCAGAGAGTCTTAGCTTTCTTGAATAATAACTTATACCCAACATGGTTCAAATGCTAGAGCCAAATAGGAAGAAAATATATTCAACATGTCACATTGGCTTTAGAAACTGCTAGACGCTTCTGTTTACCACAGTGAGTGTTTGATTCTATCTGTTCTCCTCTACTTTACCTGGCTGGCAATGTACCACCATCTGATGTTTTGAATCTGAATTTAGAGAACTGCAATTGAAAACTGAATCTGAATTCATCTGAGAAGTTGAATATCCAAAACTTTGGATTTGGTAAACTTAAAATTAAGGTTTTTAAACGTGATACACAGACATGAATGCAATATCTACCATATTGAAAATGAATATATAAATGTTGACTTATGAATATTTAATTCAATTGATATTGAATTGTTAAACTGAATGTAATATCAATTCAACACAGTTTCAAAACATGAAATACAAGTTCAATTTATGAATTAAGTAATTCAATATGTGCATTACACATTTTAAAATATTAAATAAAAATTCTAGATCCTAATGGAAATTCAACATTTTGGAATTCAAATGAAATTTCTATTGGCTCTGAAATCGCTCCATAGTCTCCAAACACACTCTCTCTCTCTCTCTCTCTCTCTCTCTCTCTCTCTCTCTCTCTCTCTGTATGTGTAGTGGGCTGGAAAAAAGAGGAGCAGAATTCGATTATTTTATGTAACGGAATGCTGCTCCCTACACTGCTGCCACTTGGCATTGACCTACAATAAATCTAGACAAACAAACAAACACACACACACACACACACACACACACACACACACACACACACACACACACACACACACAGACACAGACACACGCACGCACACACACACACACGCACGCACACACACACACACACACACACACACACAAACAAAACGCACACCCATATCCCTCCTTTTCATCTCACTCTCTCTCTCTTTCCTTTCTGCCTCTCCCTTCAGATCTTTCTTTCTCATCTGCTTTCTCTCTCTTTCTGTCTCTATCTGCCTCACTTTTCAGTTTCCCTTCTCTCTCTCTCTCTCTGCCATTCCTGCCCCTGCTATTCCTGCTCATACATGGCTCACAGAGTGAACAGTCTCAAGCTATCTACATGGCTCTGTTTACTGCTGTTTGTACAGTACCTTCTCTTTCTCTCTTTCACTCCACCCTCTCCCTCCCTCTTTTCGGTCTCTCTCTCACTCTCCTCTCTCTCATTCTCCCCAATCCTAAAGGAATTGGCAACTCTTCCCCAGATGTCTTTGGGAAAAAGCTTTTATACCATCTTTCATTCTGTACAAAACCCTGGCAGCATGTAGGCGGCGGAGTACTCACCCCAGGTAGGGTTTTCTGCTCATGCAATGCATTCTGGGCTTTGATGGCAGAATCCCGGGCACAGTAGGTGAGAAACGCACAACCTGTCAATCAAAACAGATCAACAAGGGTTAGTCACACACACACATTTTTTTATTTTATTTTATTTTATTTAACCTTTATTTAACTATGCACACACACACATGCTTGCTCACTCGCACACACTGGTATACACACACACACACACACGCACACACACACGCACACGCACACGCACACACACACACACACACACATGAAGGACACATAGCCTAATCCTGTTGATCATATATGTATAGCTTGCCAATGTGATGCAAAGACATGAGCGTTGTTAAAAAATACCGAACATTTCGACAATAAACATTGAGATCTTTTTGATTTTTTGCCAGATATTCTAAATGTTTGTTTGCATCACGACACACTAGGATGGCGAGAGGATAAACTGTAGGCTATGCGCGCACCTGGCGCAAAACGGTGAAGATAGGTGTGTAATAATTAGGGCAAGAAAAAAAGAGTTGGGATGCTACAGTAGCCCTTATAGCAAAAAAATGTACCTGATATTTACCGAATATCCCACAAGTCACATGGGGTTTTTAGTAGGAGCCTACAAGGTACCTAGGCTAACACACTACTGCTAGAACAGACACCACAAGAGATAATAGATGATGAGAGACACTATCTATCACAAAAAGGTACAAACATGGAATGACTATTGCGTTTCATACAGATGATAATTACAGTAATTACAATGTAACGACCAACTGTAGCCTAAGAGGAGGCGCAGACCCGACATAAAACGCTACCTTTATGCATGCCTGTGTATCGGTCCTTCAGAACAGACAGTTCGTGGATTTTCCCAAACTGTTCAAAGAGAGGTTTCAGGTCTTTTTCCTCGAGGTTCCGCGGAATCTGTCCAATGAAGAGCTTGATGGCGTCCTGGTCTTTCATGGCGCCGCAGTCCGTGTGCATGGAGACAGATTCTGGTCCGTTCATGGGTTTCGGAACCGGGATGTGCGCGAGCTGATTCTGATGAGGGATAAGTAGGAGCGGCTGCTGTAGAAGCAGGTTGACGGGGGCGGGATGAGTCGGCTGGGGATGATGCTGCTGCTGATCCCTTCTGCTTTCACTTTGCGTAAATCTGGCCATGCTGAGCGGGGAGCAGGTTGGAGGAGAGTGACAACACACACACTGAGACACACACACACTAGTACTGAGATGGAGAGAGGATGCACTCAGATGGAAACGACACGGGCTTGAAGATAATCGTTGGTTCTTGAGCGACACCTCCAGGAGATGATGATTTACTGACTCAAGGATAGATATACACTACACGACCAAAAGTTTGTGGACACCTGCTCGTCGAACATCTCATTCCAAAACCATGGACATTAATATGGAGTTGGTCCCCCCCCCCCCCCCCTTTGCTGCTATAACAGCCTCCACTCCTCTGGGGAGGTTTTCCACTAGATGTTGGAACATTGCTGATGGGACTTGCTTCCATTCAGCCACAAGAGCATTAGTGAAGTTGGGCACTGATGTTGGGTGATTAGGCCTGGCTCACAGTCGGCATTCCAATTCAAAGTTGTTAGATGGGGTTGAGGTCAGGGCTCTGTGCAGGCCAGTCAAGTTCTTCCACACCAGTCTCGACAACCATTTCTGTATGGACCGCGCCACTCGGGAGCCCAGGATTGTCATGCTGAAACAGGAAAGGGCCTTCCCCAAACTGCCACAAAGTTGGAAGCCTTGAATCATCTACAAAGTCATTGAATACTGTAGCATTAAAATTTCCCTTCACTGGAACTAAGGGGTCTAGCCCATACCATGAAAAACAGCCGCAGACAACTATTCCCCCTCCACCTAATTTTACAGTTGGCGCTATGCATTGGGGCGTGTTGCGTCCTCCTGGCATCCGCCAAACCCAGATTCTTCTGTTGGCTTGCCAGATGGTGAAGCGTGATTCATCAGTCCAGAGAACATGTTTCCACTGATCCAGAGTCCAATGACGGCAGGCGTTACACCACTCCAGCCCACGCTTGGCATTGTATATGATATTAGGCTTGTGTGCGTCTGCTTGGCCATGGAAACCCATTTCATGAAGATCCCAATGGACCGTTCTTGTGCTGACGTTGCTTCCAGAGACAATTTTTACGCTTTATGTGCTTCAGAACTCTGCGGGCCAATTCTGTGAGCGTGTGTGGCTTACCACTTCGATGCTGAGCCGTTGTTGCTCCTAGACGTTTCTACTTCACAATAACAACACTCAGAGTTGACCCGAGCAGCTTTAGCATGGCAGACATTTTCCGAACTGACTTGTTGGAAAGGTGGCATATTATGACGGTGCCACGTTGAAAGTTACTGAGCTCTTCAGTTAGGCCATTCTACTGCCAATCTTTGTCTATGGAGATTGCAAAGGGTGTGGCTGAAATAGCCGAATACACTAATTTGAAGGGGTGTTTACATACTTTTGTATATGTAGTGTAGCATAGTAAACGTAAATCCTGGACAATTATACTGAACAAAAATATAAACGCAAAATGCAACATTTTCAAAGATTTTACTGAGTTACAGTTCCTATAAGGAAACCAGTCAATTAAAATAAATTAATTATGCCCTATGGATTTCAAATGACTGGGCAGGGGAGCAGCCATTGGTGGGCCTGGGAGGGCATAGGCCCACCCACTTGGCAGCCAGGCCCATCCTCTGGAGAGCCAGGCCCAGCCAATAAGAATGACTTGTTCCCTGAAAAAGGGCTTTATTACAGGACATAAATACTCCTCAGCACATATTTTTGTTGAGTGTAGTATGATATGTATTAATTTGTGTATGTACATCATCCATTTTGTATGATATGTTACGAATTTCAATTTCTTGTGGCTAATGCCAACTTTAGCTAGGTGGTTAGCTAGTCTAAGGGTTAGTTTTAGGGGTTAAGGTTAGGGTTAAGCTTAGGTTTAGGAGTTAAGTTAAGTTATTAGTGTTAGGGGAAGGGTTAGCTAACATGCTAAGTAGTTCCAAAGTAGCTAAAAAGTGGTAAGTAGTTGCAAGTTGCTATTTAGCTAAAATGCTCAAGTTGTCCTTTAGGTTGCTAGACATTCACATTATACACCTACCCCTGATTTAATTTTGCCTTGAGTAGCGTTCTGTCTTTTGTAACCACACCAAACGTACAGTAACTTATCATACTAATTTAAGTGTCCTGGATTTACGTTTACTATGTGTCTAGACTATGAGACCAGTCTGGAACTGCACCTGTGATCAGCATGGCCTCTGTTTTACAGTTTTACCCATTTCATTATTGTGACTTATTTAGAAAAACACTTTATTGATATTAATCTATTGTTTGTTTCATTTAAGTCTTTTGTTTTTCGGTGTGAAATATACCAAGAAGTGTTACCCTCACCCATCACTGGTAGCTTAATGGGGGGTAAGAAATGAGAGAACGGAAACTCTAGAGATCTTAGTTTGATCACTCTGTTGCAGGAGAACTTTTCTGCATTGCAGGACATTTTTTTTTTTTTTAATTGGTTTAAAAAGTCTTCTGACATTTGTAATTCCCACTTTGAAATTTCAGACTTGATTTTCCATTATGAAAATGTATCAAACCCTACACAAATGTCCATTAATTATAATCCACATAATAATTCACATTTCCTGTTGCTGCATGATTATTTTCCCGCTGTAGCAAACTGGCTCAAATTAAGATCTGTATGTACATGCAGTATATGTCCGATAGCTACAAAGCAGTAACCAGAATTGGTGGTTATTGAGTGACACTTTGAGGTGGGTATTTAGAGTTGCACTTGTGATTAAAATGACTACAGTATACGAAGGCAATTCGGTAACAGTATACTATATTAACTGAAACTATGCGGTATAACTCTGCTAACTATGCAGCATACAGAGCTTCCACCTGCCAGTCCTTACATTGCCTAATTTTCTTCAACACCACTGATCTCAGAAGACTTGCGAGATATGAGTCTCTTGATTAATCCTACAGCACCCCCCCCCCCCCCCCCCCAAATAAGATAAATAAATCAATAATAGTAAATATACAACACACAAAAAAACATCCTTGCCTTCATTGTACTAACACTTGTCTTTTCCTACTTGCACGGACTTTGTTGATAACTACTTTGAGGAAAAATGTACTTACTAAACTGTGATATGTGGTTGACTCTCACAGACTATCTTAAGATGAATGCACTAACTGTAAGTCGCTCTGGATAAGAGGGTGTGCTGACAAAAATGTCAAATGTAAATACAGTGCCTTGCAAAAGTATTCAGACCCCTTGGATTTCTTCAAAAAATGTTGTGTGTTACAAAGTGGGATTAAGATTTATTTAGTTATTTATTTAGTCATTTTGTCAACAATCTACACAAAATACTCTGTAATGTCAAAGAGGAAGAAAAATTTACAACAACAAAAAAAGTTCAAAAAATTAAATTATAAGTATTCATAAGTATTTTCGCCCTGAGTCAATACATGTTAGAAACACCTTTGGCTTCAATTACAGCTGTGTCTACTTGGGTAAGTCTATAAGAGCTTTGCACACCGGGATTGTCCAACATTGCCCAGTATTTTTCTCAAAATGTCTCAAAAGCTATTTCAAGATGTTGGGGATCATGGCTACAGCTATTTTCATGTCTTGCCAAAGCTTTAAGTCAAGCAAATTTAAGTCAAAACTGTTATTTGGCCACTCAGGAGCATTAATTGTCTTCTTGGTAAGCAACTCCAGAGTAGATTTGGAGTTATGTTGTAGGTTATCGTCCTGCTGAAATGTGAATTCCTCTCTCATTCTCTGTTGGAAAGCAGACTGAAGCAGGTTTTCCTCTAAGATTTTTCCTCTGCTTAGCTTCATTCAGTTTATTTTTTTATCCTGGAAAAACTCCCCAGTATTTGCAGATGTCAAGCAAACCCATACCATGATGCATCTACCATCATCCTTGAAAATAAGGAGGCAGTAACTCTAGTGATGTGTTGTGTTGGATTTGCATTCAGGCCAAAAAGTGTATTCCTTTGCTGTTTTTGTCTTCTTCTCAGTATTACTTTAGTGAATTGTTGCAAACAAGGTGCATGTTTTGGAAAAATGTTATTCTGTATATTTGTATTCTTCTTTTCACTCATTATTGTGGAGTCACTAGAATGTTGTTGATCCATCCTCAGTTCTCTCCCATCACTGAACTTGAACTCTGTAGCTGTTTTAAAATCACCAATGGCCTCATAGCAACATCCCTGAGCAGTTTCCTTCCTGTCCTGCAGCTCAGTTCAGAAGGTCAACTCTATATTTGATGTGTCCGAGTGGTTAAATACATAATCCACAGCATACTTATTAGCTCGACCATGCTTAAAGAGATATTTGGTGTGAAATCATAGTTTTTTTTTCATTACTAACCATTTCTCTGTCCCCCATATTTACAACATCAATAAGGTATTTCAGCCAAGTAATGAATTTCAACACATATTAAACTACAAAGACCAGGGAGGTTTTCAAAAGCTTAATTAAAAAAAAAGGGCAGTGATTGGTAGATGGGTAACAATAACAAATCAGACATTGAATGAGTCCATGTATTTTATTATGTGATTTGTTTAAGTCATTTTATTCATGAACTAATTTAGGCTTGCTCAAACAAAGGGTCTGAACGGCTATATTTTAGTTATGATTGTTTTGTTATGTGTGTTCTATGCTCCGGATGCACACACAAATGTCTTCTTTCACCAACAGCAATCATCGTTCAAGCGGTCCAGCTCTGTGGAAGAACGAGTCTGATAAGACGTTCCCTTCCACATGTATCCTTACCTTTCCATCGTCCCACCCTCCAACCCTTCCTCAATCACTCTCGTTCCCCACATTCCCTCCCTCCCTCCCTCCCGTCAGTCAAGTTACAGATAGTAAGGTACACAGTCACTCCCTATAGTTTCAGTGACAGTTGAAGCATAGCTTGATGGAACTACACAACAGATGGTGTGGGAAATGGACACATCTGGACATGAGCCCAGCTGGCTGCTGTAAGGTTGTGAAAACATTCTGAAAAGTTTTGTTTTGTGTGTGTAGGCTACCAATAAACGTTTCAAAACATTTTGCAATGTTCCAGGTTGCATTGATACTATTGAATTAAGAAAAAAATTATGAATATGGGTCAACAAAATGTACTGGATGAAATCATTGTACATGTAACTTTGAGATATTTGGCATGGTCCTCTCTCTGATCCATAGCCCCTGAAACAAAGTCAATACGCAGTTCTATATTTCACTGTGCTTGCTAATGACAGTTTAGTTAGTTAGCTAGCAGGTCTGCATAATAAAAGTACATTTCAAAGTAATAAAATTCAAATGGTTTGCTTGCTGGACAGCAATTTTTTTGTCTTCTTAATAATTGTCAGTTTACTGAAGTACCTTGAACATTCTAAAATATCAAATCAATTCACAACCTTGTACAATATCGCAAAACATTGCAGTAAGGTTTCATGCAAGCTGGTACCATTCCACAACCTTATACAATGTTGGAGAATGTTTTGGAAAACTCAAACATCAAAACATTTCAAGAGAAACTATTTTAAGCTGTATTGGAACGTTGGCAAAGGTTAGTTTTGGTTGTGCATAAAACGTTGCCAGCTGAAACATTATACAACCCGATTACAACGTTGCATAACGTTGCATTAAGGTTTTGTGCCAGTTGGTATGACACCACAGCCATTTACAATGTTGGAAAATGTTTCAAAAACAGCCATTTGAAAATGTTTTGTGAGAAACATTCTAAACTGTAATTTCTACTTTGGTTAATGTTATCGTTTGGTTTTCCCCAAACTACAACGTTGAGACAATGTTACCAATTAGTAACATTTTGCAACCTAATACAATGTTGTAGAAAGTTACCAAAATGTTCTGTGAAAGCTACTTCTGATGTCTGAATATGTAGCTAGCTTTACTGTTGGGAGTGAAATATTCCTTAAATGTATACTCCACTCTCCAACCACCTTGCTCCTACTTGCGTTCATATCCATTCTGGTTCCAAACCAGACATGTGGGTTGGAAAGTCTGTCATTCAGAATCTCACACCTCTTAGATATCATCCTTACCAACTTGCCCTCTAAATACACCTCTGCTGTCTTCAATCAGGATATCAGTGATCACTGCCTCATTGCCTGCGTGCGTGATGGGTCCGTGGTCAAACGACCACCCCTCATCACTGTCAAACGCTCCCTAAAACACTTCAACGAGCAGACTTTTCTAATCGACCTGGCCCGGGTATCCTGGAAGGATATTGACCTCATCCTGTCAGTAGAGGATGCATGATTGCTCTTCAAAAGTGTTTCCTCGCCATCTTAAATAAGCATGCCCCATTCAAAAAAGATGTAGAACTAAGAACAGATATAGCCCTTGGTTCACCACAGACTTGACTGCCCTTGACCAGCCCAAAAACATCTTGTGGCATTCCCCATTAGCATCGAATAGCCCCCGCGATATGCAACGTTTCAGGGAAGTCAGGAACCAATTTACTCAGTCAGTTAGGAAAGCTAAGGCTAGCTTTTTTAAACAGAAATTTGCATCCTGTAGCACTAACTCCAAAACGTTTTGGGACACTGTAAAGTCCATAGAGAATAAGAGCTCCTCCCACCAGCTGCCTACTGCACTGAGGAAATAAATCTACGATAATTTATTATTTCAATACATTTTCTACGGCTGGCCATGCTTTCCACCTGGCTAACCCTACCTACCCCGGCCAACAGCTCAACACCCCCTGCAGCATATTGCCCAAGCCTCCCCCACTTCTCCTTCACCCAAATCCAGACAGCTGCTGTTCTGAAAGAGCTGCAAAATCTGGATCCCTACAAATCAGCTGGGCTAGACAATCTGGACCCTCTCTTTCTAAAATTATTAGCCGAAATTGTGGCAACCCCTATTAATAGCCTGTTCAACCTCTCCTTCGTATTGTCTGAGATCCCCAAAGATTGGAAAGCTGCCGCGGTCATTCCCCTCTTCAAAGGGGGAGATACTCGAGACCCAAACTGTTATAAACCTATATCCATCTTGCCCTGCCTTTGTAAAATCTTCGAAAGCCAAGTTAACAAACAGATCACCGACCATTTCGAATCCCACCGTACCTTCTCCACAATGCAATCTGGTTTCCGAGCTGGTCATTAGCGCACCTCAGCCATGCTCAAGGCCATAAACGATATCATAACCACCATCGATAAAAGCCAGTACTGTGCAGCCGTCTTCATCAACTTGGCCAATGCTTTTGACTCTGGCAATCACTGCATTCTTATCGGCAGACTCAATAGCCTTGTTTTCTCAAATGACTGCCTCACCTGGTTCACAAACTACTTCTCTGATAGAGTTCAGTGTGTCAAATTGGAGGGCCTGTTGTCCAGACCTCTGGCAGTCTCTATGGAGGTGCCACAGGGTTCAATTCCCGGGCCAACTCTTTTCTCTGTATATATCAATGATGTCGCTCTTGCTGCTGGTAATTCTCTAATCCACCTCTATGCAGACGACACCGTTCTGCATGCTTCTGGCCCTTATTTGGACACTGTGTTAACTAACTTCCAAACAAGCTTCAGTGCCATACAACTCTCCTTCCGTGGCCTCCAACTGATTTTAAATGCTAGTAAAACTAAATGCATGCTGTTCAACCAATTGTTGCCCACGCCCGCCCGCCCGGCTAGCATCACTACTCTGGACGGTTCTGAATTAGAATATGTGGACAATTACAAATACCTAGGTGTCTGGTTAGACTGTAAACTCTCCTTCCAGACTTACATTAAGCATCTCCAATCCAAAATTGAATCTAGAATCGGCTTCCTATTTCGCAACAAAGTCTCCTTGACTCATGCAGCCAAACATACCCTTGTAAAACTGACTGTCCTACCAATCCTTGACTTCTGCGATGTTATTTACAAAATAGCCTCCAACACTCTACTCAGCAAACTGGATGTAGTCTATCACAGTGCAATCCGTTTTGTCACCAAAGCCCCATATACTACCCACCACTGCGACCTGTATGCTTTCATTGGCTGGCCCTCACTACATATTCGTCTCCAAACCCACTGGCTCTAGGTCATCTATAAGTCTTTGCTAGGTAAAGCCCCACCTTATCTCAGCTCACTGGTCACCATAGCAACACCCACCCATAGCACGCACTCCAGCAGGTATATATCACTGGTCATCCCCAAAGCCAACACTTAATTTGGCCGCCTTTCCTTCCAGTTCTCTGCTGCCAATGATTGGAACGAATTGCAAAAATCACTGAAGCTGGAGTCTTATATCTCCCTCTCTAACGTTAAGCATCAGCTGTCAGAGCAGCTTACAGATCACTGTACCTGTGCACAGCCAATCTGTAAAAAGCACACCCAACTACCTCATCCCCATTTTGTTATTTATCCTCTTGCTCTTTTGCACCCCAGTATCTCTACTTGCACATCATCATCTGCACATCTGTCACGCCAGTGTTAATGTTAAATGTAAATTATTTTGCCTCTATGGCCTATTTATTGCCTTACCTCCCTACTTTTCTACATTTGCACACGCTGTACATAGATTTTTCTATTGCGTTATTGACTGTACGTTTGTTTATGTGTAACTCTGTGTTGTTTTTGTTGCACTGCTTTGCTTTATCTTGGCCAGGTCACAGTTGTAAATGAGAATTTGTTCTCAACTGGCCTACCTGGTTAAATAAATGTGAAATTTATATACAGTATATATATTTTTAAAAACACTTAAGAGCCTTGTTCTCCTCACTGATACCAGGTGAACACTACTGGTGTGAACACTACTGGCCACCCCAGCTAACAAACTTTCCCCACACCTTTAGAGAATGTTCCCTTAAGAGTCTCATTTGGTCATTACCTAAAGTTTTCATAGGAACGTTCCAGTCACGTGCAAGGACTGTTTCCAAGAAACAATTCCCTTTAATGTCACAAAGAACTTACCCAGAACGTGGTTACCATGTTCTCAGAACATTATATATTAATGTTCGACACCTTTAATTGGAATGTTGCAAGAACGTTCCTTTGTCCAGTTTTTTGAGGGTTAGGCGAATGTTCCATCAACGTCACACAGAACATGGTTGCCATGTTCTCAGAATACAAGATATTCATGTTCTAGGCATGTCGCAAGAACATTCCTGTGTGTCAGTCATCAAATCAAATCAAACTTTATTTGTCACATGCCCCGAGTACAACAAGTGTAGACTTAACCGTGAAATTCTTACTACCAAGCCTTTAACCAACAGTGCAGTTCAAGAAGAAGAAAATATTTACGAAGTGGACTAAAATAAAAAGTAATAAAAGGTAACACAATAAGAATAACAATAACGAGGTTATATACAGGGGGTATCGAGTCAGTGTGCAGGGGCACAGGCTAGTTGAGGTAATCTGTAATTATTACCCTTTTGAGGTAATCTGTAATCTGTGGGGGCGAAGTGACTGTGCATAGGTAACAAACAGCGAGTAGCAGCAGTGTACGATTTTATGAATAGCGATTTTATGAATTAGCGATTTTATGAATTGTTTTTGGGGGTAGAAGCTGTTGATGAGCCTTTTGGTCCTAGACTTGGCGCTCCGGTACTGCAGCAGAGAAAACAGTCTGGAGTCTCTGACAATTTTATGGGCTTTCATCTGACATTATTATATAGGTCCTATTATATAGGTCCTGGAGAGCAGGGAGCTTGGCACCAGTGATGTACTGGGCCGTTCGCACTAGCCTCTGTTGCGCCTTACAGTCAGATGCCGAGCAGTTGCCATACCAGGCGGTGATGCAACCGGTCAGGATGCTCTCGATGGTGCAGCTGTAGAACCTTTTGAGGATCTGGGGACCCATGCCACATCTTTTCAGTATCCTGAGGGGGAAAAGGTTATGTTGTGCCCTCTTCACAACTGTCTTGGTATGTTTGGACCTTAAAAGTGTCTCTGTTGGCAAGGTTAAAGACATATAAACAGTGCTTTTCACATACAGTAATTATTATTATTATTCAACATGTCCTCACCTGGGATTTGAACTCACAACCCCTTGGTTCACAGCATTCTGGTCTTCCTGCTATGCCACCATGTAGAGTATGTGAGCATTATCAGAGAGAATAGTGAGTTTAATTTGATTTACTTATCTCAGCAATTTGTCCCCTACAAATTGCTGAGATAAGTAAATCAAATTAAACTCACTATTCTCTCTGATAATGCTCACATACTCTACATGGTGGCATAGCAGGAATGATGTAACCCAAATTGTTGTGAGTTTGAATCCCAAGACATGTTGAATAATATTTACTTTATATATGAACAACGTAAGTTGAAAACTTTGTGAGTGTCCCTGACCTTGCCAACAGACAAAGAACTGTGACTGGATCAGGGGTTCACCAATCAGAGCAACAGTGGCAAGGGGTGACGCACAATTAAACGTTTTTTGGGGGTGAGAACGTTTCATTGGGACCATCAAGCGATGTCCGGACAACAGATACACAGGAATGTTCCTGCAATGTCCCCATGAAACATGTCTAGAACATGAATATCTTATATCCGGACGACATAGCAACCATGTTTGGTGTGATGTTGAGGGAATATTCTCCTCACCCTCAGAAAATTGGACACAGGAATGTTCTTGCAATGTTCATGTGAAACATGCATAGGAAATTAGTTTCTTATACGGAGACTGGTAACCATGGTCTGCGTATGTTTGGTGCAGTGGCGACCCTTCATTCAGGGCAGGTGGGGCAAAAGCCTGTTTTGAATGTTATTCTGGCATTCATTTGTGTCACATATCAGTTTGCAAACAATGTAAAAAATTCTATGTATAATTTTCCTTGAGTTAACCCTTTCATGTGTGAGTTCCAAATATCTCTAACGGTCGCACCAGCGGGAGTTTTTTTAACGTGTGTGATGTTAGAGCGTTCTCTCCGTTCCAGAGTGTGATTGTTACGCAACACTACAAACCTGTTTTTATTCATAGGCTGTTTTCAAATTGTCAACTTCAAAAAAAATTCTAACAAGTTTTTTATTTTCTAAGAACAGTTTGAATTGAGGTGTGTTACGCCTCATTCATTCACATAAAAGTAGTAACTAACTTTTGCGGACCAATTAATTTCTTAGACATTTCTGACCAGGACAAAATTCCCAAAGCACTTCCCAATTGTTTGTGAAAAGCTGCATACAAACATGGTCTCTTTCTTGAGTGAGGCAACTCCAAAATGCATGTGTTCCAGCCTAGCTCAGTGCTTTCTGTGGTGGATGGGCAGCCAGTGAAAGCACAGAGCTTAGGCGTTGGTAATCTTCTCTAGTTGCGCCGTGATTGGCTCAGTGTTCAGTCACTTATCTGAACATTACATCACCACAGAATCTACAGGGAGAGCTAGGCAGTTCAATCCCCCTTGGGTAATGCCATAGAATTACAGTAGAAGTGCCCATCCAAGAAGGCTCAAGGTCATTGGCCACAGATAAAATTAGGTCAATTCACATTATGTCTAGCGTAGCTTTGACTGCACTGATCATGCCAACGCCATACTTTCCAAATCTTAGCTAGCTAAGCAGTCATCATCATGAATCACATAGACAATCTCGTGGCAAATCATTTTCAATCATTCTCATATGAAGAGAAATGTACAGATAAAACGTATCGGTCCTCATCAGCCATTGGACATAAACATTACACAACAAGTCGGAGATCGCAAATTTCACAATAAGTGGTTTTCGGAAGGAATCAGTGGCTAACTGTGAGTGTCGCAAAGCATTCACTATTTTTGCTTCCCCTGCCTGCCATACGGTGGAGAGGGTGTGTGGTCCAAATCTGAGTTGAAGGATTTGAAAGATCTGTCTGAAAGGGTCACTTTTCCAAGCTTAAAATAAAAACGTTCACATGCAACAGAAACAGATCGGAAACGTTTGAATACAATGGCTATGCTGTCAATCCAACATGACTTCATTCAGAGAATGCCAGACTTTGACGACAAAGTTTGACCACGAGGACCGTCGCACCACCTCCCTGTTGTAGTGAGCACAGCACAACAGCGAGTCCAAAAATGTATTGTATGCTGCTGCGTAAATGATGTAACAGCAACTACATTTCGAACAACTACATTTGCCAAACTGTAGAACAACCACAATTCCATGTGTTCCACATGTGAGCACTCGCAACATATAGCCTATGCTACTAAGCACAGACTAAAAACATAATACAATGTAAAATATGCTTAAATATTTCATCTGTTTCGAAAAACATTGCACTGCTATGAAGATTTTTACTGTAGGAGCATTTCGTTTGAAGATAATTCTGTTGACTGCTTGGAGGGGGTGACTAAGGCCAGTCTTGCCTGCGACCTGCGGAGGTGGTACTCGAAACGTGAGAATTTTTCAGCTTTAAATTAGGCATACTGTACATTGTCTAGCCGCGGGTCATTTTTTGATAACTCTCAAGAATCTATCATAGTATAAAAACAGTTTTATTTATTCTCCACTATTATCAACAAAGTAATTTATCAAAGACAAGTGTAACTAATATCAGTCATTGTTCGAAGATGGAGCTTCATTCACATTGCTTCAACTTCGTTAGGTTGATTTCACCATCAAGTACCTCTTAGATGTGGTTCTGGACCTGTTCCGACCGACATTTTGATGTACAAAGCGCTCTGTGAATGTCATAGGGTCCCGTGCTTTATAATGCCAGAAAGTCCTATTTGTGGTCTCTCCACTCCCACTCTCTTAGCAGAGCTGACTTGAAGTGTCAGGTTTCAGCCCCCACATTTGCATAGGGCGTGATGTGTCACATTTTCTTGCCAATCCAGACAAAGGAACGATTTCCTGTGCCTGTGAAAGTCACAGCTCCACTTGCATATGAAACGGGAGAGACTAGAGGAAGCAACAATAGTAATTTCATCTCGCTCTGCTATTCTCAGCTGGATTTAGAGCTATAATAATTCATCTCTCTGGAGAAGTGAGTTGGTATGAACCAATCCAGATATGAGCATCGCCAACCGGTAGTTGTATCAGTCTGTCTGTGTGTCTGTCTGAGACAGACGCCGACAGGCAGGCAGGCAGACAAACATACAGACAGACTCAAAGAGACAGACTGACAGACAGAGAAAGAAACAGAGCTAGAGAGACGGAGAAGGATACTGAGCCATTCCCGTGCAGAGTTCCCCCTCCCCAAGTGCAATATTTCAGCCATTTCGGGTAGGTATAATAACAGAAGATCTACTGTCATCTCTCTCCCTGATGAGACCGTTAATACCTGCTATTTGACTCCTTCAAATGAGAGCTGGTGAAAAGGAAACAAAAGTTTGAAAAAATATAAATGGATGTTCGAAAGCACTGAGAAACAATGCAGCACGTATGAGACACGCTGCAAAAAGCCTCGTTTCTTAGAACCAATTTAGATACTGTTCGATAAGATCAAAAGATGGTGAAATTAAAACGCCGATAGATGGTATAGTGCATCTAAACAATAGTGCATCTATCTTTGAGTATAATGCATCTAATAAAGCATCTAGTGCTGCTCTAGGATCAGTTTATCCTCTTAGATAATAATAAATATGAGTATGTAGACAGGGGGGGGGACCTGATCCTAGATTAGCACTCTGACTGAGACGCTTTATGAATACAGGCCCTGGTCATTTAGCAGTTGGTCTTTGTTTGCTGAGCTCATTGTCACAAAATATGTTGAGAGAAAACAGGATCTAGCTACAGTATCACTGAAAGGGTTAATATTAGTTTAAGCTTTTTAATGGGCATTCCAACATGTCACACAAACACCAATCATATTAACATTCCATTTGGATGAATCAAAAATGAACTATGGAATCTGAACTTCTCCCGAAACAGGTTATACAATTAAGATACATATCACTATGATACAGATGTAGTAACACAGCTACATGTACTGTATAATACAATGATTATCAAGTGAATCAATAAAGATATCAGGATAAATGACAGTTCAGCAACACAACATAAAGAGGGAGATATCTTACCTACTGACAGCAGTAGTAAAGCTAAGGTGATGATAGAATTCAATCAAATCCACTTTGTGGAAAACACACACGGGTTGAATGGAGGGTACCTGGTTACCGAGATTTACAGAGATTTACCGCCCAAAACCACTCCCGTTTCCTGGGATAAATAACTAAGAAATCAGTCAATTATAATAAAAGATTTACAGTATCAGTCAGGACACACCTACTCATTCAAGGTTCTTTCTTTTTTACTATTTTCTACATTGTGGAACAATAGTAAAGACATCAAAATGATTAAATAACTCATATGGAATCATGTAGTAACCCCAAAAAGCGCAAAACATATCAAAATATATTTTAGATTTGACATTCCTCTTGCCTTGATGACAGCTTTGCACACTCTTGGCATTCCCTCAACAAGCTTCATGAGGTAGTCACCTGGAATGCATTTCAATTAACTGGTGCCTTCTTAAAAGTTCATTTGTGGAATTTCTTTCCTTAATGCGCTTGAACCAATCAGTTGTATTGTGACAAGTTATTACATTAAAAAAATGTATTTCAATAAAGGTTAACTAGGCAGGTCAGTTAAGAACAAATTCCTATTTACAATGACGGCCTACCAAAAGGCCTCGTGCGGGGACGGAGATTGGAATTAAAAATTATAATATATATAGGACAAAACACACATCACGACAAGAGAGACAACATTACATAGAGAGAGCCCTAAGACAGCATTGCAGCAAAACCATGACAACACAGCATGGTAGCACACAACATGACAACATGGTAGCAACACAACATGGCGGCAGCACAAAACATGGTACAAACATTATTGGACACAGACAACAGCACAAAGGGTAAGGTAGAGACAACATTACATCACACAAAACAGCCACAAACATCAGTAAGAGTGTCCATGATTGAGTCTTTGAATGAAGATAAAAAACTTTCCCGTTTCAGTGTTTGCTGCAGGTAGGGGTGGTATACAGAAGATAGCCATATTTGGCAAAAGACAAAGTCCATATTATGGCAAAAACAGCTAAAATCTAATCAAAATCAAATCAAATGTTATTGGTCACATACACATGGTTAGCAGATGTTATTGCGATGGTAGTGAAATGCTTGTGCTTCTAGTTCCGGCAGTGCAGTAATATCTAACAATTCCACAACAACTACCTACTACACACAAATCTAAGTAAAGAGATGGAATAAGAATATATAAATATATGGATGAGCGATGACAGAGTGGCATAGGCAAGATGCAATAGATGGTATAAAAATACAGTACAACAGTGAGCACCATAATTCATTGGACAGTGACCATTTTTTTGTTATTTTGGTTCTGTACTTTAGCACTGAGTTTGAAAGGATACAATGACAACGAGGGTGAAGTGCAGACTGTCAGCTTTAATTTGAGGGTATTTTCATACATATCGGATAAACCATTTAGAAATGACAGCACCTTTTGTACATGGTCCCCCCATTTTAAAGTACTACAAGTATTTGTTGAATTGGCTTCACAGATGTGTCTCGTTAGTCAGGTGTATTCATTTGTCTCGTTAGTGAATGCAGGAGAGCTGTTGGTGAATAGTATTGATTCTAGACTTTGCTATTGCCTTTGTAGGTTGTTGTTGGGGTGTGACAACATGAGGAAGACAGCAGTGTCGATGCAGATGAAGCTGGCCATCATAAGGCTCAGAAATGAAAATCAATCAATCAGGAACATTGCAAAAACCCTTGGCATGCCCAAGTCAACAATTTGGTTCTTCAATTATGTCAAATCTTCAATTTGGAACTCAATTATGTCAAAAGACCCAGTAGACTGAGGAAGACCACTGCAGTGGATGACCACAGAATACTCTCTATGGTGAAGAAAACCCCCTGACAACAGCCCAACAGATCAAAAACACTCTCCTGGATGCAGGTGTAGATGTGTCAAAGTCTACCATACATAGAAGACTACACCAGCAGGACTACAGAGGATACACTACAAGATGCAAACCACTGATAAGCCTGAAGAACAGAAAGGCCAGATTAAAAAGCACCTAAAAGAGCCCCAAGAGTTCTGGAAAAAAAGTATTGTGGACAGATGAGAAAGATTAACATGTACCAGAGTGATGGAAAGAGGAAAGTGTGGAGAGAAAAAAAGACATGCCCATGATCCAAAGCATACCACCTCATCTGTGAAACATGGTGGAGGGGGTGTTAATGGCTTGGGCCTGTATGGCTGCCAGTGGAACAGGCTCACTTGTCTTCATCGATGATGTGACTGCAGATAGAAGTAGAACAATGAATTTTGAAGTCTACAGAAATATTTTACCTGCTCAGATAAAACAAATGCCTCCAAACTCATTGGATGGCACATCATCATGCAACAAGACAATGACCCTAAACATACTGCTAGAGCAACGAAGGCGGTTTTGATGGCCAAAAAGTGGAAAATCCTTGACTGGCCGAGTCAATCACCGGATCTGAATCCAATTGAACATACATTTTACATGCTGAAGAGGAGACTGAAGGCAATAAGTTCCCAAAACAAGCAGGAACTGAAGATGGCTGCAGTACAAGCCTGGCAGAGCATCACCAGGGAAGATACCCAGCGTCTGGTGATGTCGATGCATCTCAGATTTCAAGCAGTAATTGCATGCAAAGGATATGCAACCGAATATTAACAATGATTACTTTATTCTACATTATGCTAAACTGTCCAATGTTTTTTGATGCCCGAAAATAGGGGGGACTATGTACAAAAGCTTCTATAATTTCTAAACGGTTCATCTGATATGTATGAAAATACCCTCAAATTAAAGCTGACAGTCTGCACTTCACCCTCATTGTCATTGTATCCTTTCAAACTCAAAGTTCTAGAATACAGAACCAAAATAACAAAAAAATGGTCACTGTCCAATGAATTATGGTGCTCACTGTATACATTTGGGATGAGTAATGAAAGATATGTAAACATTATTAAAGTGGCATTATTAAAGTGACTGTGGCCAATGATTTCAAATCTGTATGTAGGCAGCAGCCTCTCTGTGTTAGTGACGGATGTTTAACTGCCTGTTGGCCTCGAGATAAAAGCAATTTTTTGTCTCTCTGTCCCAGCTTTGATGCACCTGTGAAACCTCACCTTCTGGATAGTAGCGGGGCGAACAGGCTGTGGCTCAGGTGGTTGTTGTTCTTGATGATCTTTTGGCCTTCCTGTGACAACAGGTGCTGATGGTGTCCTGGAGAGCAGGTAGTTTGCCCCCAGTGATCCGTTGTGCACACCGCACCACCCTCTGGAGAGCCCGGTAGGATGCTCTTAATTGTACATCTGTAAAAGTTTGTGAGGGTTTCAGGTAACAAGCCAAATTTCTTCAGCCTCCTGAGGTTTCCTGAAGTCCACGATCATCTCCTTTGTTTTGTTGACTTTGATTGAGCGGTTGTTTTCCTGACACCACACTCCGAGTGCCCTCACCTCCTCCCTACAGGCGATCTCGTCATTGATGGTGATCAAGCCTACTACTGTTGTGTTGTCTGCAAACTTCATGATTGAGTTGGAGGCATGCATGGCCACGCAGTCATGGGTGAACAGGGAGTACAGGAGGGGGCTGAGCACGCACCCTTGTGGGGCCCCAGTGTTGAGGATCAGCGAAGTGGAGATGTTGTTTCCTACCTTCAACACCTGGGGGCGGCCCATCAGGAAATCCAGGAGCCAATTGCACAGGGCCGGCAGCCTTGCGGTGGTTAATGTCTTACTCACGTCAGCCTCGAAGAAGGAGAGCCCGCAGTCCTTGGTAGCGGGCCGTGTCGGTGGTACTGTATTATCCTCAAAGCGGGAAAATATATTTAGGTTGTCTTGAAGCAAGACGTCGGTGTCCGTGACGTGGCTGGGTTTCTTTTTGTAGTCCGTGATTTCCTGTAGACTCTGCCATATAAGCAAAGAGAAATGACTGTCCATCGTTACTTTAAGACATGAAGGTCAGTCAATCCGCAAAATGTCAAGACACATCTCAACATCAACTGTTCTGAAGAGACAGCGTGAATCAGGCCTTCATTGTCGAATTGCTGAAAAGAAACCACTACTAAAGAACACCAAGAAGAAGAAGAGACTTGCTTGGGCCAAGAAACACGATCAACTTGTTTGGTTACTACATGATTCCTACATGAAATATGTGTTATGTCATAGTTATGTCTTCACTATTATTCTACAATGTAGAAAATAGTAAAGAAAAACCCTTGAATGAGTTGGTGTATCCAAAGTTTTGACTGGTACTGTAAATGAACAGCATGCAGTGAAATAGAATTGTTAAATTATTGTATATGCTATGTCTAAATCTGGCTTCTCTACGGCCTCTGCATGACGAATCAACGCTCTGGGTAGGGACATACTGTACCGCCCATCTCAGTATGGAGCGTAGTTCACAATGTATGTAGACCTAGCATCTATCTCATCATGGTAACTTTTTTTATTTTGACAGGTCTACATTTGCTGCACAATTATAATTAACGTGCTTTGTTTAACTGTTTGACCAAACGTTTAGTTTGTTTTGTACTTATATTCGTGGTGTGGTTTTCATATAAGCCACTTTTGGGCTTCAAAACTCTTCCGTTTTCAACAGTTTTTTAAAATGTATTTGTACTTTCACTTACTTTCTTTGGTGCGAGTAAACAAAACCTAAAAAAAAGCAATGTCATGGTTTATCATGGTCTTGAACGATGTGCGTAATTCAAGTCCATATAACACAGTATAATACAGTACAAACTCCAAAAGATTAGCTTCTGAAACTAGTTTCATTTATTTACCTAAGAGAGCATTTAGCTAGCTATATCTATGGGCTTTTATGGTTTTTGGTCATGCATAAGGTGCAGTAGCCTGTATGTATTAGATAATGGCACAATCATTTAGGCTTTTTGGGCTTGGGCATTTTAAATGTTGTTTATGTAGGGTTCATAACATGTATTTAATATATGGCCCATCAGGCTCAGGTAGCATCAGGTTTGAATTTTCATGTTGATCAAAGCTATAATCAAATCCAGACATACTGTATTTATATGCTTTATAATGCTTTTGAATGACACTTCCGGGTTTGACATGAAATACTGGGTTACCTGGTAGAAAAGGGATTTATTCTCGGGATTGAACATTTGGAAAACATCAGGAAAATATTCAACCCTAAAACACACACACCACACACCTCCTCACTCTGATTTGCTACAGTGCTGGGTGTCCAAGGTGACCAATCCAACTAGTTCCACTAAGGGACACACTTTCAAAAAAAGAGCTCCACCTCAGGCTTCGATCTCAGTCAATCCAAACAGAACCCAAAGAAAGCCTGAATCTCTAGATGCCTGGCAGTAGCTCGCTCAGCAGTACCTCCCTCTCCCCCAGCAGCACATCTCTCTTCAGACTGGTTCCCTTGTTCACCACCTTCATCTTCATGGCCAGGCTCTTGACCTGGGCGGCCGGCACCGCGTCAAAGAAGAAGTCCTCGTTGAACATGGGGTTCCTGCTGTTATTGATGATGGTGCTCCTCTGCTTCTGCTGCTTGCCTGGGTTCAGGTAAAGAGACACGCAGCAGTTGATGCTCTTCACGTCCGTCTGTTTCTCGTACAGGTCCTCGGCGGCGAGCACTCGGACCCTCAGCCGGGCCGCCTCGGCATCATAGTGAGTGCTGAGCCTCAGCGTGCCACCTTTGTTGAGGTTGACCGAGTGCTCACGCTGGAGGAGGTCTGAACTCGCCCCCCCGGAGCCGGTCCCCTTGCGTCCCCGGAGGTTAGGGGAGGGAGGGCAACGCAGGCGGCGGCGCTGCAGACTGGGGCTGGTGTCGGGCGAGCTGCACTCGTTTGTGGACAAGGATCTGCGGCGTGCCAGGGTATGCTTGGCACGAGATACCTGAGAGGGAGAAAAAATCTGTGAAGGGAAGGGATGATTATATAATATTTCATATAGGGCCATATACACGAAATTCTGAGCTAAATGTATTTTAAAAACATGTACTTAAAGTGATCATCCTTAGATGTTAACATCCTTACTGTTTACCTTGGCCTGCGTCTCCTGTGTGATGGATCGGAGGAGGGAGGCGGAGCGGGTGAGGAGGGGGGAGGTAATGGGGGAGGACTCGGCCGAAGAGCACGTGTCGCTCTCACCCCCACTGAAGTAGCGGTAGGGGTTGGGGACAGAGGGCGTCAGGTGGTTCTCCCCCCGGTTGTGTCTCTGGGAGCCCGGGGAGGTATGGGGGCTGCTGGGGTCTCTGTGGAAGATGGACTCCTTGCGGTGGCTGTGGGGGCTCTCCACCAGTGTGGAGAACCCATACGAGGTCTGGACCTTGGGGACGTAAGGCAAGGACATGTCTGTCTGGGACTGTGGCTCTGCGTTGGTGTCTCCCCCCTCCCCTACCTCGCTCCCTGGATCGTCTGTGCTCTTAATCTGGATGATGTGGCGGTTAGAGGCCCTCAAAAGGTTGCGGGTGTCCTCGGCAAGACGAGAGAGCAGGCGCGGGCTGCGGGGGTTCAGGTTGCAGCTGCCCTGGGTCTGGCTGCAGATTGCGTGCTCGGAGGTGTAGGGGCGCAAGGTGGAGTGGGGCTGGGGCTCCGGCGTGAGGGACTCTGTCTCTGGGGGGCAGCAGATGAGTTTGTGGGGGATGAAGAAGTCAGGGATCTTACCGGGGGTGATGATGTTGGTGTGAATGGAGACAGGGTCTGTCTGGTTCTGCTGCTTGTCCCCCGATGACGCAGAGTGACAGCCATGAGAACCACGGAACTTCTCCAGGAGCCACATGCTTCCCCCCAGAGCCTGAAGTTAGCTAGCTGCAGACACAGAAGGACAAAACGTGATGACGTCATACAGTCACAGGTAGGTAGGAAACGACATCCCCTTGTGTCAACATGTAATTCAAACTCTGCATACAGAAAGATAAGAGTGGGAGAGTTCATAAAGGCAAATGTAGAAAAGTGGGTGGTTCTCAATAGTATGAACCTAGCAAACAGGGTAAGTCGAAAACAACATTAGGCAACGTTCTCATTAGGTCCATTTAAGGGTTTCGGCGAGACCTTATCCCACTGACGTTCTGAGAACATTCTAGGAGCCGTAAAACATGCATTAACCTCGGGACCATTAGACGATGTTCAGTACAGGTCACGGTTTGGTCTCAGTATAACGTTATATTGTCACGACTCCAACCGAAGGTGGCTCCCCTTCCCGTTCGGGTGGCGCTCGCCGGTCTACTAGCTGCCACTGATTCTTTCCTCTCCCTCCTTATGTGTTTATTGAGTACACCTGTTTTGAGTTGGGTATAATTAGTGAGGCTTTATTTGTCAGCCGGCCCGCCTGGTTCTTTGTGCGGGATTAATTATTGTGACCTTCTGTTTTGTGTAACTTTTGTGCACGTCTGTGAGTTACGTGTTTTCCCATTTCGTGGGTTTTGCTGGACAGTTTAAGTCCCCGTGTTTGGGGCGTTTGTTTTGTTATACGCGCTGTGTTTTCGTGGGGTTGGCTTATGTTCCCCGTTTTGTGCATTAACCTCTAGCACTTAGCCATCCCGGATCCGGGATCGTGAATACAGCCTCAAGCTCATTACCATAACGCAACGTTAACTATTCATGAAAATCGCAAATGAAATGAAATAAATATGCTAGCTCTCAAGCTTAGCCTTTTGTTAACAACACTGTCATCTCAGATTTTCAAAATATGCTTCTCAACCATAGGAAAACAATCATTTGTGTAACAGTAGCTAGCTAGCATTTAGCGTTAGCATTAGTGTTAGCATTCAGCAGGCAACATTTTCACAAAAACCAGAAAAGCATTCAAATAAAATAATTTACCTTTGAAGAACTTCAGATTTTCAATGAGGAGACTCTGTTAGATAGCAAATGTTCAGTTTTTCCTGAAAGATTATTTGTTTAGGAGAAATCGCTCCGAAAATCCAGTCATCAAAACACCTAACTTTTTTCCAAATTAACTCCATAATATCGACTGAAACATGGCAAACGTTGTTTAGAACCAATCCTCAAGGTGTTTTTCACATATCTCTTCGATGATATATCGTTCGTGGAAGTGTGCTTTCTGTCCTGAATCCCAGGAGAAAATGCCCGCAACTGAAGATTACGCACCAATTTAGACAAAGGACACCGGGCGGACCCCTGGAAAATGTAGTCTCTTATGGCCAATCTTCCAATGATATGCCTACAAATACGTCACAATGCTGCAGACATCTTGAAGAAACGACAGAAAGTGCAGGCTCGTTCCTGGTGCATTCACAGCCATATAAGGAGGCATTGGAAAACAGAGCTTCAGAAATTCTGCTCATTTCCTGTTTGAAGTTTCATCTTGGTTTCGCCTGTAGCATGAGTTCTGTGGCACTCACAGATAATATCTTTGCAGTTTTGGAAACGTTAGACTGTTTTCTTTCCAAAGCTGTCAATTATATGCATAGTCGAGCATCTTTTCGTGACAAAATATTGCGCTTAAAACGGGCACGTTTTTTTATCCAATAATGAAATAGCGCCCCCATAGACTCAACTGGTTTTAAAGTAGCACTACCCTGAACTCTCTGCTTCCTGCGCCTGACTTCTCACCCACTACACTCAGAACGTTACATATATAGTAATAAGGCATTTTGATGTCCATTAGGTAACATTACAAATAGGTTCCTATTTGGTTCTGTTAGGACGTTACCCCTGGGACATTCAATGCCCACAATGGGACGTTTCATGCTAGTCAAGGGGATGTCACGTAAACGTTCCCTGGGGGACCTTTTTGTAGCTCCCTGTAAAAGTTACCAGGACTTCACTGAGGACCATGTCAAAACTTTTTTAGGACATTCTCAGTACTTTCATTTTACTAGTCATTGGGAGGTCTTATGATGGTCCCCTGGGAACATTCTCTGGGGAACATTGTTTTTAAGCTAAGTGGGATGCTTTTCAGCTGAAATAGTGTAAAAAATGTAATCAATAACCACGTTTCCATAAAACCATTTCATGCGGGTGAATTACCTGACGCATGAAAAAAAGTCAAGACCGGGCTCATGGAAACATGAAATGTCGGTACAATTTTATAAACGCAAACAGACAATTTGTTCGTTCGACATGGTGGGATCTTTCTGTGTCTATAAAATTAATTATGAGAGAAATGGCGGTGGAAACTCCTTTATGCGCAAATATTTATATAATAATCATCATATCGAAGTTAACTTGAAGTCAAGTGATGATATGTTGTGTGGTCTTCCTACTACGACTCTAGAAAGCATGCACTTTATTAGGCTACAGATAAGTTAGGAACTTCACAGGGTGGTGAATATGCAAGGTGACGAGCTTGAAGCTCCTTTCCAATAAATATCCAGGATCTTATTCTAGTGATCGACGCTTGGCTGCCGTTTGACAATTACAAATAATTCCGCTCTTGTCCGTAATAATCTCATAATATAGGTAGCCTACCCGCACTGTATCTGCGAGCTGTTGGCAAATCATGCAGTCTAATTAAAATGTTTCGGGCTAATAGGTCCAGGTGGACTAATGAGAACATGATAAGACTTTATTGATTTTATCCGGTCCTAAATAACAATAAGTAATAAAATAAAATAAAGAATTAAGCATTTAGGTTTATTTGCTATAAATAGTGTAGGTCTCTGAAATACCTTAACATTAAACAAATCATGTTTTAAAATAAGTACATTTAGAGTGTTTAGTTTAGAATGTTTTCCCCCTTCAGGCACTGACTTTCATTAACGAGAAGTTTCCAGTAAGTGTGCGTAAGTGCGCATAACCTATCCGAGAGCGGCGTAATGGCCTGTATTGTGCGCATCTGTTTAATGATTCTTTGTTTGGTGGAAGCAATCATTTGCATATCTAGTGAAATGTAACCATTAAGTTTGTAGCCTATTTCACATTATGCGCCGTTGAACAACTTTTACGCACTAAACATAATACCTCGATTTAGGCGGGACGGTCCCTGACAGCAGAACAAATTGTAAAATAGACACAGACAGCAGAACAACTTGTAAAATAGACACAGACCGACTCACAGTGTCACTGATCGAAAAGCGGCGATGAGCCGACCGGTAGGCTGCAAGACAAACGAAGGACCTGTTGGATCACAGGAACTCACCGTTGGGCTGAAGTGTTTCCCTACCACTCCTCCCGATAGAAATAGAAAATTGTTCAACTTCGCTCACATGCGTCTGTCCCTGTCCCCTTAATACTTTCCGTGATTCGCTTCACATGGGTTGCCTAACTAACCTACCTTCCGTCAGACAGAGTAACTGTGGGGGAAACAAACAATAATTGGGACTCTGATGAGTCCACGTCTGGTTTACATATGGACCCTGCCCGCTGCCGCGCTCTCCATGGTGACGACAAGCCAATGGGAGGATCCCAGGCTGTCCACGCACCCTCCTCAAAATAGGATCTAACGCCTAATTACGTGTTTTGATTTTAACCGAAGGGCAAATCGTTGTTTCCTTCCTATATGTCTATAGAAACGTTCTCATTGTATTTGCAAACATTATCATTAACGGGTTTATCCACTAAATCAAAGGGGCCTGCCATCAGTGAATCAGATCAGAGATCCTCCTGGAGGAGCAACATTGACGGGCATTTATTCACACCATACTTTGCTGCATTCGCTTCTGAGGAAGTCGTGTTCCATTTGGCTCCCAGAGCAGATAGACCATAGAAATAGAATTACTGCAAAACCTGGAGTTGATGACACCTCTTTGCCAGCAGGGCTCGTGGTGGTCTATGGCTGTGATAACTTGATGGATCAGTCCCTTGGTGGAGTTAGAGTGACATTCTGGCTCCTCTGTTACAGTAGATTACTCTGTATTGCTGGGCTATTGGGGGAAGGAGATGAGATGGTATATGGGCAGAGTTGCACCGTGGAGAGCTGTAAGACTTTCCCTGGGCTCTGAGGAGACAGACTGTAGCTCAGCTTCCATTGCTGCATCAATAAGTAAATGGGCAATGATGGGGCTGTTATAGAGAGAACGTACCTGGCGGTGTAGACCCTTTGAGCTGTGGGGAAATAAGTCCAATCTATTGTTTGCGATGGCATGTGGAGGATCAGTGGGAGAGTGTTGATATACAACGCATTCGGAAAGTTTTCAGACCCTTTGACTTTTTCCACCCTTTGCTACGTTACAGACTTATTCTAAAATTGCTCCCCCCCCCCCCCCCCCACCATTAATCTACACACAATGCCCCATGATGACAAAGCAAAAACATCATGCTAGAAATGTTTGCAAAAAAAAAAAAAAAAGTCAATTAAAAACCATATTTATTCAAGCAATTCAGCCATATCAGCTATGGATTGTAAAAAGGAAGCACTAAATAAGGCTGAATGCACTGTTTCGCTGACAGACAAGGCTCTGCTGAGAGCCAGGTGTAGTATTGATTCACTCCATGGTGCTGAAAGGAAAGCTCAGCTGTCGGGGACAGCTTTATGTAGGCCCTAACAGTTTGTGGGCATAGTTTGTCACCGTTATAGTGCAATTAATGTATTGTTTAGTGTTATGTTTTGTCGTGGCTTTGCGGGCATGCGTCAAAAAAAATGCAAATGTGTATGCACGGTTTCTAAATGAGGTCTCTGAAGAGTACAGAGAAAGATGACAGCGATAATGATTCTGCTTCCACTGTTTCACATCTCAAGAAAATATACACAAGTATACTTTAACAAAAAGGCATATTTAACTTAAATGTCCACACAATTTACTTAAATATACTTTCCAAAAAGTATATGCAAAAAACATTTGCATATTACACAGCATCCTTTTCTGCAGGTACATTTTTGAAATATGTTTACCCTCATATTGACCTTACTTAAAATGTTCATGTTCCAACTGAATAACATTGTACTTTTAATGACATATCACACATTACACATTTATTGAAATGTTAAATTATTACTTTAATGTAAACAACTAGTGTGGAACGTGAGTGGTGAACTTGAGGATCACGTGCGACAATCCCTCCCAGTAATTGGGGAACGTGTTTGTTGTCGAAGTGAGGAAAATGCTGTAAATGAAGAAGACTGTATTGTTTTCTTATGAGATGTTGATTATAATAAATACCCCTTTGATATCATACAAGCAAGCCAAAAACCTGTGAGTACAAATATGCACTTCACATCATAAAACTCATGTCATATACAGTGTCAGTGTTTAGGATCACTATGTTTGATGTACAGTTAGCAGATGACATGGCGTCATACCCTGGGTTTTTCTGAACAGAATGAGCATATTGTGAAGAAAAATATTATCACAGCGGCACACGCAACTGAATGCACTTATGACTCCTTTCTGTGCGCACCAAAATGATGTGTTTCCCGGAATTGCTTTGTGAATGCCTAACACTGTGATATCATATTTTATAACTTAGCCATGTTGGCAATAGAACAAGGTTTCAAATGATGCCCACCTCACCCAGATTGCGATTTATAAATGGACCATTTTTGGATTGAGTAAACAACAGTAATTGTGTGATTGCAGGGATGCAGGGTTGTGTTCCAAACAAAATAACCACAAGTGTGCTTGCTCTAGTTCCTCAACAACAGCTAGGAGAGCAAACTCCCTGTAGCTCAGGACCTGAAGTGAGGATATGCATATACATTTGAAAGGAAACACTTGTTTGTGGAAATGTTAAATTATTATTGGAGAATGTTACACATTTAGTCTGGTAAAAGATAATACAAATAAAAAAACATGTTTTTGTGTATTTTGTACCATCATCTTCGAAATGCAAGAGAAAGGCCATCAAGTATTATTCCATCCCAGGCGCAATTTAGATTTTGGCCACTAGATGGCAGCAGTGCGTGTGCAACGTTTTAGACTGATCCATTGAATCATTGCATTTCTGTTCAAACATTTTGTATCAAGACTGGCCAAATGTGTCTAATTGGTTTATTAATAGCTACTGTAAATTGGACAGTGCAGTTAGATTAACAAGAATGTAAGCTTTCTGCCAATATCAGATATGTCTATGTCCTGGGAAATGTTCTTGTTACTTATGCTCATGCTAATCACATTAGCCTACATTAGCTCAACTGTCCCGCGGGGGACCCACCGATACTGTAGGGGTGCTCTTTTACAAGCATTCAGTTTAGGATTGTCCAGGATCAATTCCCCTACTTGGGATTTTAAAGGAAATAATCAAATTTGTTTAAGGAAAAAGTTGCTCTAAGAAAATATTTACACTTTTTGGAAGTCTCTCTCTTTCTCTTATTGGAAAGGTTAACATCATTAAAATGAATGTGTGGCCCAAATGTTTATATTTACTTCAATGTTTACCTATTTTTATTCCATAATCTTTTTTCAATTCACTGAACCAAGCATTCATGTATTTTATTTGGCATAGCAAGGTACCGTGGATTTGTAGAAAATAATTTACAGAAGCCTAAGGCATTGGGTGGTTTAACTCTACCAACATTTCAGACATTCTATTGGGCTGCAAATTTCAGAGCCCTTTTGTACTGGCTATAGACTGATACTATTGGCCCAAGACCACTCTGGATCCAGATCGAGTCTGAATCACGTAAACCTGTTGCACTTTCCTCTGTGTTGTGCTCGTCTCCCCCACTGTCCCGAGGCAAAAGGTGTGTCAACCCAATTGTAAAGCATTCTCTTCAAATTTGGAATCAGTTCCGTTTAGCCTTAGAGGCTTTCCCTATCAGGTCCAATCAGAACATTTGATTTCCTCCATCTTTAAATGATGGGGCTTTTGGCATCTGGCACTCACTAGGCCTCTCTTCACTGGCCCAATTATTCTTTGACGATACATTTGCCTCTTTTGCTCAGCTACAGGAAAAGCACTTTTTGGAGTACTGCCCATAGGCAGCCCTCTGTCAAGAGTTCAGTTGGACACTGTTGCTTAACTCTTTTAGCTAGACGGCTAATACTACAGAACTGGAAGATGGCGGTTCCCCAATATTATAACTATTGGGTGGGAGATGTGTTGTGTTCTCAGAAATTAGATTTTTTCTTAAAATCCAATACCCGAGTGGTGCAGTGGTCTAAGGTACTGCATCTCAGTGCAAGTGGTGTCACTACAGTCCCTGGTTCAAATCCAGGCTATATCACATCTGGCTGTGATTGAGAGTTCCATAGGGCAGCACACAATTGGCCCAGCATAATCTGGATTTGGCCAGGGTAGGCTGTCAATGTAAATACAAATTTGTTCTTAATTAAAGGACTTGCCTAGTTAAATAAAGGTTAAATATAACAAAATGTAAATACTCTAAACTTTGGACTTGGACTCCATTCCAGTTTTACTTTATAAAATCCACTCTCTGATGGCATTGTTATTAAAACCAAAATAAATCTGTATTTAACACCCCTGTGATTTGCTGGTTGGAGGAGCATTTATTTTGTGTGTTTTTTGCGGGGAGGTCATTGAGATTGGTGCCCATTGATTCTTATTGAATTTGACTTGTGGATGCCTTATTCCTCTTTCCCTGTCAGAGACTAAAAAATAACTTGTTTTGCTCTGTTTGGAAACAATGCAATTGTAAAAAAGAAAGAAAAAAATGAAAACAAGCATTGTAAACTTTAATTTTGGTCTGGTGGATGGTCAGTCTGTGGCCATGACTGACTGAATGTGTGAGTGGTTGCATTTCTACACTCCTATCCCTCGGCTGTTTACAGGAACAATGGCGAGGTGACCACTCAGTTCCAGTATTGCTCTTTAACCTCTGTACCCTTCTTCCCACTGTATTTAACTTGTCTAAATTATGGTCTCTTTATACTTATTCTTTATTTTTAAAACACATTCTAGTAAAGCATATCATATTATTCATATTGTGTTGTCTTATTATGTGTGTAAAACTGAAGTTTGAAACTGAGTTTTCAAAGAAATAACCTTTTCCGCCTGGCACATTTTCTGGCTGGCACCTGCATTGCCTTCATTGTTGTTTTCCGCACAAATAATAACTTTGAACATGTGTGTGTTCCTATCAAAGTAAGTGCCTTATTTTCTGTATATTGTGTTGTCGTTTCTACTGTAGCATACCGCATGCACTGTATGGAGCATAATGTATTTACTGTTTTATTCACGTTTTCAAGTACTGGTAACAATTCATACATTCCAATTCTTACATAGATTGTAATGGACACATATGATGTGTGTAAAATACTTTTTTGAAGGTTTTTCAAGGTTGATAAGCTAATGCTAAGCTATTTGCCATTATGTTTGTTGACATCATACAATGCATTCTGGTTATCACGTAAGTGTCTAGCAGACCAAAGATCTTATAAGAAAATGAGGTGAAGGGATAGTTCACTCGACTCACTTATTGTGCTTTTCAAGACAACTGGTCAAAGATCATTGATGTCAAATCATGATGTCAGTGATCTTCAGTTCAGAGAATTCGGGCTCTAGAAAGAACCCAGAGTTCCCGAGTTGGAATGAACCCACTGAAGTCTGAGATCTCCGAGTTTCCAGTTCCCAGTTGTTTTGAAAATGGCATCAGATTGTAACTATGGTACCTTTTTAGCAAACTAGTTCCCAATAAAGAATTTTGCTATAGACTGTCTAGGAGTGGTCTGAGTGGGGAGGGGAAGACTGAAAATTAGCTGTTTTTGGCAGAGAGGTTTGGAACTCTCTTTGTTATTGGTCTATTAACCAATCTACATGATGATATCACCATGGAAACCAAAAACTCCCGCTCATGCAAATCTGCTGATTAGAAGGTCCTGTGTGGATTGCATTTTCAACCAGCAACTATCAGGAAATAACACTGATCAAATGTTTTCACACTTTTACAGTGGTAGTTTCATCAGCTGTTGTACAATATGATATAAAACATAGGAGAAACCATATTTTTTATTGTACTGGGCCTTTGAGAAACAACGTTCTTCTGTGGGAATTTCAGTAATTCAGCATAACGATTGCTACAGATTTCCTCATGGTTCTATTTGAAGTCATGTTCTCAAATTTTTCCAAGAATGTTAAGAAACAATGTTCTTCTGTGGGAATTTCAGTACTTCAGCATAATGTTTCCTACATGTTTCCCCATGGTTCTATTTAAATTCATGTTCTCAAATTGTTCAGAGAACAATAACAAAACTTCCCATGAAAACCACAACAAAACTTTTGGGAACCCAGTTGGTGTCGCAACTGACTGTTGAGAGTTAGAAAAGCATAATACACAAGGTGCAATTTGGAAAATGGGTCGTGCATCAGCAGTTTTCCACTTGTTATGTCAGTCTCTGACAGTCACTCACATAGCCCACGTCAGCAGTGCTCTGCCAATACACAGAGGGGTCCCCCCGATATTCAGAGGAGGGCTCCTGATGCAACCAGGGGGGCTTTCAGTTGTGAAACCAACAGTGGTCTTACCAAGTATGAGAATGGTCACATAAACAGTAGGGCATTGCTGTTCTTTTTTGCAGGTCACTAATAATGGCTTTGTGTTTCACTAGAGGTAAGTCAAAATAAAATCTTATTTGTTACATGTTTTGTAAACAAAAGGCGTAGACTAATAGTGAAATGTTTTGTTACAGGCCCTTCTCTACAATACAGAGATAAAAAAGTGAAATAAAAATAATAACACAAGGAATGAATACACAATGAGTTAAAATAACTATATACAGAGGGCACCAACACTAAGTTGATGTGCAGGGGTATGTGGTAATTTAGGTAGATACTGTATGTACATATACACAAAATGACCAAAAGTATTTGGACACCTGCTTGCCGAACATCTAATTCCGAAATCAGGGGCATTAATATGGAGTTGTTCTCCCCTTTGCTGTTATAACAGCCTCCACTCGTCTGGAAAGGCTTTCCACTAGATGTTGGAACATTACTGTAGGGGACTTGCTTCCATTCAGCCACAAGAGCATTAGTGAGTTTGGGAAATGACATTGGGCGACTAGGCCTGGCTCGTAGTCAGAGTTCTAATTATATCCCAAAGGTGTTTGATGGGGTTGAGGTCAGGGCTTTGTGCTGGCCAGTTCTTCCACACCGATCTCAACAAATAATTGGACCTCGCTTTGTGCACGGGGGCATTGTCATGCTGAAACAGGAAAGGGCCTACCCCAAACTGTTGCCACAAAGTCTCCTAGACGTTTCCACTTTACAATAACAGCATTTATAGTTGAGCTCTAGCAGGGCAGAAATTTGACGAACTGACTTGTTGGAAAGGTGGAATCCAATGACTGTACCATGTTGAAAGTCACTTAGCTCTTCGGTACTGGCCATTTTACTGCCAATGTTTGTCTATGGAGATTGCATAGATGTATGCTTGATTTTATACACGTCAGCAACGGGTGTGACTGAAATAGTCGAATCCACTCATTTCAAGGGGTGTCCACATATTTTTGGTCATGTAGTCTAGGTAGGGATAAAGTGACCAGGCAACAGGATAGATAAACAGTAGCAGCAAAAGAGCTGAACCAAAAAGGGTCAACGCAGAGTTTTAACGATATAGCAGTCGTATGGCTGCTATATAGGGGGTAGAATCTTTTCAGGGTCCCTTTTGTTCCAGACTTGGTGCATCGATACCGTTTGCTGTGCAGTAGCAAAGATTCTATAACTTTTGTAGCTGGAGTCTTTGTCAATTTTTAGGGCCTTCCTCTGACACTGCCTGGTATAGAGGTCCTGGATGGCAGGGAGCTCGGCTCCAGTTATGTACTCGGCCGTACGCACTACCCTCTGAAGCGCCTTGCGATCGGATGCCGAGCAGTTGCCATACCAGGCAGTGATGCAGCCAGTCAGGATGCTCTCGATGGTGCAGCTGTAGAACCTTTTGACGATCTGAGGGCCCGTGCCAAATCTTTTCAGCCTCCTGCCTTCCTCATGGCTGTGTTGGTGTGTGTAGGCCATGATAATTCTTTAGTGATGTGGACACCGAGGAACTTGAAGATTTCGACACGCTCCACTACAGCCCCGTCGATGTGGATGGGGGCATGCTCAGCCCTCCGTTTCCTGTAATCCACAATCAGCTCCTGTGTCTTGCTGACGTTGACGTCACTGACCTCTTCACTATAGGCTGTCTCATCATCGTCGTTCACAGTCATGTGCACTGTCTGTGTCTACGTTATGTCATTGTAACAGACTGTATTTTGTGTATTTCTCCCCCTCAGTTGCTAAAGAAACAGCTAATAGGGAGCCGAATACAGGAAGGAAAGAACATTTGAGAATGTTCTGAATATTTGAATCATACTATACAAATAAAAAAAATAAAAAAATGTTTTGGTTGAAGTTAGAGCATTGCTCAGGCCTCTCATGACTAATGTACAACAGCAATCCATGCAGGTTAACCCTATCCCTGTACTGCACGCACGTGCGCACACAGAAACACACACCGTTTAGCTGGGTTTAGAACACAGGGTAATGTAATGGTTACAGAGCTAAACTGCTGCATGCCCTCCAAAGGCACACGGTCTGTTTTAATTGGAGGAAAAGCCGAGAGGGAACAAGTCTGTTTCTATTTATAATGAGTTCTATGACTAGAACTCCAATGCTCTGCTGTTCCCATTCCGCCCACCACCCCCTACCTCTTTATCCTTCCCTACCTACCTCTCAACCTCCTTATTTCCCTCCCTCTTACCCAACAGTCTGCACAACCACTCAAAGTATACTGTAACTTCATGTCTCCCCTTTTTTAATCTGTCCCTTTCTCACTCCTTCCATATCTCTGCCCCTCTCTCTCTGACTCATGTCCTCCCCTCTGTTTCACGCCACCTTCTCTCTGTACCTCTCCCCCCTTGTCTGTGTGTCTCCCTCTTCATCTAACTGTATCCCTTTGCTGTATCCTTCCACCCCCCCAAAATCTGATTATTCATTATTCTCTTTCTCGTCTAACTCTTTTCTCACTCAGTGGAAAAATAAAGAAATAACTGTCTCACCATGAAGAAAAATAAAATACATCTCATAGGTACAGGACAAGTGGCCAATTAGGGACTGTTTTTTCACCTCCTGTTGCTATGTAAAGTCCAGGGGTTTGTGAGGCGACTGCTGCCTCCCACTGAGCACCATGGACTGGAGCTGGGGACAGATGAGAGAAAATGCCTTGATAAAGAACAAAAGAGAAGATGGATCTATGAAATTCTATAATTTGTTTAGTGGCCACATCCATAGATCTCTCTGTCTCTTGTAAGATCCACACAGATACAGAGCGTTTACACACAAACGTGCACGCATACCTGTATTTGGGCATGCAGGCAAGCGCACACACAGACGCGCTTATTTACATTCCTTCGTGAAACAAGACCGGCAAAATGTTCCAGGGGTATTTTCTTTCAGGACTCCTCCGTGCAGCCTTTATAAGAAAGCATCTAAATTCAGTCCACCGTATCTGCATAAACATAATCCTTAGATTAACAACCCAGTTATCTTTTTACTTCAGAAGCACAGGCCATAGGTTACTATCTACACTATATATACACACAAAAGTATGTGGACACCCCTTCAAATGAGTGGATTCAGCCATTTCAGCCACGCATGTGGCTGACAAGTCTATAAAATCGAGCACACAGCCATGCAATCTCCATAGACAAATATTTGCAGTAGAATGGCCTTACTGAACAGCTCAGCGACTTTCAACATGACACCATCATAGGATGCCACCTTTCGAACAAGTCAGTTCGTCAGATTTCTGCCAAGCGTTGGCTGGAGAGGTGTAAAGCTCACCGCCATTGGACTCTGGAGTGGCGGTACTATGAAACGTGTTCTCTAGAGTGATGAATCACGCTTCACCATCTGGCAGTCCGACAGACAAATCTGGGTTTGGCGGATACCAGGAAAACGCTACCTGCCCCAATGCATTGTGCCAACTGTAAAGTTTGATGGAGGAAGAATAATGGTCTGCGTTTTTTCATGGTTCGGGCCCCTTAGTCCCAGTGAAGGGAAATATTAACGCTACAGCATACAATGACATTCTGGATGATTCTGTGCTTCCAACTTTGTGGCAACAGTTTGGGGAAGGCTCTTTCTGGTTTCAGCATGACAATGCCCCCGTGCACAAAGCGAGGTCCATACAGAAATGGTTTGTGGTGATCAGTGTGGAAGAACTTGACTGGCCTGCACAGAGCTCTCACCTCAACTCCATCAAACACCTTTGGGATGAATTGTAATGCCGACTGCGAGCCAGGCCTTAATCGCCCAACATCAGTGCCCGACCTCACTAATGCTATTGCGTCTGAATGGAAGTCCCCACAGCAATGTTCCAACATCTACAGTTGTTGGGCACTTACCAGAAGAGTGGATGCTGTTATAGCAGCAAAGGAGGGACCAACTCCATATTGATGCCCATGATTTTGGAATGAGATGTTTGACGAGCAGGCATCCACAGACTTTTGGTCATGTAGTGTACATCTAAGGCTATATACCTTAAAGATTGAATCGGCCTTAGAGGAAACTGCACTCCTGTTCGCTCCCAGCACTTTTGTTATTGTTTTGTTGCTGAAACTAAGGAGAAAGAGAAGAGCCCGCAGTACATATTCTGCTGTTCTATCACGTGTGCAATGATGTCTGAGAGGAAAAAAAGTTGTTCGCTGTTTGCAGGAACTTCTTTGTTGTTGCAATATCACAAAACAGATGTGGCAGTTTCACCAAGTAAGGATTCCAGATTTAAGAGAAAACACAACACATCATCTTGTTGGCTGAATCACTTTATGCCAACATAGTTGTTCTTGTCATTGGCGTTTACATAGTTAGTTAATTAACAATCAGCTCTGTCTCATTCTGTGTGTTTGTATGCCATCGACGCAGACAACCTTGGACTTGTTTAATTAATCTCAGGCTTCACCCAAAAATCTAAAAGAGCTCAACATGTAGATTATTTAAAGAGAAAATTAAAAGTTTGTTGACAACTGGAACACCAGACACAATTGAATGCTGATCTGTTTACTTTTTCAAGTGGGTTGTCTTGACTTTAGGCTGCCACATGGGTGAACACTGAGTGTTCCTTCCCTACTCCGGACTCCTTAGTACTGTCTCGCATCCAGACATCTCCTCTGGGTCCATACTTATTCTGTGTGTTTTCTGTATTTGCTTTGGGCTGTACAGATTTATCACCACAGCTCTGCTAGCACAGCACTGAGCTATCCTTAATTTACTAGTGTGTGTGTGTGTGTGTGTGTGTGTGTGTGTGTGTGTGTGTGTGTGTGTGTGTGTGTGTGTGTGTGTTATACACCTCTGTTTCCTACAGGCCCTTCCCAGCTGGACTTGTTTTCACATGGCTATAAAGGAGCTATAAACTCTGTCAAGGATGTTTCCATTCCCTTTCAAATATAATTTGATACAATATCTCCCTTCTCATTGCCTTGGAAAATACTACACCCCTGGGCGGCAGCGTAGTCTAATGGTTAGAGTGTTGGACTAGTAACCAAAAGGTTGCACGTTCAAATCCCTGAGCTGACAAGGTACAAATCTGTCATTCTGCCCCTGAACACTGTTCCTAGGCTGTCATTGAAAATAAGAATGTGTTCTTAACTGACTTGCCTAGTTAAATAAAGGTAAAATAAAAAACATAGGAATGCTCTTAAGCAATGCTCATGAAACAATGCCATTAATACTATTCATTAAAGGTAAATTTAGTACAGTCTGTGATACCTTCCCTCTATAAGAGACTCCTCATTGACAGGGCTGGATATTGCATTGGAGCAATGGGAGAAGACAATATCCCCGCCATAAACCATTCTGATCCCTCAACATCTACATGAACAAAACCCCTGCTGCAGTTGCTTTATCCTTGTAAAAATCTATTTAATTCATTCACAGACAAACCAGATCTCAAGCAGAAAACCTGTGAAGCTCAAATATTTAAACACATTCATACCAACCCGAAAGCTGTACAGAGGAAATATAACTTCTCTGCCTGTCATATACTTTATCCGAGGTTTCAGATGAATATAATTATCTTTTTCTCCCATATCCTGTCTAATTGTCTCTCTCTATCCTCCTGTACCTACTTCTCTCTCTCCAGTCGCTGTGTTGATTTGACAGACATAATGAAGTCGTCTAGTTAGTGTCCGTCTTCCCCCTTCGTCTTCTAGGCATCTGTTACGGTGTGTGTTTCTCCCAGTTATCTCTGTTCAGTGTAAGCTTCCCTAATGAGTAAGGACAGAACACTGCATCTATTGTAGCTATGGATTTGTAATCAACACCAGTTCCCTCTTCAATATCTCAAACCATTCTCACACAAAGAATACAGTGAAGTGCGTCTTTCATTTTCAGTTATTTAAGTGTAGTTTATAACGCAATTTCGGGTAGAGAGCTTTAAGCTTCAGACAACACATCTAATCCACAAAAGGAACGTGACTTCTGTATTGGAATGCAGCCTTAGAGCAAGAACTCCATACATGGGCACCGACATTCATATTGGAACGCGGCCCTGGAGTTGAAAGTCCCATATTGGAACGTTGCCTACTAGCAAGGAACTCCATATTTGATCATAGAGCCGTGATCATGCCAATTTGCTCAACTGCATCAAATTTTCATTAGCCACAAGCCCGCCTCACCTACCTGATCTACCCGTCATGATGTCTCACCGCCAGGGTTCATTGTCATGGTTCCGTCTTTGGGTTCCCCCGACGTGGAGCTCCTGGGCTTTGCCCCATTTACTGCGAACTCTTCCTCTCTCCCCTTCCTATGGGAGAAATGAATGACAAAACAAAACATCACTTTGCCACTCCTCTTGCCTTCTCGGCCACTATCTCCTCTTCCTCCCTCACCGGCCCGGCCTCACCTCCGGCTGCCTCTGCTCAACCAGGGCCCTTCTTCCTCTCTCGCCGCTGCTGCCTTCTGGCAGTTCCTGGCTCCTCCAGATGAGCCATTCTGGCATCCACACCCTGTACCATTTGTTTGCCTTAACCATTCAGAACCAACTTTAGCCCTTTGTGCAAGTCTTAACACTCATTCGATCAACATGGTAATCCTTTGAAAGATGCACCAAACTGGGAAATAAAACCACAATCATGAAAGCAACCCACAAACAAGATGATGCTAAAGATGGTGTAAGATGGTGCTGACAGATATGGCAGCTCTGCTCCTTAGCAACTTTGCAGTATTTTGTTTTTTTGTCTGTTATTTCTTACATTATTAGCCCAGAATTTTTCTTGTGTTATTACATACAGCCGGAAATAACTTTTGGATATCAGAGCGTCGGTAACTCACCAGCATTACAACCAGGAATACGACTTTCCCCAAATTAGATCCTTTGTTCGTACCCCCCAGGGCAATTTATTTTATTCCAGAGGCTGTTCCAAAACACTGCCTGCGGAGAAGAGGTATTTTGAGTGGACTTCTAGTCCACCACTTCCGAGTATATTACTCGCTAATGTTCAGTCTAGATAATAAAGTAGACAAGCTCAGGGGGAGGATGTCCTTCCAGAGAGACTTCAGGGATTGTAAAATACTCTTTCCTGGAAACATGGCTCTCTTGGGATATATTGTCCCCGTCCACACAGCCAACTGGGTTCTCAGTACATCGCGCAGACAGGAATAAAGAACTCTCTAGGAAGAAGAAATGCGGGGGTGTTTGTTTCATGATTTACTACTCATGGTGTGATTGTGATAACATACAGAAACTCAAGTATTTTTGTCACCTGACCTAGAATACCTCACAATCAAATGCCGACCGTATTACCTCTCAAGAGAATTCACTTCGGTTATAGTAACAGCCGTGTATATTCCCACTCAAGGCAATACCACAACGGTCCTCAAGGAACTACACTGGACTTTATGCCAACTGGAAACCACATATCTTCAGGCCGCATTTATTGTAGCTGGGGATTTTAACAAAGCAAATTTGAGGAAAAGGCTACCGAAGTTCTACCAACATATTGACTGTAGTACTCGCGCTGATAAAATATTGTCCACTGCTACTCAACTTCGAAGTGCCAACAAGGCCCTCACCTGCCCTCCCTTCGGCCAATGTGATCACGACTCCATTTTGCTCCTCACTTCCTATAGGCAGAAACTCAGACAGGAAGTACCCGTGCTAAGGAATATTCAACGATGGTCTGACCAATCACAATCCATGCTTCAAGACTGTTTTGATCACGCGGACTGGAATATGTTCCGGGTAGCCTCAGAATAACATTGACGAATAAACTGATATGGTGCCTGAGTTCATCAGGAAGTGTATAGGATATGTTGTACCCACTGTGACTATTAAAACCTTCCCAAACCAGAAACCGTGGATAGATGTCAGCATTCGCGCAAAACTGAAAGCACGAGTGACTGGTAATATGGCAGAATACAAACAGTGTAGTTATTCACTCCGTAAGGTAATCAATTAGCCAAAATGTCAGTACAGAGACAAAGTGGAGTCGCAAATCATGGGCAGACAATCCCGGATTACAAAGGGAAAACCAGTTATGTCGCGACACCTATGTCTTGCTACGGGACAAGCTAAACACCTTCTTCGCCCGCTTTGAGGATAACACAGTGCCACCGACGTGGTCTGCTATCAAGGACTGTGGGCTCTCCTTCTCCGTGGCCGACGTGAGTAAGACATTTAAGCGTGTTAACCCTCGCAAGGCTGCCAGCCCAGACGGCATCCCTAGCTGCATCCTCAGAGCATGCATAGACCAGCTGGCTGGAGTGTTTACGGACATATTCAATCTGTCCCTATCCCAGTCTGCTGTCCCCACTTGCTTAAAGATGTCAACTACTGTTCCTGTACCCAAGAAAGTAAAGGCAACTGAAGTAAATGACTATCGACCCTTAGCCCTCACTTCTGTCATCATGAAGTGCTTTGAGAGACTAGTCAAGGATCATACCACCTCTACCGTACCTGAAACCCTAGACCCTCTTCAATTTGCTTACCGCCCCAATAGATCCACAGATGATGCAATTGCAATCGCACTGCACACTGCCCTATCCCATCTGGACAAGATGAATACCTATGTAAGAATGCTGGTCATTGACTATAGTTCAGCATTCAACACCATAGTACCCTCCAAGCTCATCATTAAGATCGGGGCCCTGGGTCTGAACCCCGCCCTGTGCGACTGGGTCCTGGACTTCCTGACGGGCCGCACCCAGGTGGTGAATATAGGAAACACCTCCACTTCACTGATCCTTAACACAGGGGCCCCACAAGGGTGCTTGCTCAGATCCCTCCTGTACTCCCTGTTCACCCATGACTGTGTGGCCACGCACGACTCCAACTCAATCCTGAAGTTTGCAGACGACAACAGTAGTAGGCCTGATGACCAACAATGACGAGATGAGGGCAATGGGAGAGTGGTGCCAGGAAAATACCCTCTCACTCAATGTCTACAAAACAAAGGAGCTGATTGTGTAATTCAGGAAACAGCAGAGGGAGAAAGCCCCTATCCACATCGACGGGACCGCAGTGGAGAAGGTGGAAAGGTTCAAGTTCCTTGGCATACACATCACTGAAGATTTGAAATGGTCCACCCACACAGACAGTGTGGTGACAAAGACGCAACACTGCATCTTCAACATCAGGAGGCTGAAGAAATTGAAGAAACATTGCCTGGTACGGCAACCACAGGGCTCTCCAGAGGGTGGTGCGGTCTGCACAACGTATCACCGGGAGCAAACTACCTGCCCTCCAGGACACCTAGAGCACCCCATGTCACAGAAGGCCAAAAAGGTCATCATGGACATCAACCACCCATTCCACAGCCTGTTAACCCTGCTATCATCCAGAAGGTGAGGTCAGTACAGGTGCATCAAAGCTGGGACAGAGAGACTGAAAAACAGCTTCCATTTCAAGGCCATCAGACTTAAATAGCCATCACTACCCGGTAACGCCACCAGTAACCTTAAAGGCTCCCGCCAATATATTGTACATAGACTTGGAATCACTGGCCACTTTAATAATGGAACTAGTCACTTTAATAATGTTTACATACTTCTTTACTCATATGTATACTGTATACTGTATTTTATTCTCCTGTATTTTAGTCAATGCCACTCCAACATTATTTGTATTTTTTTTATTTAACTAGGCAAGTCAGTTAAGAACAAATTCTTATTTACAATGACGGCCTACCCCGGCCAAACACGGACGACGCTGGGCCAATTGTGCGCTGACCTATGGGACTCCCAATCACGGCCGGATGTGATTCAGCCTGGATTCAATCCAAGGACTGTAGTGTAGCCTCTTGCACTGAGATGCAGTGCCTTAGACCTCTGTGCCACTTGGGAGGCCAACACATTGCTAGATCTAATATTTATACATTTCTTAATTCCATTTTACTTGCATTGTTGTGAATCGTTTTAGATACTTTTGCACTGTTATATACTACTGCACTGTTGGAGCTAGGAACACAAGCATTTCGCAACACCCGCAATAACATCTGCTAAATATGTGTATGTGTCCAATAAAATGTGATTTGATTTGACAGAGCGCTAGTTCCAGAGGATAACCTTGTTAAAGACTTTGTGCATATTAACTGGCTCCTGCAAGAACTACCATAGGATAACTAAGATACCTCTCTCTCCACTTCTACCATTCCTTGGGGGTTTACCCTGCCAGGAAGTGGGGTTCAGCACAACCTTAGTCCAGGATTGGGGGAGTTGGCCTTCCTTACTCTACCTTATTGCCTCTTCCACCCCCTTCAGCTCTTTTCACCTCCTCTGTGCCAAATGCTCTATCGATGTCCTCCACCCTAGTGCAAGTCTACAAGCAAAAACTTCAACCAGGTCGAGTGGATGACTCAGCTTATTCACCACAGTGCAACTTGGCCAGTCCAACTTGGCACCCTCCTGGAGCTCTGGCACTTTGCCTGAACCAAACCCTGGACCTCCTGAACTTCCTCACATCTAGGTTCTCTTCTTGCAGCCTGCTACAAAGGCCCAGATGGACCACCATGTTGTGGAAATTCTTCCACAGGGACACTCAAAGTCAATCTTTAATTAATCATTGTTTATTGTCAAACTCGATGCACCATAGTGAACGTTTGTCAGAAGCCCTGCGGGTGCAGTCCCAGCAGTTGTCTTATATTCGGCCATACACAGACAAGTTATATTTGCATGATTTAGCATAATTAATCATTACTGGTTCATAACATGTGACCTTGAAACTGAGATATCTTTGTTCTCAAAACAAGGTCTGGGCGTACTGCCAAATTGCAGATACTGATAAGTGAGGATTCATTAAATCAGTCACATGCATGAACACATAAATTAGTTATTAGAACAGAACATGAATAGAACACAGAAATTAATTAGAAGAAAAGCAGATATAACATTTCTTTGCCCACACGTGCCTCGCCACGCTGAGACAGGACAGAGCCTCCCACTTCCACTGTACGGCCATCACGTGGCCTTCCTAACACGTCTCGCAACACAGAGATTGAGCAGAGACTCCCGCTTCTACCTCATAGCCATCACATGGCATACCCCACGTGGTTCTCGCCCACGCCGAGATGGAACAGATTCTCCCGTTCCACCAGGGCAGCCTTCCCCACGTGTTACGTCCCAACCCAGGATGGGGCTGAACCACCTGCATGTTCCCATCTTTTCTCTGAACGTCCAGCATGTGCCCATCTTTTCCCTAGCAGTTAAGACCAAGCTCCCACGCAGTGACTCAACTTAGACCTGACTAGTGGGGACTTGGCCTTGAACCAGTGACGACTTGTCAGAAAGTCTCTCTTTCCTGCATAATTCAATATGCTAGTTACAACAGGAAATGTCAGATAGCTATTGCTCGTACTGAGAGATTAGTGCTTTTTGAGGTTGGTTCGGTTTGTTAGATTATAAAAAAAATAATCACTGTTTTCAACAACAACAAAAACATTAATGCACTATGCATTGGTTTGAATGCTGTAACACAACAACAAGTCCCATGATAGTAGTGACTGCCCATTACTGCTTATCACTTATTGCTCTTCAACCGATCGCTGCCTGCACCTGCCCGCCCGTCCAACATCACTACTCTGAACGGCTCTGACTTAGAATACGTGGACAACTACAAATACCTAGGTGTCTGGTTAGACTGTAAACTCTCCTTCCAGACCCACATCAAACATCTCCAATCCAAAGTTAAATCTAGAATTGACTTCCTATTTCGCAAAACAAAGCATCCTTCACTCATGCTGCCAAACATACCCTTGTAAAACTGACCATCGTACCAATCCTCGACTTCGGCGATGTCATTTACAAAATAGCCTCCAATACCCTACTCAACAAATTGGATGCAGTCTATCACAGTGCCATCCGTTTTGTCACCAAAGCCCCATATACTACCCACCATTGCGACCTGTACACTCTCGTTGGCTGGCCCTCGCTTCATACTTGTCGCCAAACCCACTGGCTCCAGGTCATCTACAAGACCCTGCTAGGTAAAGTCCCCCCTTATCTCAGCTTGCTGGTCACCATAGCATCACCCACCTGTAGTACGCACTCCAGCAGGTATATCTCTCTGGTCACCCCCAAAACCAATTCTTTCTTTGGCCACCTCTCCTTCCAGTTCTCTGCTGCCAATGACTGGAACGAACTACAAAAATCTCTGAAACTGGAAACACTTATCTCCCTCACTAGCTTTAAGCACCAGCTGTCAGAGCAGCTCACATATTACTGCACCTGTACATAGCCCATCTATAATTTAGCCCAAACAACTACCTCTTTCCCTACTGTATTTATAAAATGTATTTATTTATTTATTTTGCTCCTTCGCATCCCATTATTATTATTATTATTTTTTTTTTTGCACATTCTTCCACTGCAAATCTACCATTCCAGTTTTTTACTTGTTATATTGTATTTACTTTGCCACCATGGTCTTTTTTTTTGCCTTTACCTCCCTTATCTCACCTCATTTGCTCACATCGTATATAGACTTGTTTCTACTGTATTATTGACTGTATGTTTGCTTTACTCCATGTGGAACACTGTGTTGTTGTGTGTGTCAACTTGCCTACCTGGTTAAATAAAGGTGAATTTTTTTGAATTAACCATTTATTCACATTACTTTACTTGAATAAAATATTTCAGTTATGTATATCATTTTTGTTTTAGGCCTATTTGATTACTTTATTTAATTCCAAGTCATCTCATCTCTAAAGAGCTGCTGCCTATGATGCCTAACAAAATCACTATTTTAGTAGTTCTTCAAAAGAAATAAGGCAAACTTTTATGACTGCTGAATACCAACTAACAATATTAGATCATGTATTTTCAGGTAGAGATACCTCACGAAGCAGCTGCTCTCAATAATGTGTTCTTCTGTCTCTTCTCTCCGTCTCAGACCAGACAAGTAAACTCACAATGGATTATGGTCGTTGTATTTTAATAACCACATGTTCTGTGCTAAACTACAGTATGTAGAATAATGGCCTGTTGGAAACTACAACTCCCTACTACATCGCACAATTCGGGCTTGTCCTGATTTATCTCTCGAAAAACTGCGCATTGCGCTCACAGGAGAAAAAAAACGACATGTAATTCAAATAATTTAACCAATGTCGGTCAAATAGTTGTTTGGTTAATTGCTCAGCAGTAGCTACTGCTTTACCTAGCTAGCCTTCATAATGTGCAACACATGACCAAATGTAGCTTTAAATGAATAGACCACAGCTTTAGCACTACCAAGGGACTCGACTTGACTAGAGTTTACAGGAATCGGACTGGGACTCAAACAGCAGGGACTTGGGATTCGACTCGAGGTTTAGTGACTTGACTACATCACTGTTCCCACGTCCCCCCACAGCCATTGTATGGCTTCTCCACACAGAGATTGGACAGAGCCTCCTCCTACGGCCTTCCGCAAATGAGCCCACCTACGCTGAGACAGGACTGAGGCTCCTGCATGCACCTTCTCTCAATCAGCCGCCGTTCACAACAACTGGAAACTCGAGAACTGGGAAATCTCTGGGAAATCTCTGACTTCAGTGAGTTCAAGACAACTGGGAACTCAAAATGTACCTCTGACTTGGAAAATATGTTTTTAACAGTCATCCAACTCAGCATTCCAAGTCGGGAACGGGCCTCTTTCTAGAGCTCCATTCTGAAGATCACCGACGTCATGATTCGACCTTCTTTTTGCCCACAAGAAGGACCGCCCTTCCACCTTCCTTTTCAAGTGAGCACAGCACAACAAGGTGAGTCCAAAAATGTCTTGTATGCTCCTGCATAAATTATGTAATATGCCAGGGAGATATGTATACCCTCCAGATTCTGCAGAGGGGGAGAGACACGGAAGCCCAGCTGGCTTGGTGGTCTCAAATGCAGGTCGCTATTGAACATTTCCAGCGCTGCAGGAGTTGTCTATGGACCGCGCTGACTTTCAATGCAGCAACTGCAAGCTTGCAGAGGACTACATGAGTGAAGTGGCTAGCAAGCAGCAAAGCTACTGGGGAATCCACACCCGCCTACTTATTATTTTCCTTCCACCCCAGCAGCCGGACGCTGCTCTGGTCTGGTGTAAGTGTTGCGGACGTGTCGGCTCTCCACAGCCGACAAGCTGGTGCTCAGCAGGGTTCCATCCCCGAAGGGGTCTTCCTCTACCCTGGAGAACGGAGCTGTTTCTCAACCCAACCAAACCAGCCATGGAGATACGCCACTCGCCGTGGAGGTTGAAGCATCTTCTGGCAACGGGTGTCTCCTTGGAGATGTTGAGCCCGGACCGGACACAGACCAGAAACAGCTTTGCCAACCAGGATCCAGAGGTTCAAACTCCTTCTTCCTTGGGGGCTTCCCATTCAAGATCAGATCCGGAGGTACCTGAGTCTTCCTCCTTTGTTCGGTCTCCCTCTCCGGTGGCTTCTACATCGGGTTCAGATCCTCGGAGCTCCCACCATCAGACCGTGAGGCTGCCTGAGAGACCGGCCCATTAACATCGCCAGCTGTCCTCATAGGCAGCTCTATGGTGATAAACATATCGGTTCCCTAGGCAAAAACGGCCAATCATTTCAGGTCCAGTACCAACATTGGGTCACGGGTGTGAAAGATTCAGCAGGCTACTGGCCATTACACATCTGCTAAAATATTATTGTAGCTCTGCTGGAGTCACTTTTATAGATAACTTTGACACCTTCTGGAAAAAGAAGATACTCTACAGTTATGATGGAGTCCATCCAAATCATCTTGGCTCCTGGACTCGCATTTCAAGGATGCGTTGAAACAATGACTTATCAATGATCCAAGACCAACTCAGTTAATCCCTACCATTGTGCCAATGAGTTGTCATAATGCTGCATCAAATGTACATTATCCTATAGGCAATGGCAGACACAATGTAAGTAACTTAATTTATGTCCCCCTAATTTCCCTGAATACCTTTCTAAATCCTACAGCTATTGGATGCAGTAATGAGCCAATGAACCAGAGTTACACTGTTAGCACTGAGGCGGAGTGCTCTAGTAGGAAGACCACTTTGTGCAGCGTACCCTGCACTATCTAGTCTACTTCTGATAAGCTTCCCAGGAAAGCATTAAAAACAATGGAGCAACCCAGAAAAGTGCAACAAAAAATGCCCATATTAACACATGCAGCCTGAGAAACAAGGTCCATGAAGTAAATGACTTGCTTGTAAGAGATGACATTCATATTCTGACAATCTCTGAAACTCATTTACCTTTTATGATACAGTGGTAGAAATAGATGGCATTTATAGCATTTACCGAAAAGACAGAAATGTCAACGGGGGCGGTGTTGCGGTCTATATAAAGAACCACATTCCTGTAAAGCTTAGAGACGATCTAATGTTAAATACTGTTGAAGTAATATGCTACAGGTTCATCTGCCTCACCTAAAAACCATTATTGTGGGAAGCTGCTATAGACCACCAAGTGCTAACAGTCAGTATCTGGATAATGTGTGTGAAATGCTTGATCATGTATGTGATATCAACAGAGAAGTATATTTTCTGGGTGATTTAAATATTGACAGGCTCTCATCAAGCTGCCCACTCAAGAAAAAACTTCAAACTGTAACCAGTGCCTGCAACCTGGTTCAGATTATCATTCAACCTACCAGGGTAGTCACAAACAACACAGGAATGTAATCATCTACATGTATTGATCACAACTTTACTAATGCTGCAGAAATGTGTTTTAATGCAGAATCCATATCCATAGGATGTAGTGATCACAATATAATAGCCTAATATAGCTGAGCCTAATATAGTGTATAAGAGGTCATTATAATAAGTTTTGTAATGATTCATATGTTGATGATGTAAAGAATATTTGCAGCTCTGTGGTGTGTAATGAGGAGCAACCAGATGCTGCACTTGACACATTTATGAAATGTCTCCTTCCAGTTCCTAATAAGCATGCACCCATTAAGAACATGACTCAACACTGTTAAATCCCCTTGGATTGATGAGGAATTGAAAAATGTTATGGTTGAGAGGGATGAGGCAAAAGGTATGGCAAATAAGTCTGGCAGCCCAACTGATTGGCAAATTAAGAAATCATGTGACGAAGCTAAATAAAAATAAACTATACTATGAAACAAAGATACATGATATAAAGAATGATAGCAAAAAGATTTGGAGCACCTGAAATGAAATTTTGGGGAAAAAAGCCAACTCGGCTCAATCATTCATTGAATCAGATGGCTCATTTATTACAAAACCCACTGATATTGCCAACTACTTTAATTACTTTACAATTAGCAAGATAAACAAACGTAGGGATGACATGCCAGCAACAAACACTGACACTACACATCCAAGTATATCTGACCAAATTATGAAAGACAAGAATTGTACCGCGACCGGGAGGTCCGTGGGGCGACGCACAATTGGCCTAGCGTCGTCCGGGTTAGGGAGGGTTTGGCCGGTAGGGAAATCCTTGTCTCATCGCGCACCAGCGACTCCTGTGGCGGGCCGGGCGCAGTGAGCTCTAACCAAGGTTGCCAGATGCACGGTGTTTCCTCCGACACATTGGTGTGGCTGGCTTCCGGGTTGGATGGCGCTGTGTTAAGAAGCAGTGTGGCTTGGTTGGGTTGTGTATCGGAGGACGCATGACTTTCAACCTTCGTCTCTCCCGAGCCCGTATGGGAGTTGTAGCGATGAGACAAGATAGTAGCTACTAAAACAATTGGATACCACGAAATTGGGGAGAAAAAGAGGTAAAATTAAAATAAATAAAAAATATATACAAAAAGAGTTACTTGTCTACCAGAACACAGAGGGTGTTCTTTAATGGAAGCCTCTCAAACATAATCCAGGTAAAAGCAGGAATTCCCCAGGGTAGCTGTTTAGGCCCCTTGCTTTTTTCAATCTTTACTAACGACATGGCTTTGAGTAAGGCCAGTGTGTGCGGTATGCGGATGACTCAACACTATACATGTCAGCTACTACAGCAACTGAAATGACTGCAACACTTAACAAAGAGCTGCAGTTGGTATCAGAATGGATAGAAAGGAATAAGTTAGTCCTAAATATTTCCAAAACTTAAAGCATTGCATTTGGGACAAATCATTCACTAAACCTCAATTACATCTCGTAATGAATAATGTGGAAATTGAGCAAGTTGAGGTGACTAAACTGCTTGGAGTTACCCTGGATTGTAAACTGTCATGGTCAAAACATATTGATACAACAGTAGCTAAGATGGGGAGAAGTCTGTCCATAATAAAGCGTTGCTTTTCATTCATCAACAACACTATCAACATGGCAGGTCCTACAGGCCCTGGTTTTGTCGCACCTAGTCCTACGGTTCAGTAGTATGGTCAGGGAAAATTGCAGTTGGCTCAGAACAGGGCAGCACAGCTGGCCCTTAAAAGTGGTCACAGAAACCTTAAAAGAATTGGGCCTCCGGATCTAGTCACTGTGCATTCAAATTGCCATCGATAAAATGCAATTGTGTTCATTTTCCGTAGCTTATGCCTGCCCATACCATAACCCTACCGCCACCATGGGGCACTCTATTCACAACGTTGACATCAGCAAACCGCTTGCCCACACGACGCCATACACGTGGTCTGCGGTTGTGAGGCCAGTTGGATGTACAGTACTGAAAAATTCTCAAACAATCTCTAAAACCCTCATACCAAACTCAATCAACTACTACCCCTTCCAAAATGTTCGTCGGTTGAGAAGAAGCCGAACTAGTGAAATGAACAGAATCAATCGAAGGGAATCAGGTGTGCAGCAAATGTATACTATATGAACTTAGGGTGATGAGGGGGAGAAGATCAACCATCACAATTCCACTTGAAGAATGAATAAATACAACTCACATAGGCTACTTATATGCTTCAACTCAAACCTGACTTTAAACCATAGAGTCCAGAAGGAAAGGCTGTTCAACACTTGATATACAAGGTGTGCATGTTAGATTTAAAAAAATCTCACAGCCCTCTGTGGAGTGTTCCAGACAGCCGGATCTCAATTAAGTGACTACTGACTCTCTCTCCCCAGCAGCCCACATTAACAACCCAAATTTCATTTCCAATTGATGCATTAATAGATGCAGTTTAAGTCTATTTAGAGTGCCGCCGACGGCAGGAAGGATTCCCGCTGGTTTTGAGCTCGATTGACGGCATCAACACATCGACCAGAGGGAGAGGAGAAAATGGAAGGAGCGAAGTATCTTTCCAATCAAACGAGTGCAACAAAGTGAGGAGCCTCAGGGCTTTTTTTCTAGCAGGTTGGCATTTATTGTCATGAGTCTTGCCCTGGAGGCAGCTCTATAGAGTGGTCACTAGCTGGCACATCCACAAAGCCATACAATCTGATTTTAAACATAACCCTAATATTAACTCTCACCTTAACCACACTGCTAACCCTAGTACTAACTGTAAAATAAGACCGAGAAGCAAATTTTTGTTTTCATTCATTTTTACAGTATAGCCAATTTTGACTTTGCAGCTGGCCCATCTAGCAGAATGGCAAGATTCATGACAATAAAATCAACTTGCTCTTTTCTACACCCTTTTTTCCATCCTTCTCTCCTTCTCTCAGTCCTTCCTGCTCAGTGCTTAGCTTGGCTATTATAAGGGCACCTTGCGTGTGACTCACTGCCATGCTTCAGCACATAAGTGCTTGTGGATGATTGTCTGTATTTATAGGAGTACGTGGACGCACATGTAGTGGAGTGGTTATCAATGCACAGTGTTGTTCTCTCCCTCACATATCAAGTAATCTACCCTTGCAAAGGGGAAACGATGGCCTCTATTTCACATGTGTTTTGTCACTCATTGTCTCCGTGGAGTGGCTTTCCAATTTAAATGCTCTTATTGGAAAGCGTGAGGATTGAAACAAAGAGCTAGCTAATGATCAATGACATCACTGGAATGTGGAAGTGTTGGCTTACATTGTTGTCCTGATACTTCAATCATCCGTGGCACATACTCCTGCCATCTTTTCCTACCCTGACATCCATTTTCTCCATCATCTCTTCTCTCCGTCTAACTCTTGGCCAAAGTTTTTTTGTTTGTTGATGATCCATCGGATTAATCTCCAGTATTTATTTCCAACTCAGGTTTGCATCTTTCGCCCACTCAACTAGCCCTCTCTCTCACCTTATTCTCCTCCTCCCATCCTTCAATATGATTCCCATCATGTTTCTGTGATGAGCAGGTCTGGGATCAACCCGTCTTTACGTGGGGAAGTGATGAGGGTGAGTCAGTGTCAGATGAGCAGGGATTTCCGAAGCAGTTGGTTTTTCAAATTCCAGACTTATGAAAGAAATGTTCTGAAAGATTCCAATTCCACTTTTTTCCTTCCCACATATGAACATGGAAATGTCCCATCTAGCACATTTGGTTCCTTGGAAGTTGGGGGAATGTATATTTTTAATTTCACATTAGTTGTGGGAACTTAGCCATACATTTCCTGACCAGTAAAATTGAAAGTTATTTTAAACAAAAGAAATTCACCTGTTCTGGGAACGTACATTTTTGTTGGGTATTCCAAGTGTCCCTAAACCTCTCCAAAGTGGCATATGTCTGTAAATTAGATCATTCCAGTGGTATTACATATTAGCAATCCCTAAATGCAATTTGTTCAGTATAAAAACACAATGTCTACCATATCAACCTCACTCAAACATTGTGGTGGTGTTATGGGGTATCCAGGGTACATTCAAGTGTCCTTCCAACCTCTCCAAAGTGTCCGAATATGGTAATTGCACTGTTTTTGCACACTGTGCCAAAAAGTTATTGTTCACTGTAAAAACAAAATGTCTGTAACACCAACCTCTTTCAAACAGTGTGGTGGTGACGGGGGACTTACAGGGGATATAGATTTTTTTTTGCTGCCGGTGATCCTGGAGTTGAGAGAAAACTTAGGTAAATGCAATGGCGCAATTACACTTTTCAAAAAATAGGCACGGTGGGCTTTTGGTTTCTCTCCCGCTAAAAACAGAAAGAAATAATTCAAAATAACACACTGGCTTTACTTACCACAGTGTGAAAAAGTGATGGCTCCTCTATATAAAGTGAGTTTCTGAAACATGGAGTCCTTCTTTGCTGATGTAAAGAAGAAACTGAATGAAAGAGAGTCCAGTGAGGATTTGTCAGCATAAAGCTGAGTGACTCACTCATTCGTGGCTGTCTTTCTGATAGTCTCTAATAAAGAAATGTTTTGACCAAGTGAATCTACTCATGTTGTGTGTTTTCAATTATTTGTGACATTGTGTTTGCAATGAAGAATGTAAACAAATAAAATAAATCCTATTCATAATGAGTAATCAGATGTGTGTTGCAAGCTTGTCATTGTTCCTTATTGTCACAAGTGTAGAGAGGAGTAGGCAGGAGGCAGTCTCAGGTTTAGACCTACTGAATTTATTAAAGCACTGTATATAAAAGCTGGACGAAACCCAAAGTGCAAAATAATAAAGTAGTCAGGAAATAGTAGGAGAGATTCCTCTCAGGAAACAAGCAGCATTTACAATGACCGACAAAGACAAATGACAGAGGGAGTATATATACAGTGATAGAGTGGGGATTGGAAACAGGTGTGTGCAGTGGTGATGAGACAAAGGGTGTTTGCCAGCAACAGGTTCAGCAGCAGCTAGAAGGCCGGCGACGCCAACAGAACAGGAAGCAGAAGGACATCCCAACCTCTCCTCAATAGGAACGGAGATCCTACACCACGACTCGTGCCTGGAGCACCTTGGGACTGCCATGGACGAGGTGCTCCGGACCGTACGCCAGCTGCAGGCTACACCACCACCTTCCCTGCTCCCTGCGGTCATTCCAGCCAACCCACCACCATCTACATCGCCAGGTCTGGTCAGGAACGTCCACCTGCCACTCCCCGGAGCAGTTTGACGGCACTCCAGCTCAATGTAGGGGGTTTCTTTTGCAGTGTGACCTCCACCTTGCCGTCATACAGGGACGGCCTCCGAGAGGGACAAGGTGACCTTGGTGATCTCGGTGCTGACAGGCCAGGCTCTGGAGTGGGCACATGCCGTCTGGGAGTGCAGTTCTATGAGCGACTCTTCTGTGTCGTTTTCGATCTCCCTACAGAGGGCCGAGAGGGAGGTGAGCATCTCCTCCGTCTACACCAGGGGTCCAGGACAGCATCTGAGTATGCTCTGGATTTCCGGACCGTGGCTGCGTCCACTGGCTGGAACGACCAGGCCCTGTTGATGGTTTCCACAATGGGTTACAGGCAGACGTCCAGACCGAGCTGGCCTGTCGCGATGAGGACCTCACGCTGGACCAGCTCATCGCCATGCGCCTGGATAATCTCCTGCGTGCCCATTGTCGCCCATCCCATGGGTTCGGGTCTCTCCCACGAACCCCCAGTGAGTCTGAGCCCATGGAGGTGGGCACGACGCAACTTCCCCCAGAGGAACATCACCGCCACCATTAACAGGGTCTCTGCTCCTACTGCTGAGAGATGGACCACCCCTGGAACACCTGTCCCAGAAGGAGAACCAGGCGAGGAAGCGACAGGTTGAGGAGTACTCCCGCACCTTCCCAGGTAGGCGTGGACGTGCCTTGCTCCTCTTGGTCCACCCAGCCCTTCCTGTCACCTTCCCGGACTATCCTGGACCCTACTGAGTCCTGCTCTTGTAGACTCAAGTTCTGCAGGCAATTTCGTAGACCAGTCAGTGGCCTTATCATTACGCATACCTCTAGTCCCTTTACAAGCCCCTATCCCCGTCCATGCCCTAGACAACCGTCCCCTAGGAAGCAGACTGGTGCTCTAGACCATGATTCCCATTTCCCTCATAGTTGCTCACAGCCACCATGAACGCATCACTTTCCTCATCTTAGACTCTCCTGTATACCCCGTAGTTTTAGATTTCCCCTGGTTCCAGTTGCATAACCACAGGATATCATGGACATAGAGGAGGTTGTGAGTGTCAGGGGAGGTGTCTCTCTGTTTCTATCTGTGCCACCTCTGTGGAAAGTCCGGACCAGGTCAACCACGTCCCTATCCCGGAGGTATACCGGGACCTACAAGTTTTTTCGAAGACTCGTGTCACGTGCCTGCCCCCTCATCGTCTCTGGGACTGCACTATCGTCCTACTACCTGGTTCAGCCCTCCCGCGAAGGCACATCTACCCTCTCTTGCATGCAGAGACCGAAGCCATGGAGGTGTACATCCACGAGGCGCTGGCCCATGGATTCCTCCGTCTGTCCACCTCTCCGGCCTCCTCCAGCTTCTTTTTTTGTGAAGAAGAAGGATGGAGGTCTCCACCCCTGTATCAATTACCGGACACTGAACAAGGTAACCGCTAAATTCAGTTATGCCCTGCCCCTCATACCCACTGTGATCGAACAGATGCACGATGCTCAGTACTTTACCAAATTGGATTTACACTGTTTGTTTGGAAGACCACCTTCAGCACCAGCACCAGGCACTACAAATACAGGGTAATGCCATACGGCCTGACAAGTAAACCCCTCAGTGTTTCAATCCTTCATTAACGAGGTGTTTAGAGACATGTTGGGTTGCTGTGTAGTGGTGTACATAGATGGCATCTTGGTGTACTCCACTACACGCAAGCAACATGTCTCTCATGTCCTGGGCTATCGGATATCCACAGCGGATTTCAGATATCCACACCCACCAAAAATAAAAAAGCACCATTCTGCACTAACTGGCATTTCTATTCAGACATTTGGAACAACACAAATAAATAATCATAACATTTAAAACTATTTAAATATAACAATATACACAAAAAATAAGACTCAGAAATATCAAAAAGAAGAAGAAGACAAATAGAAACAAACTGTAGTATATAAATACAAACAAAAAAAGAGAATGTAATTATTACACTATTACCCTATTGCTAACAAAAAACACACAAATAAAACTAAATTGCACAAATCCTACATCACACAAATACACAAATCGAATAACACACTTAGAAAGAAGAGAACCTGATTATTACACTATTGCACTTCAAACAAGAAACACACAAACTAAATTGCACAACCTATTACGTTACTAATTGCATTAGTACTGTTCAAAGTTAGAGGTGTGCTATTTGATAGATTCCCCCACTCCCCCTACCTCGGGCTTTCATCTATACATAAATCCACCACTGCACTCAACACTATGTGTTTTGGTGAAAGAAGGCACAGCACACTGTGAGAGCAAAATTGCAAGATTATGTTATAATGCTGTAATTCCATCAAATGGTTGTTTTATGCAACAGAATAGAGGGTTCTTATAACTCTATTGTGTCTGTGTGAATTGAAAGTTGGTCTCTAACACTGACAGGAGATTTACGATGTCTGTGGGTGATACCGCATACCAGAGCATGAGCTAATTTTTCTGTACTGGGGTCCCAGGTGGAGATGGCTCCATTATGGAGTTGGTGAGTAGACACTGGTCTCTACACAATGAGGACAGTTATTACAGCAGTTACTGTCTGCTGTGAATTATTAGTATCTTTCATACAAATCTTAACCTTGTGACCCATTCCTGTTTGTAATGTAGACTGAATGAGGATGGACTTTGGTATAAAATGCTGTGGCTCAAACCAGCTGGTTGAGTTCTCAGTGATCACCTCCAGGGGTGATTACCGACCAGCTCCATTACTGCACTGATGAGATAATAAAGTTTGATTGTTTTGAAGAAATCTAAAAGTCTCTCCTTTTGATTACAATAATTCCACCACAACACCAACATCAAAACCTCATCCCAACTGTAAACTATGGTGGAGGGAGCATTATGGTTTGGGGCTGCTTTGCTGCCTCAGGTCCTGGACAGCTTGCTATCATCGACGGAAAAATGAATTCACAACTTTATCAAGACATTTTGCAGGAGAATGTAAGGCTATCTGTCCTCCAATTGAAGCTCAACAGAAGGTGATGCAACAGGACAAGAACCCAAAAGACAGAAGTAAATCAACAACAGAATGGCTTGAACAGAAGAAAATACCCCTTCTGGAGTGACCCAGTCAGTCCTGACCTCAACCCAATTGAGATGCTGTGGCATGACCTCAAGAGAGTGGTTCACATCCCAAGAATACTGTGGAGCTGAAACAGTTTTGTAAAGAGGAATGGTCCGATATTCGTCCTGACCGTTGTGCAGTTCTGATCCGCAACTACAGAAAATGTTTGGTTGAGGTTATTGCTGCCAAAAGGAGGGTCAACCTGTTATTAAATCCAAGGGTTCACATACTTTTCCCAACCAACATTATGAATGTTTACACAGTGTGTTCAATAAAGACATGAACAATTATAATTGTTTCTGTGTTATTAGTTTAAGCAGCCTGTCTATTGATGTGACTTACATGAAGATCATATACAATTTTATGACCAATTTATGCAGAATTCCAGGTAATTCTAAAGGGTTCACATACCTTTTATTCCCGCTGTATGTAAATACAAGAAATATGTATGTAGAGGGGTAACTTTCATCACCAATTATCTTACCCTTTTGTCAATTGTGTAATTAGCCTACCAGTTGGTGTAACTGTAATGTTAGTTCTCTTGAGGGGAATAATGGTGTGTTCTTTTTCTATTTTGTATATAGAGATTGTTGACACTACTGTTTAATGTAATATTGTTTATTAGATTTACATTGTAGTAATGTTCTATGTATTTGATCCTGTTGTCCTCTGTGCACAGACCGCATGTATACTCTGCTTCATCATCAAATCAAATCAAATCAGATTGTATTTGTCACATACACATGGTTAGCAGATGTTAATGCGAGTGTAGCGAAATGCTTGTGCTTCTAGTTCCGACAATGCAGTAATAACCAACGAGTAATCTAACCTAACAATTCCACAACTACTACCTTATACACACAAGTGTAAAGGGATGAAGAATATGTACATAAAGATATAAGAATGAGTGATGGTACAGAACGGCATAGGCAATGCAGTAGATGGTATAGAGTACAGTATATACATATTAGATGAGTACTGTAGGGTATATAAACATAAAGTGGCATAGTTTAAAGTGGCCAGTGATACATGTATTACACAAAGATGGCAAGATGCAGTAGATGCAGCAAGATGCAGCAGTTTAAATGAGTACAGTATATACATATACATATGAGATGAGTAATGTAGGGTATGTAAACATTATATTAAGTGGCATTGTTTAAAGTGGCTAGTAATACATCTTTACATCAATTTCCATCAATTCCCTTATTAAAGTGGCTGGAGTTGAGTCAGTATGTTGGCAGCAGTCACTCAATGTTAGTGGTGGCTGTTTAACAGTCTGATGGCCTTGAGATAGAAGCTGCTGGGGATGCCGTCTAGGCCTGCAGCCTTGCGAGGGTTAAATGTTTTGCTCACTTTGGCTGCAATGAAGGAGAGCCCGCAAGTTTTTGGTAGCGGGCTGTGTCAGTGGCACTGTATTGTCTGTCCTCAAAGCGAGCAAAAAAGTTATTTAGTCTATCCGGGAGCAAGACATCCTGGTCCGCGACGGGGCTGGTTTTCTTTTTGTAATCCGTGATTGACTGTAGACCCTGCCACATACCTCTTGTGTATGAGCCGTTGAATTGCAACTCTACTTTGTCTCTATACTGACACTTAGCTTGTTTGATTGCCTTGCGGAGGGAATAGCTACACTGTTTGTATTCGGTCATGTTTCCGGTCACCTTGCCCTGGTTAAAAGCAATGGTTCGCGCTTTTAGTTTTGCGCGAATGCTGCCATCAATCCACGGTTTCTGGTTTGGGAATGTTTTAATCGTTGCTGTGGGTATAGCATCGCCGATGCACTTTCTAATGAACTCACTCACCGACTCAGCGTATTGGTCAATGTTGTTGTTGGACGCAATACGGAACATATCCCAATCCACGTGATCTAATGAACTCACTCACCGACTCAGCGTATTTGTCAATGTTGTTGTTGGACGCAATGCGGAACATATCCCAATCCACGTGATCGAAGCAGTCTTGAAGCATGGAATCAGATTGGTCAGACCAGCGTTGAACAGACCTGAGCGCGGGAGCTTCTTGTTTTAGTTTCTGTCTGTAGGCTGGAAGCAACAAAATGGAGTCGTGGTCAGCTTTTCCGAAAGGAGGGCGGGGGAGGGCCTTATATGCGTCGCGGAAGTTAGAATAACTATGATCCAGGGTTTTACCAGCCCTGGTAGCACAATCGATATGCTGATAGAATTTAGGGAGTCTTGTTTTCATGTTAGCCTTGTTAAAATCCCCAGCTGCAATGAATGCAGCCTCAGGATATGTGGATTCCAGTTTACCTAGAGTCAAATAAAGTTTGTTCAGGGCCAGCGATGTGTCTGCTTGGGGGGGAATATATACGGCTGTGATTATAATCGAAGAGAATTCCCTTGGTAGATAATGCGGTCAACATTTGATTATGAGGAATTCTAAGTCAGGTGAACAGAAGGACTTGAGTTCCTGTATGTTGTTATGATCACACCACGTCTCATTAATGATGCTTGTTTCTGTCGGCGCGAAGCGTGGAGAAACCAGCTGGCTGCACCGACTCCGTTAGCGTCTCTCGAGTGTGCCATGTTTTCGTGAAGCAAAGAACGTTACAGTCTCTGAATACTAAGCACTTTGGAGTAAGTGAAATACAGGCTCGATTTGGTTTGTGGCTCATGTAGAGATGTCGGACACGAGTAGGATATTTGCTGAAGAAAAGCATGTCATTGAAACCATGAAAGGTTGAGTGGGCTAAACTAGATGACGGTTTAAGTCTCTCTGGAATGCTACCCTCACTCGGATTTCATCAACCTTGTTGTCAAAGGACTGGACATTGGCGAGTAGTATGCTAGGGAGTAGTGTGCGATGTGCCCATCTCCGGAGCCTGACCAGAAGACCGCTACGCTTGCCCCTTTTACAGCGTAGTTGTTTAGGGTCGCTGGCTGGGAACCGATCCATTGTCCTGGGTGGAAGGCAAAACACAGGATCCGCTTCGGGAGAGTCATATTCCTGGTCGTAATGATGGTGAGTTGACGTTGCTCTTATATTCAGTAGTTCCTCCCGACTGCATGTAATGAAACCTAAGATTACCTGGGGTACCAATGTAAGAAATAACACGTAAAAAAACTAAATACTGCATAGTTTCCTAGGAACGTGAAGCGAGGCGGCCATCTCTGTCGGCGCCGGAAGTAATCATTAAACTCCTAGACTGGGCTTCTGTGTCCGTCATCACTCTTTGACCAGAGTGCGGTATCCGTTTACTCCCATTGGCCTATCCACACATTAGAGAGCACCAGTCTTCGTTTAATAATATAACCTATTTTGAACAAAAGCCAGGAATGAGTTAGTCACTCGGCTCTATGCTGTTCCTGCTTCTGTTGCCTATTTGAGTGTTTGTTTAAAATCCTACTAATATCCTACAAAATTTCGGATAAAGCAATTTCACACAAAAAAGTAACATTTTTTTCTACCTTGTTAAAAAAAATCAGTAACTGGACACGGACATGCATATACAGTACCAGTGAAAAGTTTGGACACATCTACTGATTCAAGGGTTTTTCTATATTTTGACAATTTATAGAATAATAGTGAAGACATCAAAACTGTGAAATAACACATATGGAATCATGTAGTAACCAAAATTGTTCAACAATATATATTTTTTCTTCAAAGTAGCCACCCTTTGCCTTGATGATAGCTTTGCACACTCTTGGCATTCTCTCAACCAGCTTCATGAGGTAGTCATGGGCGGCAGGGTAGCCTAGTGGTTAGAGTGTTGGACTAGTAACCGGAAAGTTCAAACCCCCGAGCTGACAAATCTGTCGTTCTGCCACTGAACAGGCCGTCATTGAAAATAAGAATTTATTCTTAACTGACTTGCCTAAAGGTAAAATTTAAAAAATTATTAAATAAAAACTGGAATGCATTTCAATTAACAGGCGTGCCTTGTTAAAAGTGAATTTGTGGAATTTCTTTCCTTCTTAATGCATTTGAGCCAATTGGTTGTGTTCTGAAAAGGTAAGGGTGGTATACAGCCCTATATGGTACAAGACCAAGTCCATATTATGGCAAGAACAGCTCAAATAAGCAAAAAGAATTGACAGTCCATTACACCTTAAAACATAACGGCCAGTCAATCATGACAGTCAGTCAATCTGGAAAATGTCAAGAACTTTGAAAGTGTCAAGTGCAGGTGCAAAAACCAGTGCTATGATGACACCGGCTCTCATGAGGATTGCCACAGGAAAGGAAGACCTAGAAATACCTCTGCTGCAGAGGATACGTTCGTTAGAGTTACAGTACTAGCCTCAGAAATTGCAGCACAAATAAATGCTTCACAGAGTTCAAGTAAGAGACACATCTCAACATCAACTGTTCAGAGTGAATCAGGCCTTCATGGTCGAATTGCTGCAAAGAAACCATTACTAAAGGACACCAATAAAAATTAGAGACTTGGTGGTTCAAAAAACACGAGCAATGGACATTAGACTAGTGGAAATCTGTCCATTGGTCTGATGTGTCCAAATTTGAGGTTTTTGGTTCCAACCCCTGTGTCGTTGTGAGACGCAGAGTAGGTGAACTGATGATCTCAGTGTGTGTGGTTACCATCGTGAAGAATAGTGGAGGAGTTGTGATGGTGTGGGGGTGCTTTGCTGGTGACAGTGTGATTTATTTAGAATTCAAGGTAAACTTAATCAGTATGGCTACCACAGCATTCTGCAGTGATACGCCATCCCATCTGTTTTGCGCTTAGTGGGACTATCACCCAACACACATCCAGGTAAGGGATATTTGACCAAGAAGGAGAGTGATGGAGCGCTGCATCAGATCTCAACCACATTGTAGTTGCACCCCCCCCCCCCCCCCCCCCAGCTCGACGACCACAGGTTAAACATTGCTGAGATGATCAAAGCATTTGCTGCAAACTGACCACCTGCTCACCAAGCACAGTAAGGGCCGTCCAGATCATTATGCTGTTCTGCTATTCCAAGGTTGTGAAACCAAAGAGAGATACCACGACCGGACACAGAATACCAACTGGGAAGAATCCAAATGGCAAATGAGGCAAATGTGGCATACCAGTGAACCTCAGAGTGTTCATCATTAATACTGTGCCTCAGAAGTTTCTGTCCATGACTGATGCAACCCGAAAAAGCATTAGAGACAGAGTTAATGAATACTACCAAATTGGGTCGCGGACCTGTTAATGGTGGGTCGCGACGTGTCCGAGTAAATTTATAATTTTTCCGTTAATTACTGGAATTGACTTGGCCAAGTGCATCTGCGGTCTCTGCTCAGTTTGGCAGCTGCGCGAGTGAAGGGGGATATCCTCGTGCTTTGCGGTTTACCGGATCTTTTTTCTGCAGTTTTCTTGAAGATCACTCTGCAACACACATGATGCAGCGCTGTCGTTCAGCAGCAGATGATGCTCTGTCTGCCACTGACTTGTCATGACCACTAGCCTTCACTCACCGCTGTCATGAAATGGACTCATGTTAGTAACAAGTTCTGACTGAGCTCAAATGTCATGAAATGCATATAGAGCGATGAGTTTCTCTCTCTTTCATACCAACTTATAACGAGGAGCGCCCACAATGTGTTTTGTAAGGGCATGTGCTTAGTAATGAGTCTCTCATAACGAACAAATGATGGTAAACCCAGGGAGTTCTTTCAGAACCGCTGCAGAATGCTTCAGGAAACAGTGTTTCGACAGTTGAAGAGTACGTCAGCTAGCAAGGCATTGTTGTCATTTTATAACAGGTGATGATCAGCAGAAATAAGGTAGTATTAACTAACTCTCATAGTAGTAGATGTGAGTTTCTCTTTCAAACAATCCCCTGGCCTTGTACCACAGCTAATAGTTAACATTCGCCTAAGCAAACTACCTACTGACAGTGCAACCCCAGTAGCAGTACAGATGAAGATGAACAATGATCAGGCCCACTGTACATCTTACTGTAGAAATTATTGTTGAAAACTAGTCTAGGTTTGAACTGTTGCTGCTAAAATACCATTTTTATTCTGAACTGGAATAAACTGATTGAAGCAAGATGCTTTTTGAGGCAAACACACTCACACAGGTCTGGGTTGTTCATCTACAGCAGGAAGCGGTCTCCTGCCTGACTGAGAAAGCAGTAGATGTTCTCATCCAGTTTGGCACCACATACCTACGCGAGAAAGGGTTCTCAACCCTGACATACTTAAAAAACAAGTACAGAAACAGTTTCAAGGCTGAGCATAACCTCAGTGTGGTACTGTCAAAAACGGAGCCCAGAATAGACATGCTCTCATTAGGACTGTGTGTGTTTTCTGGTCTACATCTGTGTGATGTGATCAATCAGTTTATTCCAGTTCAGAAAGAAAAAAATAGATATTGTATTTTAACAGCAACAGTTCCAGCCTAGACTTTATTTCAACAATAATTTATACAGTAAGATGTACAGTAGGCCTGATCATTTTTCATCTGTATTGTTACTTACGGTTGCACTATCAAAAAGCTTGTGTGTGTTCTGTTATACATCTGTGTGATCAATCCGTTTATTCCAGTTCAGAATGAAAATGATTTATTGTATTTTAACAGCAAAAGTTCCAACGTAGACAGATATGTAAGAGTGTTTTTAATGGGGGAAAATAAACATGAATATAAATGTATATTGACATTTAATTTCATTGTTATTTGTTTTTGTCTATATTGCACTTGTTTAAGGCATGAAGACAATGAAATGTACCGATATTTATGCATAGTTGCACATTTTCCTAAGCTTGGGTCCCAGGAAAACAGAATTTCTAATTTGGGTCCCAGGCTGAAAAAGTTTAACCCCTGACTTAGTTTTTCAAAGATGCCCTCTGGTGGTCAAACTAGCACTAATTAGCATTAATGGCAGCAATGGCTGACAGTTAAATATCATGCCATCGAATTCTGCAGCACCCCACAAGCTGCTCTGCAGTATGACGCAACTTTTAAAGGAAGAAACATTGTACCTCAACTGGTATGCCATCTAGCCCTGGAGGTTTCCAGGACTTAAAGGCTTTAATTGCATCAAGCAGTTCCTCCTCTGTAATTTGGCATTCACGTGGTTCTTTCTGTAAAGCTGTTAATTTTTACATGATTCATATTAAAAAAATCCATACAATTAACTTCGGTTAGTGGAGATCGAGGAGAATTAAATTAAAACATGTGCTTAAAGTACTTTGCTTCCTCTTTCCAAATATTGTTTGGTGAATCATGGTTGACTGTCATTTGTCACAAGTTTCAGTAATTATTTTTTGGTCGCATTTCTACGTTGAAGATTAAAACATCATTTGGTGCATTTTTCTAATATTACATCTAGTTTGATTTAGTTTTATAATATAAGGTATTACAGTTTATCTTTCTTGAATAAGTTCCTCCATTTATTTTTGTTTTTTCTCTAACTTATTCTGTGCTGCTATGGTACAGTTTTCATTTATTTGTACCGTTAGTCCTTCTATTTCCTTTGTTAATATGGACTCTTTTGACCTAAATTGCTTTTGTTTTATGGATGAGTATTGAATTGCATGGTCTCTAAAGGCACAAGTGTCCCATAGAATAAGGGGATCTGCTGTACCTATGTTATGTCAGAAAATTCAGTCATAAATAATTCTGTCCGAATTAAAAACAAGTGATCATCCAATAGGCTTTGATTCAATTTCCAATATCCTTGCCAACGTGGAAATTCAGTCAGAGTAAATGTATATGCCAATTATTTGATGGTCTGAACGCATTCTGTCCCCTATCTGCACAGGATTACTTTTTAAAACTTTTTTGTGCCAACTCTTCCAAGTCAAGTCAAGGTCAGGTCTTGTTTTTGTTCATTTATTGCCACCAGGGCCCTCCAGTGTAACTCCTAAACTGCTTGCTGACTGTACATTGTACTGCATGATTGTTGCGGGTTTACTAATACATTACATGTAGTAGCTACGATGATGAAGGTAGGTTGTGTGTAGCGGTTAGAATTGGCTTGGAATTGGCCTAGTCACAGACAGCTGATGTGTTGTGCACTGAAATCCACAAGCAAAGGGAAAAGGTGAGAGGAGGAGACCATGTAAATGAGAGCAGAAATTCTACAACGAGCAAAATGATAATGCTGTTTGTATGTGGCTGCTATGAAAGTGAACTGTGTTTGCGTGTGATCAGGGGTGTACTCATTCCATCAATTCTGTTGAAAAACATTTCTTAAACGGAAGGAAACGGAACGAAACAAACCTGAATTTGTCTAATAGAAACTCTCATTTGCAACTGTTGGACTAATGATTACACCCTAGATCAGCTGGATGCAGGCAAGAGTGAGCAAGGTGGAATTGTCACTGTCTGTCACTTTGATTGCTCAAACTGTCTGTCACTTTGATTGCTCAAACTTTTTCTCTCGACCTTTACACCTATGTTGTAAACTTTCATTCAAAGGCTAGGTTGTAGCAACCTCATGATGGGTATAGGGGAAATGTATGTATCATGTAGTAGCTTAAACCTATCGATGAGCTGGATATGAATGACAGTCATACAATGTGCTGTAATAGAAATAAGGCCATGCTCATTAAACATCACCAACCTCAACTGGTGTAGATGCATGAGGACATTTTGAATTCAGGCTGTAGCACAACAAAAATGTACAAAAACTCAAGGGGTATGAATACTTTCTGAAGGCACCGTATCAGTATTATTTTTTAGAGTGGTATTTTTCTAACCTGAAAAGAATAGGAGGAATTTGGTTCACCCTCTTCTAGCCATTTCGTCTTAGATCTGAAGAAGGCTCCCTCTGCTTTCAGTTTATGCTGTAGACAAATCAAAACACATTGATCCTCTTCTGAAAGACATTCAGCAGGCTTCTGAGCAAGAGAGGTGATCTTAGTAATTACACTCTCTTCTTCACCTCTCCTGGTCTTGGCAAGAATACTCCCATGTTTTGCAACCTCATATTTAAAAATAAAAAAACTCCCAGTTATTACTGTATGAATTGTAATTTATAGCATTGTTCCAGAAGTATGTAAATACATTCTTTATCTCTATCTTGACCAACTCTATTAGCTTCCAATAGGGTGCTCTGACAAGGCCAGTATCAGTGTCACGTCTACTCCCGCTCTTTCCCTCCTGCATTCGACTTCGCTGGTTTACTTACCCCGGATCCTAGCATTCATCATTACGCGCACTTGCACTTCACCAATAGGCACACCTGGACTCCATCCCTTCACTGACTACCTCCCCTATATCTGTCACTCCCTTAGTTCTATTCCCCAGGCGGTATTGCCTATGTGTTTCATGTCTGTAAGCTACGCGTGTTTGTTCCATGTTCCGTTTTATTATTAAACCCACCACCTGCACTTGCTTCCCGACTCCCAGCGTCCACGTTACAATCAGACAAATCATTTTACGTCAATATAAATAATACATGTTGTTGTTTATAACAAGACAAAGAAAGTGACCAGAAGGGCCACAGTCTGATTGCAAAATACTTCCATTGAAATTATTATTTAGAGTGATCACTCCAGTGGAGTGTTCAGAACCATCAGAGAGCCATAAATCATTTCCCCACTGCGATCTCCAGAAGTCGATGACAGTAGAAATTGAATGAGACTCTTGATTAAAGCATTCATTTGTTTGGAAAACATAAATAAGTCTTTGATTTGACATGATTGCTTAACCCATTGAGTATAAGTAGTATAGTAGTAGTAAGCATAACAAAAACTGTCGGCCCAGAAAACAACCAATAGAGCTTGCTCACTGCTTATACTGCAGTTCAAAATAGCAAGTCTATATTACTGGCACAAAAATTCAAGTTTATTTTATTATATAAGAAATTAAAGTAGGCCTAGTAAGAATAAAGTGAAAAAGAAAATAAATACCCATTACCCCAGTCATCATGTGCAGCAAAATCACCTGGGAGCCAGGAGAGAGATCTGCTCACATTAGAGGTAGCTAGGTAACCTATTTTGACCATCAGACATCTGTCAAAAGGATGAAAGTCCTCATGGAGGAAGGCTGATTTTGGATCAATTGATGAACGCATGGCCTTCAACAAAGTAAGACCCTTCCCCCTCTTTTCGTGCTTTTTCCACAGCTGGCCACAGTTTCTCTACTTTCTCTGCATGCTTTCGAATGGTTTTCAGCAAACCACAGGTTGTTGTCGCGTAAGAAGGTTGATTTCTTTGCTGCTTTCCTAGTGGCATGCCAGTAGATCTGTGATATGAAATGGAGAATGATACCTCTGGGCTTGGAGTCATTCTGCCTTCTCGTGCCGAACATCTGCTAGCCTGTTTGGGATAGGGGGCAGCATTTTCACGTTTGGATGAAAAGCATTCCCAGAGTAAACCTCCTGCTATGGTCATATTATTAGTAGATCTGGATAGAAAACACTCTGAAGTTTCTAAAACTGCTTGAATGATGTCTGTGAGTATAACAGAACTGAACTCCTATGGCAGGCGAAAACCTGAGAAAAATCCAACATGGAAGTGGGATATCTGAGGTTTGTAGTTTTTCAACTCATTGAATATCGAATACACAGTGTCTATGGGTTCATATTGCACTTCCTAAGGCTTCCACTAGATGTCAAAAATCTTTAAAATGTTGTTTGAGGCTTCTACTGTGAAGGAGGGAGGAATGAGAGCTGATTGAGTCAGGGGTCTGGCAGAGTGCCATGAGCTGATCACGCGCGCACACGTGAGAGCGACCTGCGTTCCATTGTAATTCTAAAGACAAAGCAATTCTCTGGTTGGAACATTATTGAAGATTTATGTTAAAAACATCCTAAAGATTGATTCTATACATTGTTTGACATGTTTCTACGAACTGTAATATAACTTTTTGAACTTTTCGTCTGAACTTTTGCCTGGACTTGCCCGCGCCTCGTGAGTTTGGATTTGTTTACCAAACGCTCTAACAAAAGGAGGTATTTGGACATAAATTATGGACTTTATCGAACAAAACAAACATTTATTGTGGAACTGGGATTCCTGGGAGTGCATTCTGATGAAGATCATCAAAGGTAAGTGAATATTTATAACGCTATTTCTGACTTTTACTGACTCCACAACATGACGGATATCTGCATGGCTTGTTTTTGTGTCTGAGCGCCGTACTCAGATTATTGAATGGTTTGCTTTTTCCGTAAAGCTTTTTTGAAATCTGACACATCGGTTGCATTAAGGAGAAGTATGTCTATAATTTCTGCTTAATACTTGTATCTTTTATCAAAGTTTATTATGAGTATTTCTGTAAATTGATGTGGCTCTGAAAATTTGCCGGATGTTTTCGAGGCACAACATTACTGATCATAAAGCGCCAATGTAAACTGAGATTTTTGGATATAAATATGAAATTATCGAACAAAACATACATGTATTGTGTAACATGCAGTCATATGAGTGCCATCTGATGAAGATCATCAAAGGTTAGTGATTAATTTTATCTCTATTTCTGCTTTTTGTGACTCCTCTCTTTGGCTGGAAAATGGCTGTATGTGTTTTTGTGAAGAGTTACCATGGTAATATAACCAGTAGAAACAGGTTGCAGCCACTATGCAGGATACACCTACTTAGAAACATCTTTAAAAACAATCACTTGAAAGTAATCCCATACTAAGATGATGAATAAAGGGTATTAACAGTGGGGTTCAACGCAAAGGCTGGCAGAAAGACATAGAATGTCAGCTGGCTGTTTCTTATTGTGACAGTTGTTCTTATCCAAAGGGACTTACAGTACAAATAAAGTGCACAGACTATGCTTGTAGTGTTCACTGAGAAGGAGGAGGAGAGATACAGGAGGAGGTGTGAAAACAAACAGGCCTGCTATGAGAAAGAGAGAAAAATAACTCCCACAGAGTGGCCCTCATTTAGGGCTAAACACTGGTCCTTTGGGGAAGTACATTGGGGGGAGTGTACAATATCAACATTTCACAATCTTTATTTCAAACCGAGTTGAACAAAAGTCATGATATTATACCCGTAGCATTGATGTAATCAAAGCTATGCTACCCTATAAAGCTGTGCTTATCAATTATCTGGTAATGTTCCTGTTGTCATGCCAATAATCAGAGGTACAAGCGTACTTTATTATCATGGTTAGGGAAGTGCCATCTACCCACACACCTTGCACATATTGTTCACGCATGTAGTCGGTGCCTACTTTGATGTGTACTCAGTATATTAATACACCCGTTACATAAAATAAATACAAAATAAAAAAATCAAAGTGAATTTGTGAGTTTATTTGTCCCAGAGGGCAATTGATTTTGCAGACGGTGAGCACATGAGACGTACAATCCAAATGGAAAACAATGAAACGGAATATAATTGACTAAAAGTACATCATGAGCTGACAGCCATCAATATAAATATACGCAATTCCAATGATCAACATTAGCAGCAGCACAAAAGTATAGCAACAGTACAAAGTTACCTTAAAAATAATGCGTGCTGTGCCCATTCTCAAATCATCACGTCAACATCAAGAATATGCTGCCGAAATGAATCATTAGTAATAATAATAATAATAATAATAACCATAATCATCATCAGTGCTATGATTAGTTACTTGGAAAAGTAATGTATTACACATTGCTCATTACATTTAACAAAGATAGGCTACTTACTAACTCAGGTTTGATCACTAGCTTCTTCTTTGATCTGTGGTGCTGCTTTCCTGTGCTAGTCTACAAGTGCAGCTCTAATAATGGGCTGCTTAATTATCTACAGTACAGTGCATTCAGAAAGTATTCAGACCCCTTGACATTTTCCACATTTTGTTACTTTACAGCCTTATTCTAAAATGTATTACATCGTTTTCCCCTCATCAATCTACACACAATATCCCATAATGACAAAGCAAAAACAAATATCACATTTACATAAGTATTCATAAGTATAAGTACTCAGTACTTTGTTGAAGCACCTTTGGCAGCGATTACAGCATCAAATCTTATTGGATATGACGCTACAGGCTTGGCACACGTGTATTTGGGTAGTTTCTCCGATTCTTCTCTGCAGATCCTCTCCTACTCCGTCAGGTTGGATGGGGAGCGCCGCTGCACAGCTATTATCAAGCCTCTCCAGAGATGTTCAATCGTGTTCAAGTCCGGGCTCTGGCTGGGCCACTCAAGTACATTCAGAGACTTGTACTGAAGTCACTCCTGCGTTGTCTTGGCTGTGTGCTTAGGCTTGTTGTCTTGTTGGAAGGTGAACCTTCGTCCCAGTCTGAGGTCCTGAGCACTCTCGAGTAGGTTTTCATCAAGGATCTCTGTACTTTGCTCTGTTCATATTTGTTCATCTCTGTTCATCTTACTGACTACAGTAGTCTTTGAGTCCCTGCCGCTGAAAAACATCCCCACAGCATGATGCTGCCACCACCATGCTTCACAGTAAGGATGGTGCCATGTTTCCTCCAGACGTGGCGATTGGCATTCAGGCCAAATATTTCAACCTTGGTTTCATCAGACCAGAGAATCTTAATCTCATGGTCTGAGATTCCTTTAGTTGCCTTTTGGCAAACTCCAAGCTGGATGTCATGTGCCTTTTACTGAGGAGTGGTTTCCGTCTGGCCACTCTACCTTAAATGCCTGATTTGTGGAGTGCTGCATTCACGGTTGTCCTTCTGGAAGTTTCTCACATCTCCACAGAGGAACTCTGGAGCTCTGTCAGAGTGACCATCGGTGTAAGGACCGATGAAGGAGATGAGAAACAGGTACGGGGAGTCAACATTTAATCGGGAACAGACAGGTAATGAGACAGGCACAGCGTCGGCACACGGGTAAACAAGGACAAACAGCAATCGATGCTGAAGCAGGGAACAGAGCAAGGAATCAGACATGTATAGGGAAGGTAATGACAGTGTTGATAGAGTCCAGGTGAGTCAAATAATCGCTGATGAGCGTGAAGGGGGAAAGGCATGTGTGCGTAATGATGCCTGGTGCCAGGGGGGAAGAGCGGGAGCAGGAGTGACAGTACACCCCCTCTCTCTAGGGGTGCCACCCGGCGTCCCAGCTGGATGAGCCTGACGAGCCTGACGAGGCACGGGCGCTGGGCAAGCTGTCTGGGCGTAAACTCCCGACGAACCAGCTGAGGCATAGGAGCCTGACGATCCGGCAGAGGCGTGGGAGCTGGCTGAGCGTAAAAACCTGACTATCCAGTTGAGGCCTGAAATGGGATGGGCGCCTTCCGAGCCAAACGGGGCAAGAACCTCTTGAGCCAGCAGGGCGTGACCGCCTGACGAGCTGGCTTAGGCACCCCTGGTTACATCGGTGTCGGCCCCCAGACCCGACGTCACCACCAACCGGAAAGCCAGCACTCCACAATGCTTCGTATGGTGGCTTCAGGATTCTGTAAGGACTGCAGCCGGAGATGAGAAGCAGGCACGGGGAATCAACATTTAGTCGGGAACAGACAGGTAACGCGACAGGCACAGCGTCGGCACACGGATAAACAAGGACATACGCCAATCAATGCTGAAGCAGGGAACAGAGCAGGGAACAAGACATATATAGGGAAGGTAATGACAGAGGTGATAGAGTCCAGGTGAGTTCAATAATCGCTGATGCGCGTGACGGGGGGAAGGCAGGTGTGCGTAATGATGGTGGCAGGAGTGCACAATGCTGAGGAGCCTGGCACCCTCGTGCTCCAGGGGGGAAGAGCAGGAGCAGGTGTGACAATCAGGTTCTTGGTCACATCCCTGACCAAGGACCTTCTCCCTCGATTGCTTAAGAAGGCTTGAGGCCACTGTGTTTTTGGGGACCTTCAATGCTGCCCAAAATTTTCGGTGTCCTTCCCCAGATCTGTGCCTCGAAACAATCCTGTCTCAGAGATCTACGGACAGTTCCTTCCACCTCATGGCTTGGTTTTTGCTCTGACAAGCACTGTCAACTGTGGGACCTTATATCGACTGGTGTGTGCCTTTCCAAATCATGTCCAATCAATTGAATTTATCACAGGTGGACTCCAATCAAGTTGTAGAAACATCTCAAGGATGATCAATGGAAATAGGATGCTCCTGAGCTCAATTTCGAGTTGCATAGCAAAGGGTCTGAATACTTATGTAAATCAGGTATCTGTTTTTATTTTTAATACATTTGCTAAAATGTCTACAAAAACTGTTTTTGCTTTGGCATTATGGGGTATTGTGTGCAGATTGATGAGGGAAAAAACTATTTAACCCATTATATAAAAAGGCTGTAACGTAACTAAATGTGGCAAAAGTCTAGGGGTAGATATGTAGTATATATGCTGTATATAGAGTACCAGTCAAACGTTAGGACACACCTACTCATTCCAGGGTTTTTCTTCTTTTTTCTTTTTCTACATTGTAAAATAATAGATAAGACATCAAAACTATGAAATAACACATATGGAATCATGCTGTAACCAAAACAGTGTTTTATATTTGACATTATTCAAAGTAGCCACCCTTTGCGTTGATGACAGCTTGCACACTCTTGTCATTCTCTCAACCAGCATCATGAGTTAGTCACCTGGAATACATTTCAATTAACAGGTGTGCCTTGTTAAAAGTTAATTTGTGGAATGTATTTCCTTCTTAATGCATTCAAGCCAATCAGTTGTGTTGTGACAAGGTAAGGGTGGTAAATGGCCAAGTCCATATTATTGCAAGAACAGCTCAAATAAATCAAATCAAATTGATTTATAAAGCCCTTCGTACATCAGCTGATATCTCAAAGTGCTGTACAGAAACCCAGCCTAAAACCGCAAACAGCAAGCAATGCAGGTGTAGAACCACAGTGGCTAGGAAAAACTCCCTAGAAAAGCCAGAAGCTAGGAAGAAACATAGAGAGGAACCAGGCTATGAGGGGTGGCCAGTCCTCTTCTGGCTGTGCCCGGGTGGAGATTATAACAGAACATGGCTAAGATGTTCAAATGTTCATGGATGACCAGCAGGGTCAAATACTAATAATCACAGTGGTTGTCGAGGATGCAACAGGTCAGCACCTCAGGAGTAAAATAAGCAAATAGAAATTACATTCCATCATTATTTTAAGACATGAAGGCCAGTCAATCCAGAAAAAAACTTTGAAAGTTTCTTCAAGTCGTAAACACCATCAAGCGCTATGATGAAATTGGCTCTCATGAGTACTGCCACAGGAAAGGAAGAACCCGAGTTACCTCTGCTGCTAAGGATAAGTTTATTAGAGGCCTCAGATCAGCTTGGCAAATGGCTGACAGATAGCCAGACTCCTCTCTCCCCAACAGAAGAGGAGAGGCGGGGCTGGGCCGGTTTATTACACCTCACGCCAATCAGAAATCTTATGCAGTAGAGAACCCTCTCCTGCTCTTCAGTACCAACCAAAGGAATACCTTTGTCCTCCAGGAAAGTTTTGCTGCCCAAACTATAATGTCCAAGAAAGTGAATATTGGAATAATATTTGTAAGATAGGAATGTTAAGAATGGTCAGTTGGGATCTAAAGAATATTCATGTCATATTGCTTTTCATTTTGTAAAATAATAAAAAACTGTATTCACCAAATACTGTAACTTTGGAAGGAAACCCCCTTCGGCTGTTAAGTTTCCAGTCAATATGATGTTAACACAATATGAAGAACAATTAAAACATTTTTGTTAACTTAAGGATTTTAGTAATGTTAGTTTTCTAACAAGATTATATTTTTCATGTCCCTTGCACATGAACTAAGCCATGCCCCGAATGAGGTCAGAAGATTGTGTCAGTGTGATGCAAATACCCTTTCTGACATGAGTGCTTATAAGCACTCGCTGAGATTTAACATATTCAGACCAGCAGATGTGAAGCATGAGCTAAACGTTTCAAATGGTTGGAAACTCTGAAACTCAACACGAGTTGCAGAAGATAAACTCACTAGGCCAGAACATTTGACAGTCTGCAGCTGTGCATGTAAAGGGATCTAGAACTTTGACTATGTTCCCGAGAAAGGAAGGAAAAGATCCAATATCAGACAATCATTAGTGCACCTTAAAATCTGTTCTATTTGAACACTCCACTACAAAACCAAGACAAGAGAAGAAGGACATTGTGACCTCTGGTGGACAACAAGAGCCTTACACCCATCGAGCATTCCCCATAGAAGCATCGTTTGGTTTCAACAGAGAGACGACAGCTAAAGACATCTACACGTAAATATATTGCATTTCTTACCCAAATAGGCGGTGGCTTGTGTGCAAGGTATATGGTTACTGTGAGCGTAGTTACCAAATGTACGATAAATGTCCCTTTCTCCGTATCGCTCTATTTTCCCCAACCCCTTCTCCATCTCTGTGTAATACGCTGTCAGAGATGAGTGGTTAAGCCCTGTCAACCTTTTCTGATCTTTCCTTTCAATCTCCTGTTGAGGTGGTCTTTTCATAATGAACCTTCCATATGAATGCCTTAGACCTGACAACCCAGTGAGTACTGGTACTTGTGCCCCAATGGTATTATTCAAAGAAACAAGCTGTGACGGAATCCATGGAGCTATTGTGTTCCATTTCCTCATCAGATTACCATTACTCTGTGTTCTATTTTGGATATTCCAAAGCTGACACCCTCCCACCAGTCTAAAAGGATGACCTGGTGCCAGTGGGTTTGGCGACGGATATGTAGCGAGGGCCAGCAAACAAGAGCATACAAGTCGCAGTGGTGGTAGTTTTTGGAGCTTTAGTGACAAAACGGATGGCACTATGATGGACGACATCCAATTTGCTGAGTAGAGTGTTGGAGGCTATTTTGTAAATTACATCGCCGAAGTCAAGTATCGGTAGAACAGTCAGTTTTACGAGGGTATGTCTGGCAGCATGAGTGAACGAGGCTTTGTTGCGAATTAGGAAGCCAATTCTAGATTTAATTTTGGATTGGAGATGCTTTATGTGAGTCTGGAAGGAGAGTTTACAGTCTAACCAGACAACTAGGTATTTATAGTTGTCCACATATTCTAAGTCAGAACCGTCCAGATTAGTGATGCTAGTCGGGCGGGCGGGTGCGGGCAGCGATCAGTTAAAGAGCATGTATTTAGTTTTACTAGCATTTAAGAGCAGTTGGAGGCCACGGAGGGAATGTTGTATGGCATTGAAGCTCGTTTCTTAACACAGTGTCCAAAGAATTCTGTATGTCTACAGAATGGTGTCATCTGCGTAGAGGTGGATCAGAGAATCACCAGCAGCAAGAGCGACATCATTGATGTATACAGAACAAAAGAGTCAGCCCGTGAATTGAACCCTGTGGCACCCCCATAGAGACTGCCAGCGGTCCGGACAACAGGCCCTCCGATTTGACACACTGAACTGAGAAGTAGTTGGTGAACCAGGCGAGGCAGTCATTTGAGAAACCAAGGCTATTGAGTCTACCGATAAGAATGCAGTGATTGACAGAGTCGAAAGCCTTGGCCAGGTCGATGAAGACAGCTGCACAGTACTGTCTCTTATCGATGGCGATTATGATATCGTTTAGGACCTTGAGCGTGGCTGAGGTACACCCACGACCAGCTCGGAAACCAGATTGCATAGCGGAGAAGGTACGGTGGGATTCGAAATGGTCGGTGATCTGTTCGTTAACTTGGCTTTCGAAGACTTTAGAAAGGATGGATATAGGTCTGTAACAGTTTGGATCTAGAGTGTCTCCCCTTTGAAGAGGGGGATGACCGCGGCAGATTTCCAATCATTGGGGATTTCAGACGAAAGGGAGGTTGAACAGGCTAGTAATAGGGGTTATAACAATTGCGGCAGATCATTTTAGAAAGACGCTTGTCTAAAAAGCAATGGATACTCAGAAATATGATATCTTGCTAAATTTCACATTGTTTATACTTAATAACTTCCCTATCTAGCCTGTGTGTGTGTGTGTGGGTGTGTGTGTGTGTGTGTGTGTGTGTGTGTGTGTGTGTGTGTGTGTGTGTGTGTGTGTGTGTGTGTCCAATGAAACACTTCTTAACAGTAGCAGGGCTCTCCCCTGACATAACTACATGAATCATCTTATCATCTCACACACAGAGCAAGGCCCTCGAAGATCACATCACAGCTGCAACACCCCCCCCCCCCCCCAACACACACACACACAAACACACACAAATAGGTTTAATTTATTCAACGCTCAGTACTTAGATACACTCTTCATAGTTATCCAAAACCCCATTTACCGTTTCAGTGTACTACAATACTTCAGTCCTCCTGTTAGTCTTAATTGGCTATGAGGAGTTTAATTAAAGGTTTAGAGGGGAGGGAGTTCCTGCTGGAAACCTTAATGTCAGATTCATCAGTTCCTAATTAAAAGCCTGCCTTTGAAGATGTGAATACCACAGTGTGTGTGATACGTAATTTTGGTCTTATGAATATCTTTCTCCGCTCATACAGGAGTATTAAAGGCCTACTGTACAAATGCGGGGGTATTTTTTTACAAAATACTAGTTTTAATATGAATATTTTGAGGATTTATCCAACGGTTATGCTGAGGGGGGTCAAGGATGTGTTGTTGCCTACCCTCACCACCTGGAGGTCGACCGTCAGGAAGTCCAGGATCCAATTGCAGAGAGAGGTGTTCAATCCCAGGGTCCTGAGCCTAGTGATGAGCTTGGGGGGGTCTATCTCAATTGTTGTCTAGCAAGTCCAAAACAAACATTACCTGCTTAGTGTAAACTACAGTCATGATGGCACAGGTAAAACACAAGGAGTTAAATGCACAATCCTGATAATGCTAAATGCCGCCTAGTCGATGATCCAATCAGAACTCCAGTACACCATGTCATGAAAAAGGAAACCAATAACATATCTCCTAACCAGGAAGGTAAAAATGTAAACATTCACGTTACTGTTGTATTTTACCGGAGCCGGTCGGTAGCCCTGTACAGGGAGTCCCATTGAGACCAAGGTCGCTTTTACAAGGGAGCCCTGCATTTTACAATTTACACATTTTATATAATATAAGCAACAGTTAAAATACTAACAAAAAAAAATACAAATCTGTCAGCTACCAGGTGTTCAATCAATACCAGAACATCCAATTTCAACAAGATCTGTAGATCTTGTGCATCAAAACTAAAAGCGGATCTACCCAATTTGATGGAGACCCGAGGAACCTCAAGTGTTAACCAACCCTGTGATTGTATTTTTGTAACTCATGTCTTTATACTTCAACAGCGAAGTGAGGTACAGTTGAAGTCGGAAGTTTGCATACACTTAGGTTGGAGTCATTAAAAACTGTTTTGCAACCACTCCACAAATGTCTTGTTAACAAACTATAGTTTTGGCAAGTGGGTTAGGACATCTACTTTGTGCATGACAAGTAATTTATCCAACAGTTGTTTACAGAAAGATTATTCACGTATAACTCACTGTATCACAATTCCAGTGGGACAGAAGTTTACATACACGAAGTTAACTGTGCCTTTAAACAACTTGGAAAATTCCAGAAAATTATGTCATGGCTTTAGAAGCTTCTGATAGGTTAATTGACATAATTTGAGTCAATTAGAGGTGTACCTGTGGATGTATTTCAAGGCCTACCTTTAAACTCAGTGCCTCTTTGCTTGACATCATGGGAAAATCAAAAGAAATCAGCCAAGACCTCAGAAAGAAATTGTAAACACTGCTCTAGCTCTGCCACATTTCACCACAGATGTGGAAGGGCGATATTGGCGGAGGCGGTGGATTGAGACACAGCCAATGCAAAAAATATATATCTTAAACAGATAGATTTTGATGGGGATTTTTGTATTGTGTTCATTATCACCAGTGATAAAGCGCAGGCTGCTATGGTAGATGGCATCCAAAGGTTTAACAGTAGGGGCTGCTGCATTCCGATAAATGGTGTCACCATAGTCAAGAAGTAGCAGGGAAGTTGACTGTACAATCTGCATCCTGCTATTTAGGGATAGGAAATATCTATTTAAACTAGCTCAAGCCAAATGCCCAGATATTTGTAGGCAGGAGCCCGATCAATGGGAGAACCATCCAATGAATAAATATGTAGTCCATCTGAAACATTTTTGCGAGAACTAGAGAACAATATGTAGTTGGTCTCCGCGGCATTAAATACACGTTTTAAACCAACCAGGGCTTTCTGTAAGGCAACAAGGTCAGATTGCATCTCTGACATAGCCTGGTCAACAGTTGGGGCAATGGCATACATAACAGTGTTGTATGCATACAGATGAATATTACAAGTTTTAACAGATTGGTATTTATGTAAATAATATTGATCAAAGACAACAGGTCCCAGTACCGAGCCCTGCGGTACACATTCTGTAATGTCAAGGAAACTATATTTAACTGCATTAGAGATCACACATTGAGTTCTATCTAACAGATCATTTTCAAACCACCTGCAAGAAGCCTGATTCAGACCTATATCAGTCAACCTTTGAATAAGAATGTGATGGTCAATGGTATCGAATACCTTGGAAAGGTCTATAAATAAGGCAGCACAATGATGTTTATGATCTAAGCAATTGAACACATCTAAAACAAGTGTAGCAGCTGAAAAGATGCTATGTCTAGGTCTAAACCTGGATTGGTGCACGTTAAGAATTGTCACACCCTGATCTGGGTCACCTGTCCTTGTGATTGTCTCCACGCCCTCCAGGTGTAGTTTATTATTCCCAGTGTATTTATCCATGTGTTTCCTGTCTCTCTGTGCCAGTTCGTCTTGTTTGCCAAGTCAACCAGCGGTTTTCCTTGCTCCTATTTTTCCGCAGTCTCTGTTTGTTTCTAGTCCTCCAGGTTTTGACCCTTGCCTGTCCTGACTCCAAACCCGCCTGCCTGACCACTCTGCCTGTTCTGACTACCAGCCTGCCTATCCCCTTGTACTGTTTTGGACTCAGATCTGGTTTCTGACCCCTGCCTGGCCTGACCTCGAGACTGCCTATCGCCTGGTACTGTTTGGACTCTGACCTGGTTTATGAACTCTCGCCTGTCCCCGATCTGCCTTTGCCTACTCCCTTTGATACAATAAATATCGGAGCTCAACCCTCTGCCTCCTGTGTCTGCATTTGGGTCTCGCCTTGTGCACTTATAAGTATAGGGTGAGAAGTTAAAGTGCTTAGCTGAAAGTTTGTCAGGGATTCTCAACTTTGGAAAGGCAAGATAATTTAGAAGTTGGACGTTAGTTATCTAAGTCAGAAGGATCTCCTCCTTCATGTAGGAGGATCTTAGGGATAACACTAGAAGCAATTGTCAAGTTACAAAATCTAGGTCAGTGGTTATGCAATAAGTGGGGCAGAGAGCTGCAGTAAAAAGGGATGAAGTGAATCAGCCCCCTTTTTACATTAATCTTTAGCCAGATGAAGCAAAATGGTTATTTTTTCCTAAAATGGGACCAGAGGCTTTCAACCTGCAAGACGGAGGTGGAAGAGAGGTTGGTGAGGAAACGTAAGGTGCTCATTTTCGAAGTTAAATGCCCTGTTCAAGAAATGTGTCAATGAATCTCCTCTTACAAATCTTGTTCCTTAAAAGTTAGACTTCAAAATCCCCTTCGTAGGTTTCAAAAGTTGGCCTACTAAGGTCTCTGACGTGTCCGCATTCGTCGCCACTTGCACGGTGTGTGCGCAGAACAAGACTCCTTGGCAAGCTCCGGCTGGTCTCCTTCAACCTCTGCCTGCCTTTGTCACGAGTCTTCCCTTGTTTGATGGCAAGGCAACACCGCCATCCTGACCATTGGATCGTTTTTCCAAAGCACGCCTATTTCATTCCTCTCCCCAAACTACTCTCTGCCAAAGAGACAACCCAGCTCATTATGCAGCACGTCTTCCGGATCCATGGACTGCCTGTGGACATGGGTCTCCGACCGGGGTCCTCAGTTCTCGTCCCAGCTCTGGAACGCGTTCTGCACCCTTATTGGGTCGTCGGTCAGCCTGTCTTCCATGTTCCACCCCGAATCCAACGGCCAATCGGAGTGAGCCAACCAGGACCTCGAAACTACACTGCACCGCCTGGTCTCCGCCAGCCCCCGCCAACCCCACCACCTGGAGCCAGCAGCTTGTGTGGGTCGAATACACCCGCAACACCCTTACCTGCTCTGCCACGGGCCTATCTCCATTTGAGTGTTCCCTGGGGTATCAGCCCCAGCTCTTCCCTAAGCAGGAAGAGGAGGTCGGCATACCTTCTGCCCAGACGTTTGTCCGCCGCTGTCGTCGTACCTGGAGGAGAGCCCGGTCGGCCCTCCTCAAGACCACCTCCAGGTATCGACGGCAAGTGGATCGCCATCGGACCCCGGCTCCCTGGTGTTGTCTTGGGCAGAAGGTATGGCTGTCCACCTGGGATCTGCCACTCCGGGTGGGGTCTCGCAAACTGTCCCCCCGGTTTATCGGCCCTTTCCCCATCTCCAAGATAATTAGCCCCTCTGCTTTACGCCTTCTGTTGCCCCGTACCCTTTGTATTCATCCTACATTCCATGTGTCTAGAATTAAGCCTGTGTCTCACAGCCCTTTGTCTTCTATTTCCAGGCCCACCCCTCCTTCCCGTGTCGTCGATGGAAATCCGGTGTACACGGTGAGATCCCTCCTGAGGGTTCGACCACGGGGGCAAGGGTTTCCAGGACCTGGTTGACTGGGAGGGTTATGGCCCGGAAGAAAGGTGCTGGGTCCCCGCTAGAGACATCTGGCACTATTTTTGATAAGCAAAGTAATTGAAAATTAAGACATTTTGTGACCAAGCTTAACAAAGGAAAGAAGAAGGGATTCTATCAGCACAAAATTGATAAAGTAAAGGGTGATGGGAAAAAGCTGTGGAGAATGTTGAACACTATTATGGGTAGGAATTCAAACATGTCTGCCTCTTTTGTTGAATCAGAGGGTATATTTATAACAAAACCACATGACATCTAAAACTACTTTAATGAATATTTTACAGGCAAAGTGGTCAAGTTGAGGAATGCTAGGATTCCAACTGATGGCTCCATGTCAGGACAGGCAATGCATGTTTGAAATGTATCAAGTAGAAAGGGAAGAGGTAGAAAGGATGCTGTCTTTCAGATGACAAGTCACCTTGTACAGAAAATCTTGACTCCAAATTGCTTAGAGTTACAGCTAAGCAAATATCTACACCAATCTCTCATAGTGCTTGATGTATGGGGTGTGCCCAGAAGTCTGGAAAGAGTCAAAGATTATTCCACTACCTAAGGATAAAAAATCTGCATTCACTGGTCCTAATAAGCTTGCTGTTTGCAGTAAATTATTGGAAAAAATTGTATCTGTGCAAATCAAGGATTATTTCTCATGTAATGGTCTGATTTCCAGCATGCATACAAAGAAGGGCATTCTACAAGTACGGCCTCAGCGCAATTGACTGTTGATTTGTTAAAGAGTATGGATGACAGGAAGTTATTTGGTACAGTGTTGCTAGATTTCAGCGCTGCTTCTGATGTAATTGATCATGAACTGTTACTAGGTAAATTCAAATGTGATAGTGTTGAGTCTGCAGCTCTATCCTGGATGGAAAGCTATCTATCCAGGAGAAGGCAAAAAGTGTTCTTTAATTGTAGCTTTTCAAACAGTAAAGATATACACTTTGGTGTTCCTCAAGGAAGTTGTCTAGGCCCACTTCTCTACTCTATCTTTACTAATAATTTACCTTCAGTAATGAACAAATCAAGAGTAGTCATGTATGCTGATGACTCTACGGTGTGTAGCGCAGCATCAGAATGTAATGAGCTAACATATGTACTGAGCAGTGAACTAAGAATGGTGTCTGAGTGAGTTGATATGAACAAATTGGTGTTGAACATTTCTAAAACTAAATGTATTGTATTTGGTTCCCGATATATGCTTGCTGATGATCCCCAGTTTAATTTGTTGATGAATAGAAAGCATGCGGAGCATGTGAAAAAAAACGAATCTACTAGACGTCATGTTGGACGCAGATTTATCATGGTCAGAACACATAGATAATATTGTTATTAAGATGGGTAAGGGCATTGCTGTCACAAGAACATTTTCAGAGTATGTAACATCTAGCACACTGAATCAGGTGATTCAATCCCTGGTCCTATCACACTTAGAGTACTGTCCAGTTTCATGGTCAACACAGCAATGAAAGCTATAAACAATTTAAATGGCTCAAAACAGGGCTGGCAGATTGTCTTCATTGCTCTAACCGTATGAATATTATCCAAATGCATCAGAATCTCTCATGGCTTCACGTTAAAAATAAATTACGCTCTCGTCTTCTGATGTTCTTTAGGAATGTTATATTTTTCAACAAACCACAGTATTTTTCAGTCCAGTTAGTACATACTAGCAACACGCATAACCACCAAACCAGACAGGCAAATTCAGGGCAGCTAATAGATCCATAGCTTAATGGAACTCTTTACCAATACATATTTCTCAGGCAAAAAGAAAATCCACCTTCAAGAAAAAAAAAAAAACATCTAATACCATATGACTGGACAGCAAATAGAAAGTATCAACTGAATGTTAAATGTGTTTCCTGGGGGCTGTCCTCTCCCAGCGTTCTGCCCAGGACCAAAAGCTTTCCTCTCCCATTGTCTTAACCCTGGTTAGAGGAACTATGATGTGGTTAATTGAGAACTCCTCATGGTCAAGATGGTGTTGGAGGAGTGGAAGCACTAATTGCAGCGGGCGGAACACCCTTTCTTAGTGTTGACGGACCATAAGAATCTGGAATATCTCCACATCGCCAAGTGCCTCAACTCTAGGGAGGCCCATTGCGCCCTGTTATTCACATGTTTCACTCTCTCCTACTGGCCTGGGACCGAGATCGGAGAAGTCTGACACTCTCATGGTTGTATTGCCCCACTGCTACTCCATCTGACCCCGAGACCATCCTCCCTACACCCTGTCTAGTGGCTGCAGTCATCTGGGGTGTAGAGAGCCTGGTCCGGAACCCGAGGTGGTCCGGCTAACCAAATGTTTGTCCCGGACTCTGCCCGTTCCCCGGTCCTGGAATGGGCACATCCAGGTACCTGTCGTCGCCTGCACTGTGTGTGCACAAAATAAGACTCAGCAGAAAGCTATGGATGGCCTTCTTCAACCACTCCCTGTTCCTCATCGCCGCTGGTCCCTTTATCTCTGGACTTTGTGACTGGGCTTACCCGTCAGACGGCAACACTACTATCCTGACGGTGGTAGATAGGTTTTCTAAAGCCCCCCCATTTCATTCCCCTTCCCAAGTTACCCTCAGTTAAGGAGACGGCTCAGCTCATGGTGCAGCACGTCTTCCAGATCCATGGACTTCTGGTCGACATGGTCTCCGATCGTGGTTCCCAGTTCATGTCCTGGTTCTGGAAGGCATTCTGCACCCTCATTGGATCATCAGCCAGCCTGTCCTCTGGTTTCCATCCCCAATCTAACATCCAATCGGAGCGAGTCAATCAGGACCTGGAGATGGCCAGTCGGTGCCTCGTCTCCGCCAACCCCACCACCTGGAGCCAGCTACTTGTGTGGGAGGAAAATGCCCGTAACACCCTTTCCTGCTCGGCCACTGTATTCTCACCCTTCGAATGTGTTCCTTGGGATGTCAGCCCCCGCTCTTCCCTGAGCAAGAAGAAGAAATCAGCAAACCCTCTGCCCAGATGTTAATTTGTCACTGTCGCCGTACCTGGAAGAGAGCCGGGCCTCTCTTTTGAAGACCACATACAAGTTTCGGCAACAAGCGAATCACCACTGGACCCCTGCTCCCCGCTATCGGCTCGGACAGAGGGTATGGCTGTACACTTGGGACCTGCCCCTCTGGGTGGAGTCCCGTAAACGTTCTTCCCATTTCATTGTCCCTTTCCCAATCTCTAAAATCCTTAGCCCCTCTGCTGTTCGTCTTCTGTTGCCCTGCACCCTCCGTATCCATCCTAAGTTTCATGTGTCTAATATAAAGCCTGTGTCTCACTGTCCTTTGTCTTCTGTTTCCAGGCCCACCCCTCTCCCCCGTCTCATTGATGGCCATCCGGCTTACACGGTGAGGCGCCTCCTGATTGTTCGACCTAGAGAAAGGGGATTCCAGTACCTGGTTGACTGGGAGGGTTATGGTCCAGAGGAGAGGTGCTGGGTCCCTGCTAAGAACATCCTGGACCCAGCCCTCATCGCTGAGTTCCACTGCCGGAGCCACTAGAGGGGGGGTACTGTCACTCTGACCAGTTTCACCTGGCTTTGTGCTTGTCTCCACCCCCTTCCAGGTGTCGACCATCTTCCCCATTATCCCCAGAGCATTTATACAGTACATCTGTTTGTCTGTTGGCAGTTCGTCTTGTCTTGTCAGGTCTTACTGGCGTGCTTTCCCGTTTTCCTGTTTCTCCAGTGTTTGTTTCCTAGTTGTTCCATTTCTGACCATTCTAACTGCCCTGACCCTGAGCCTGCCTGCCATCCTGTACCTGCCTGACTCTGACCTGATTACGAACCTCTGCCTGTCCTCGACCTGCCCTTTGCCCCGTGCTATAATAAATTATTGAGAACTGTACTATCTGCCTCCTGTGTCTGTATCTGGGTCATATCCTGAGTCATGATAACATACACACACACACACACTTCTACACTCATCATGTGCTGCTGCTTCTCTGTTCTTTATTTTACTCTTATTATTATCAAACCGGATGTCTAGTTGCTTTACCCTGCCTTCATATACATGTCTGCCTGAAATACCTCGTACCCCTGTACATCGATATGGTACTGGTACTCCCAGCAGATAGCTCAATTCTTGTGTATTTTTGTTCCTCTTCACAGCAAATTCTCCAGTGTTAAATTAACACCGACAGTGTTACATTTAAAACTGGTCCAGTATCTATACAAGTCCACACTTTTCAGTGTTAAATTAACACACTGCTTAGTGTAAAGCCTTATTTTAATATTTCCCAGAGTGCCTTGCATTTCTGGTTAATTACAGATGTACTAGTCATTACTGTATTTGTTAGTGACAGAGACGTGGTTGTTGCAGCCTTTTTTCTGGTGAGATCCTAAGCTAATATGTCATCAATAAATTATATTATTCAAAACAATACAAGTATTTAATGAGGCCTTATTTCAAGGGCCTAGCTTTAAGTTATTAAGGGCCAAGGTTTACGCTAATACAGTGGCCTGAAACTCATGGTTTTCAGGCCTGCAAGTTACATTATGCTGGCTTGCAAAGTGATGTGTTATTCATATTGAAATCCAGCCAGAGTGGGGATATCTAACATTTTGAATTGTTATTCACTCGCAACCTGTTTTCAGAATGACTGCCGGGTTGGGAAGTCTAAGCTATTAGACTCCCTAAACCATCTAACATGGAACCACCATTTCAGTAACGGATGCAATAAGTCCAAGTAACAATTGGATTCATTTAGATTTTTTTAATAGAATAAGATGAATTAATCAATCAACGTAAAGACTTTTAAAAAGGCTAATCTACGTCACTGGGTCACTCGTGTTTTATCAGCAATTAAACTTATGCAGACTTATTATAAAGACACTCTTACAGTATGATGACCATCGATCAAAGTCTTGTCCTCAACCCTAAACTTTGTCTACACTGAACAAAAATGTTACGTGTAAAGTGTTGGCCCCATGTTTCATGAGCTGGTTGAGAGAATGAGCTGGTTGAGAGAATGAGCTGGTTGAGAGAATGCCAAGAGTGTGCAAAGCTGTCATCAAGGCAAAGGGTGGCTTCTTTGAAGAATCTCAAATCTCAAATATGTTTTGATTTGTTTAACACTTTTTTGATTACGAGATGATTCCATATGTGTTATTTCATAGTTTTGATGTCTTCACTATTCTTCTTCAATGTAGAAAATAGTGAAAATAAATAAAAACCCTGGAATGAGTAGGTGTGTCCAAACTTTTGACTGGTACTGTATGTAAATTAGATATTTCTGTATTTCATTTTCAATACATTTGCAAAACTATTTAAAAACATGCTTTCTTTGTCATTATAGGATTTTGTGTGTAGATGTGTGAGAAGAAAAAAAAATCATTAATTTTGAATTCAACACAGAAATATGTGAAAAAAGTCAAGGGGTATGAAAACCTTCTGAATTTACTGTAAAAAATACTACATCTGGCTTGGTGTGGATTTCCAATCGGAGGTGTACAATTCTTTATAGAAACGGGAGAATCTGGGCCTCTCAAGTGGCAGTGCTAGAGATGATACTCCAGACCTGGGTTCATTCCCCGGCTGTGCCACAACCGGCCGTGTCTGGAAGTCCTATAGGACGGCACACAATTGGTCCAGCATCGTTAGGGGAGAGTTAGGGGAGGGTTTGGCCAGTGGGGCTTTACTTGGCTCATTGTGCTCTAGTGACTCCTTGTGGAGGGCCGGGTGCCTGCAGGCTGACACCGGGGGCCTGCAGGCTGACACCGGTCGCCAGTTGAACGTTGTTTCACCCGACTCATTGGTGCGGTTGGCTTCTGGGTTAAGCTGGCGGGTGTTAAGGTGCATGGTTAGGCGAGTCATATTTCGTAGGACGCATGACTCCACCTTCGCTGCTCCCGAGCCCGTTGGGGAGTTGCAGCGAGGAAACAAGATTGAAAATTTGGTCAAATATATTTTGTATTTTACCTCCTTTTTCTCCCCAATTTCTGATCTTAGGGGAAGGTTAGGGGAGAATCTTTGGTTGATTAATTTGGGTTCTGATAGTAATTCACCTGATTCAGATTCAATGTTTGCAATATCCGCTAATTGATCATTACTGCAAAGCTTGTTAGGCAGTAGATGACTTTGTCAATGGATGGCAAATTCTGCTTATCAATAGATTTAGTTCTGTCTGGACTTTAGAGAGAGGAGCCACTACCTTGTCTGAAAAAAGTTTTGTTTAGAACGCTCTAATGTGGTTAACAACTTTTCCAGTTTCGAGATCTTCTTTAATTGTGATTTTTTTTGTCCAGATGCAAATGCAGCTGCATTGTTTTTATTAAAACCTTTGTTTGCGTCCCATAAAATCCGAGCATCATCGACTGAATTACTGTTAATCATTATGAATGAATTCAATTCAGTTTCAAAATGTTCACAGAAAGTAGGATTTTGTAGTAAGGAAACATTAAAACTTCTTCTTATGGCTCTTTCGGGAGCTTCTGAAATGTGTATCTGGCAGTAGTAAGCATGATGATGAGATTTTCTAGAGAAAATAGAGAAGTAGATAATAGTACAAACTCGATTCAGGATAATGTTTGGTGGCTGTTTGAATAGAAAGTGTATTTTTTGCTTTAGCTTGCCAGGCACCAATGAGGTGGTGATCAAATACCATATGTTGGAGAGCATTGGTTTGAAGGAAGTTGCTAACTCAAGTTAGAGAAATTGGTAACTAACATTACACAGTGACTAGAGGTCTATGGAAACTGCTAGCATGCTAGTAGATACCATACATTTCCAGTCATTGCGCTAACACTAGTTAGCATTGGCTCGCAAAACTACCTCTAACTTCCTTCATACTGGATTTAGAGACCTACAAATGGTATCCATGAGTTCATCTGACTCAGGGGAAGTAAAAAAAAAGCTTCATTTCCAAAATCCCGAAGTATGCCTTTCATAAGTTAGTGAGAATTACTTTGACCTTGGGCCTCTGTAATTTCTTAGATTTAGAGTTGTCCTCCACTTGTGCAGCAGTTTATCCAATCAAGACCTGTAAAACAAACCTAGAAAAAAAATCTATAAATAAAGGAACCAACAAAACACAAAGCAGGTGTAGAATGAAGACACATTTGGTATTACTAACACAGAAGTGCATCCTCCTTGGTCCTTTGCAGAGCACAGACGGAACATACTCTTGAGTGCACTGGCATTGCATGAAGGTTGCTTTACATGATGAAGTACAATGTCTGAAAAGATGACATCATGTACAACTCCGCATCACGCCCCTCATGCACACACCTCCACGTGGGAATTAATGCCTTGTTAATCACATATGACACATATCAACATATTGTTATCAACAGAAAGAGGATACATTTTCAAATCTAAGAAATAAATGGAGGAAGAATGTCGCACGTCTAAAGATTGTTGAAAGTGACATGCCAGTGGAGAGCGACACTTATGATTAAGGTCTGTTTTTCATTGCGTCACATGTCCGCTCTCCATGGTGCTGACATGCTTGGTCGGCCGGCCAGCCTGCAGTGTTTTGTAAAAACCATGAGTGACTCCACAAGAAATGGTCACTTACTAGAAAATATTAATTGAATTTGAGCATAGTCAAAGAGGTTTTCCACCGGTAGGCCTATTCTTTTAGTTCTGCATCGCATAGCCTACCTACTTGGGGCGCAGGTAGCCTAGTGTTTAGAGCGTTGGGGGCCTCAAGGAACAAAATGGCCCGGTGTGGGAGCCTCGAGGAACAAAATGGCCCAGTGTGGGGGCCTCGAGGAACAAAATGGCCCAGTGTGGGGGCCTCGAGGTACAAAATGGCCCGGTGTGGGGGCCTCGAGGAACAAAATGGCCCAGTGTGGGGGCCTCGAGGAACAAAATGGCCCCGTGTGGGGGCCTCGAGGTACAAAATGGCCCGGTGTGGGGGCCTCGAGGAACAAAATGGCCCTGTGTGGGAGCCTCGAGGAACAAAATGGTCCGGTGTGTTAGAAATGCCAGGGCATTCAGGCCTGACTGTCCTGTGCACATTCCCCATCTTGACTAACTGGCTAGCCACACGTTTACGTTGATCATGATTTTTTGATTCTTTGATTATTACTGCTTCAAATACTTCTGCCTCTACTCTAGAAACATCATACATTAAATACCCACTAGATGGTGCTCAAAGAAAATAAATCATAGGCTCTGCAGGAAAAGTTTAGTCTCTCATGGACTGCGAGTGAGACTGATCTGTGTCAGCCGTCACTCATGGGTGCTGTATGTTGGTTAGCTCATGTTTTACAATGGCAACCCTCTGTTCCAGCTCTGTTCACCATGCTGATTTAGAAGCAACCATTCACTATATATATGGAGCATGCATCCTTCCTGTATTATATTGAACAAAAATATAAACGCAACTTGCAAAGTATTGGTCCCAAGTTTCATGAGCAGAAAAAAAAGATGCCAGAAATGTTTCAGATGCACAAAAACCTTATTTCACTCAAATGTTGCACATAATTTGGTTTACATCCCTTTTGAATGGCATTTTTCCTTTCCCAAGATAATCCATCCACCTGACAGGTGTGGCATATCAAGAAGCTGATTAACTGCATGATCATTACACAGGTGCACCTTGTACTGTGTACAATAGAAGGCCACTCTAAAATGTGCAGTTTTGTCACACAACACAATGTCACAGATGTGTCAAGTTTTGAGGGAGAGTGCAATTGGCATACTGACTGCAGAAATGTCCCCTGAGCAGTCCCAGAAAATGGAATGTTCATTTCTCTACCATAAGCCGCCTCCAAAGTCGTTTTAGAGAATTTGGCAGTACATCTAACCAGCCTCACAACCGCAAACCAAGTACTTGTGTGGCATCGTGTGGGCGAGCGGTTTGCATATGTCAACAGAGTGCCCCATGGTGGTGGTGAGGTTATGGTATGGGCAGGAATAAGCTACGGACAACAACACAACTGCATTTTATCGATGGCAATTTGAATGCACAGAGATACCGTTACAAGATCCCGAGACCCATTGTCGTGCAATTCATCCGCCGCCATCCCCTCATGTTTCAGCGTGATAATGCACAGCCCCATGTCGCAAGGATCTGTACACAATTCCTGGAAGCTGAAAATGTCCCAGTTCTTCCATGGCCTGCATACTCACCAGACATGTCACCCCATTGAGCAAGTTTGGGATCGATGTGTACGTCAGCGTGTTCCAGTTCCAGCCAATATCCAACAGCTTCATACAGCCATTGAAAAGGAGTGGGACAACATTCCACAGGCCACAATCAACAGCCTGGTCAATTCTATGTGAAGGTGATGTGTCATGCTGCATGAAGCAAATGTTGGTCACACCAGATATTGACTGGTTTTCTGATCCACACCCCTACCTTTTTTTTAAGGTATCTGTGACCAATTGTATTCCCAGTCATGTGAAATCCATATTTTATGGCCTAATGAATTTATTTAAATGGACTGATTTCTTATATGAACTGTAACTCAGGAAAAGCTTTGAAATTGTTGCATGATCCGTTTATATTTTTGTCCATTTTTGACCTAACACTTAGAAAATAAAGTTTGTGCACATGACTGAGACATTAACCCTAAATCATATTTATTATGATCATACGGCTGGGTGTATTGTGTGACTATTGGTGTTGCTATGGGTCACTAACCTCGGTATTGCCATCAGTATGTTATTAGCGACTCAGGTGATATACGAGGTGGTGTGTGTGTGTGTGTGTGTGTGTGTGTGTGTGTGTGTGTGTGTGTGTGTGTGTGTCTTACATACAGCAGCGGAGCAGGAATAGATTCATGGAAATATTACCGTTATCTCAAACCAATAACCAGAGGAAACGGCACTGCATCTAAAATGATCATAATAACAGTCGTTTGTCATGAAGAGAGCGCAAGGGCTGTGTGTAATAGCAGGGATACAGTATACTGTACTGTATATGTATCTCAGTGTGTAAAATGCTGGATAGTGTTCTGAGTTTAGTCTGTTAGTATAAGTGAAATAACCCTAATTTCTGGGTGTGAAATGGGAAATACCAGATGTGTGTGTGTGTTAAGCTGTCAGAGTAAATCACAGGTCTGTGGTGCTCCTGTCAGAGTGTGTTAACATCATCAGGACTCTATTTACACATGCCGACACGCGCACGCACGCACGTGCACGCACACACACACACACACACACACACACACACACACAGAGACAGACAGAGACAAAGACAAAGAGACAGAGACAGAGCGAGAGAGAGAGAGAGCTGCAGAGAAAGAAACCAAAAAGGATCTGACATGCAGTCACTTCACAGTCACCTGGTTTGGTGCATCATCCGTAAAGCACCATGCCAACCGCAAAGTTGGGTCAATATTGCTATTTGGCTGTTTTTGGTGCATCAAATTTAGAAGTTGTCCCTATTCAGGTTTAGAAGAAGTGACTGCTAAATGATAATTCCCATTCATAGAAGTTAGCAGAGCTAGCATACAGAAATCGGTGGTGGTAGTCAAAGTCATTTTTTGGTGACGATGACATGAACATGTGTTGGGGTTGACATCCATACAAGCATTATACTGTGAATTTTACCTTAACATAGTATGAAATACACAAAACAATAGCCTAAATGTCGGGTCATTTTGCTGGGAGGCAATGTGGATTTTCGGGATCTAGTTTGATTGACCGCTTTACCACTGTCTGTCATGGAACGTTGCTGAAATTAGAATCTGCATTGGAATAGTTCAACAACCCACAAAAACACAAACACTTAGAATGACTGTTGGGATCATTGTTTTAATGTGGTTTCCCCACTGCCTCTGTGCAGTGGAGTGGTTTTGAAATGTTGTATAAGTAGGACACATAGCTGTGTGTGTGTGTGAGTGTGTGTGAGTGTGTGTGTGTGTGTGTGTGTGTGTGTGTGTGTGTGTGTGTGTGTGTGTGTGTGTGTGTGTGTGTGTGTGTGTGTGGCCAGCAGAGCTTGATGTGTGATCCAGACTTACATAAGTCCAATTCTACAGTAACAGAACTGTGCTTACATTTTTCACTTTGAATTATATGCCAAACAAAAACCATTGATTTTAAAGTTTAATAACAAACAATACCACTCTATGCACAATGACTAATTTTAACAATTTACAAAGAGAATTGTACAAAAATATTTACTGGAAGAACTTTGCAGATCAAAGCAAATCTTATTTGTCACGTGCGCCAAATACAACATTTACACCTTACAGTGAGTGACATTACTTTGAAGACCATAATCAACAGTGTAGTTTATTTGATTATGAGAATGGGGGCGTGCTCGGTCCTCCTTTTCCTGTAGTCCACAATCATTTCCTTTGTCTTGATCATGTTGAGGGAGAGGTTTTTGTCCACACGGTCAGGTCTCTGACTTCCTCCCTATAGGCTGTCTCATCGTTGTTGGTGATCAGGCCTACCACTGTTGAGTCATCGGTAAACTTAATGATGGTGTTGGAGTCATGCTTGGCCACGCAGTCATGGGTGCGGGAGAACAGTGAGAACAGCAGGGGACCTTCCACAAGCTTCCCACAATAAGTTGGGTGAATTTTGGCCCATTCCTCCTGACAGACATGGTGTAACTGAGTCAGGTTTGTAGGCCTCCTTACACACAGGCGCTTTTTCAGTTCTGCCCACAAATTTTCTATAGGACTGAGGTCAGGGCTTTGTGATGGCCACTCCAATACCTTGACTTTGTTGTCCTTAAGGCATTTTGCCACAACTTTGGAAGTATCCCTGGGGTCATTGTCCATTTGGAAGACCTATTTGTGACCAAGTTTTAACTTCCTGACTGATGTCTTGAGATGTTGCTTCAATATATCCACCTAATTTTCCTTTCCTCATGATGACATCTATTTTGTGAAGTGCACCAGACCCTCCTGCAGCAAAGCACCCCACAACATGATGCTGCAACCCCCGTGCTTCATTGTTGGGATGGTGTTCGTTGGCTTGCAAGCCTCCCCCTTTATCCTCCAAACATAACGATGGTCATTATGGTCAAACAGTTCTATTTTTGTTTCATCAGACCAGAGGACATTTCTCCAAAAGGTACGATCTTTGTCCCCATGTGCAGTTGCAAACCATAGTCTGGCTTTTTTATGGCGGTTTTGGAGCAGTGGCTTCTTCCTTGCTTAGCGGCCTTTCAGGTTATGTCGATATAGGACCAATTTTACTGTGGATATAGATACTTTGTACCCGTTTCCTCCAGCATCTTCACGAGGTCCTTTGCTGTTGTTCTGGGATTGATTTGCACTTTTCGCACTAAAGTACGTTCATCTCTAGGAGACAGAACCTTCCATCTCCTTCCTGAGCGATATGAGGACTGTGTGGTCCCATGGTGTTTATACTTGCACACTATTGTTTGTACAGATGAACGTGGTACCTTCAGGTGTTTGGAAATTGCTCCCAAGGATGAACCAGACTTGAGGAGGTATACAATTTATTTTCTGAGGTCCTGGCTGATATCTTTGAATTTTCCCATGATGTCAAGCAAAGAGGCACTGAGTTTGAAGGTAGGCCTTGAAATACATCCACAGGTACACCTCCAATTGACTCAAATGATGTCAATTAGTCTATCAGAAACTTCTAAAGCCTTGACATAATTTTCTGGAATTTTCCAAGCTGTTTAAAGGCACAGTCAACTTAGTGTATATAGACATCTTACCCACTGGAATTGTGATACAATGAATTATAAGTGAAATAATCTGTCTGTAAGCAATTGTTGGTAAAATGGCTTGTGTCATTCACAAAGTAGATGTCCTAACCAACTTGCCAAAACTAAAGTTTGTTAACAAGAAATTTGTGGGGTGGTTGAAAAACGAGTTTTAATGACGCCAACCTAAGTGTATGTAAACTTCCGACTTCAACTGTACAGAAAGTTAGGTACACAAAAGTAGAAATATGCAATATCCTCCTTTGCAGAATTGGGTATTATTTTACAAACTGGTTACTATTTGAATATGAGCTCCGCCCCCAAACAAGACCAAATGTGTTGGTCCGGACCAAACCTTAATCAATTACAGATATAGCCACAGGATTGGAACTGTGGGTGAAGCAGACAATATATAATAGCCCATCAGCTTTGAGCTAAACTGAGTGAGCTCAACTGTGAATTTTCCTGGTACACCAAAAAAAAGTGTCAAGGGAAACCAGTTCGGATTTGGCTTCACACTAATCACATCACATCAAAAGCCAAACGTCATTGACACAAACTTGAATTGTTGCATCTTGTTGTGTTGTTTTCCTCCAGTGACTAGCTAGCTAAAATTGGCCCGTTCCTGAATTTCCATGGATGGAGATAGGGATTTGGACTTGTGGTTTTACTTAATTCTCAGTACCGGCCCATGATTATAATGGCAATTCTGATCCAACCATAAATTAATATATTGTGCCCCTGGCCTGACAGGGTGGAAGTTCATTATGCAGCTAGATGGTGTAGGTTAAACTAGCTGGCTTATCGTGGCCCATGAAAGGAAGTTAGGCTAGCGAGCAAGCGTTTTAGCCAGGTAAGCTAGGACAACAAAAGCGTGTGCTGTATGACATGCGTTTTGGCAACATGAAAGCGAGGAGGATAGCATTGGATAGTTTCTCTACAAGCAGGCTGGGTCAACATGTTTTTTCTACTTACGCACACACATTAACTTGATTTACCATGCTTTAGGTCATGTAACTGTTTGTTAAATGCAGTATGCTTTGTGGACTTCACCGGACAGATGTTGCTTTCTGGTTTTGTGATGGAACAAAGGTTGAATTTATTCTGCTACTGTGTTTTATTATTGTCTCGGCCTTAGGCTTATATATCACGGTGGCAAGGCATATGAAATAGTGGGCTTTTTTTCCCTGGCTTGGCTTCCCCAGTCATTTTACACACACACTGCTGAAGTATTGGTTTGCAGTTCACATCACTGTCAGTGAAAAGAGAGGGGGGAAAGGGTAGGCTAAACTCAGTTCATCTGATTGTGTTCATCTAAACACAAATAATTCAGTGATTGACACTATACATGTATTATTGCATGTTGGAATAACCAATCACAGTGAAATTAGATTAGATCTAGTCATGATTAGTTCCCTATATTTTTCCCTGGATTAGCTTGATAGCGGTATTGACGTTGTTGTTTGGCAAGCCAGCAAGCAAAACTTGATGTTACACATTATTCACTTTTGGGAAAACTGGTCCAGCCACTTGGTAGCTTAGCTATCATTAGTTGTTCAAATAAAGCAAAATGATGAAAAGTGCAATTGTAAACTATAAACCCACCATAGTGACGTCGGTGAAGAAGTTATGAATGTGGTCCCAGGCAGAGGGTTCTCGCTTGAATGTGGACACGCATCAGACAGTCGTTGCACTATGAAACCCATGGCCCCGCCCACCAGGCGAAATGGTGTGAAAAGTGTGCTGTGGTGAAATAGCAAAACAACAGCACCCTCTGCAGATAAAGTGTAAGAAACTGTGTGGCAATACAAAAATATTTGAAACTATTTTGGGCTAGGGGAGAGAAATTAAACCAATCACTGACAATGCACTACCGCGAGGTTGAACGTTTCCGGTTCCTTCCTTTCTCTAGGGTAGCAGTTAGCATTTCCAAGAGCAATCAAAAAATCCAAATGTCTTCGGAAATCATTTATACAATTATTCTACTAGCCAACACAAAAAACTTGCCATCCAAGCAGCCCCAGTGGATGAAAACCCTGGGCCTGCTGCATCTATCACTTGCAAAATGGCAGTAGCTGCATTATGTTCAGGAAGATGACAGAGTGCTTTGCTTCACATGCGTTAAAGCAGTGGAGAAAAAGCTGATTCATGAGGAAAATGTTCGACCCAATAGCAGCTTTGTTAAGCGGGGGATCAAAATGGAGAAAAGCAACCGAGAAGTTCAGGGAATATGAAAAGTCACACCTATACACAGAGTCCATTCAATCGTTAGCTGCTCTAGGTAGCACCCCAATCAGTGCATTGTTTTCAGATGTGGCTGCTACAGAACAGGGCACTGCCAGGAATGTCCTGGAGCTGTTGCTTTGACCAAGTCAATATCTCGGTCGTAAGGGAGTCCCTTTCAGAGGCGAAACAACAAAGGAACTGGAATGGGTGGGCTGGAGATTGTGTCACATGTGCCAGTGGTCCTTATATGGCCTGACTGATGTTGGCACCACTGATGTGAGCACCATGGAACAATTCTCATGCAGTGCTTCGACCAGAACCTGGAGTCACACTGAGTTTTGGGGGTTTTACAATGTGTGAAGGACATCTGTTTGTATTTAAACATTTCCATGGAACGGGTGCAGGGATATTGCTTTGATGCAGCAAGCAACATTTCAGGTCGTTTCTCAGGTGTGCAGGCTCAACCGAAAGAGGTATGTCCAGGGTTCATGTAGGTGCACTGTAGTAACCGTTCACTGGATCTAGTTTTGGGCAAGTTGGGGCGAAGGTTCACCTTCCAACAGGATAACGACCCTAAGTACACAGCCAAGACAAAGCAGGAGTGGCTTCGTAACAAGTCTCTGAATGTCCTTGAGTGGCCCAGCCAGTGCCCATACTTGAACATGATCAAGCATCTCTGGAGAGACCTGAAAATAGCTGTGCAGTGACGCTGCCCATCAAACCTGACAGAGCTTGAGTGGATCTGCAGACAATACAGGTTCGTGCTACCTTTTCCTGCACCTGCTGTTTCGATCCCACCTCCCTACACCTGCTGTTTCGATCCCACCTCCCTACACCTGCTGTCTCGATCCCACCTCCCTACACCTGCTGTCTCGATCCCACCTCCCTACACCTGCTGTTTCGATCCCACCTCCCTACACCTGCTGTTCCGATCCCACCTCCCTACACCTGCTGTTCCGATCCCACCTCCCTACACCTGCTGTCTCGATCCCACCTCCCTACACCTGCTGTCTCGATCCCACCTCCCTACACCTGCTGTCTCGATCCCACCTCCCTACACCTGCTGTCTCGATCCCACCTCCCTACACCTGCTGTCTCGATCCCACCTCCCTACACCTGCTGTTTCGATCCCACCTCCCTACACCTGCTGTGCTCGATCCCACCTCCCTACACCTGCTGTCTCGATCCCACCTCCCTACACCTGCTGTCTCGATCCCACCTCCCTACACCTGCTGTCTCGATCCCACCTCCCTACACCTGCTGTCTCGATCCCACCTCCCTACACCTGCTGTCTCGATCCCACCTCCCTACACCTGCTGTTTCGACCTTTGAATACTCAGTTATGAAAAACAAACTGACATTTACTCCTGAGGTGTGAACCTGTCGCACCCTCTATAACCACTGATTATTATTTGATCCTGCTGGTCGTCTATGAACGTTTGAACATCTTGAAGAATGATCTGGCCTTAATGGCCATGTACTCTTGCAATCTCCACCCTGCACAGCCAGAAGAGGACTGGCCACCCTCCAGAGCCTGGTCCCTCTCCAGGATTCTTCCTAGGTTCCTGCTATCCCTAGCCAAAGTGTTTATGCATCTGCGTTGCTTGCTCTCTGGGGTTCGAGGCTCGTTTTTTTGTATAACCACTTCCTGACAACTGCTGATGTGAAAAGGGCTTTATGAATACAGTTGATCGATTGGAAGAGACAGGGGCAGTGAGAGAGAGCAGGGATGTAGCGAAGAGGGACGTGTCCCAGTGTGAGGTATTAGAGAGAGGGGTGAGAGAAAGACGGCCCGCTGAGCCGTCTTAGCTGCAGGGATTTAGGCTGTGTAGGATGCCAAACAGTAATCTGAGACTGGGAAAGAAGCCACGTCCGGAGCTGATTTGGGGCCGAAGTCTTTGAGGACGGATTTGATGCTTAGAAGTCGAATTGGTGGTGTTGGAATGAATATGCGGCAGTGGAGGCAGCAGGGGATGTCATCATGGTGGCCCTCGGATGCGTGGTGTCATCACGCGGTAGGCAACATGGGTGGAGATGGATGTGGTTCCCGGTAGGAGGGACAGACATAGTCAACCGACCGGAGAGCGGGAGAAGTTTCGAGGAAGAAAAGGGGCACAAGGAAGAGAGCAAAATAACAAGAGAGAGAACAATGGCTGGCAGACGCCATGCACCGACATGAAGAGAACATTTCTAGACTGAAAAGGCCGGTCAGCAGGATGATCGAATGTGGCCAATATGTGGTGAATTTGCAACAAACTGTTCCAATGACATCGTCAACCAATTAGAAGACAATTAGGAGGCAACTACTAGGCAATGCCTACTCACAATCGGTTAAAATCACATATTTTCCTCTCTCTTTTTTTACTAGAAAACATAGAAACGCACCATTTTCACATGTTAATGTCGCGGTGGTGCTGGAGATGAATATGAAGTAGAAATTCCCTTTCATTCTTAACACCACTAACACTGATAAACGACACATACATCGGTACAGATCACACACACACCTAAAGGACACAAACTATTTCAAGTCCTTTAATAAGGAGGAAGGGAAGGAAGGAGAGAGAATATCACATGCACAGCAAATACAGCCTGTAGTAGGAGAGAGGAAGAAATAGACACCTATTATTTTCATGCTGACTGCTGGAGGACTTGAACACCCACACACTGCCCTAGATAGGACTGTCTCTCTCTCACACATACATACAAATACCCTGCCCTAGATAGCAGTGACTCAAAGAGATTCCCTATTATTATATTATCAACACAACACTAATTTCTTCACACCCTCCATACCGTATCCTGAGAAATAATGTAGCCAGAGAAAGTGATTAGAAGCACTGACTACACAAATTAAATTGACATTTCTCACATAGTGTTTGTTTGCTCATAAAAGTGAGATCATTTAAAAAATCCAGTGGTAAGAAAAATAATGTGGATTTCTGCATAAATTCTGTCATAAAAATGTGATCTGATCTTATCTATGTCACGACAATAGACAAACCCAGTCTCCTTAAACTAATAACACACAAACAATTATACGTTTTAATGTCTTTACTGAACACACCGTGTAAACATTCACAGTGCAGGGTGGGAAAAGTATGTGAACCCTCGGATTTAATAACTGGTTGATCTTCCTTTGGCAGCAATAACCTCAACCAAACGTTTTCTGTAGTTGCGGATCAGACCTGCACAACGGTCAGGAGGAATTTTGGACCATTCCTCTTTACAAAACTGTTTCAGTTCAGCAATATTCTTCAGATCTCTGGTGTAAAACCACTCTCTTGAGGTCATGCCACAGCATCTCAATCAGGTTGAGGTCAGGATTCTGACTGGGCCACTCCAAAAGGAGTATTTTCTTCTGCTGAAGCCATTCTGTTGTTGATTTACTTCTGTGTTTTGGGTCGTTGTCCTGTTGCATCATCCAACTCCTGTTGAGCTTCAATTGGCAGACAGATAGCCTTACATTCTCCTGCAAAATGTCTTGATAAACTTGGGAATTCATTTTTAAGTCAACGATAGCAAGCTGTCCAGGCAAAACAGTCCCAAGCCATAATGCTCCCGACCACCATACTTTACAGTTGGGATGAGGTTTTGATGTCGGTGTGCTGTGCCTTTTTTTCTCCACACATAGTGTTGTGTGATCCTTCCAAACAACTCAGTAGCTTCTTCTGGGGTTTCCTCCCATGAGCACCATTCTTGTTTAGTGTTTTACGTATCATAGACTCATCAACAGAGATGTTAGCATGTTCCAGAGATTTCTGTCAGTCTTCAGCTGACACCCTATGATTCTTCTTAACCTCATTGAGCATGTGCGCTGTGCACTTGCAGTCATCTTTGCAGGACGGCCACTCCCAGGGAGAGTAGCAACAGTGCTGAACTTTCTGCATTTATAGACAATTTGTCTTACCGTGGACTGATGAACATCAAGGCTTTGGAAATACCTTTGCAACCCTTTCCAGCTTTACGCAAGTCAACAATTCTGAGATGTATTCTGTTCGAGGTATGGTTCACATTAGGCAATGCTTCTTGTGAATAGCAAACTCAAATTTTGTTAGTGTTTTTTATAGGGCAGGGCAGCTCTAACCAACATCTCAAATGTCGTCTCATTGATTGGACTCCAGGTTAGCTGACTCCTGACTCCAATTAGCTTTTGGAGAAGTCATTAGCCTAGGGGTTCACATACATTTTCCAACCTACACTGTGAATGTTGAAATGTTGTACAGTACCAGTCAAAAGTTTGGACACCCCTACTCATTCAAGGGTTTTTCTTTATTTTTACTATTTTCTACATTGTAGAATAATAGTGAAGACATCAGAACTATGAAATAACACATATGGAATAATGCAGTAACTAAAAAAGTGATCAAAATATCCAAATCTAATTTATATTTGAGATTCTTCTAAGTAGCCACCCTTTGCCTTGACAGCTTTGCACTCTCTTGGCATTCTCTCAACCAGCTTCACGAGGTAGTCACCTGGAATGCATTTCAATTAACAGGTGGGCCTTCTTAAAAGTTAATACATGGAATTTATCTCCTTCTTAATGCATTTGAGACAATCAGTTGTGTTGTGGCAAGGTAGGGGTGGTATACAGAAGATAGACCTATTTGGTAAAAGATCATGTTCATATTATGGCAAGAACAGCTCAAATAAGCAAAGAGAAATGACAGTCCATTACTTTAAGACATGAAGGTCAGTCAATCTGGAAAATGTCAAGAACTTTGAAAGTTTCTTCAATTGCAGTCGCAAAAACCATCAAGTGCTATGATGAAACTGGCTCTCATGGGGACCACCACAGCAAAGGTAATGACACGTCAACTTCAACTGTTCAGAGGAGACTGTGTGAATCAGGCCTTCATGGTCGAATTGCTGCAAAGAAACCACTACTAAAGGACACCAATAATAAGGGCCAAGAGACATGAGCAATGGACATTAGACTGGTGGAAATCTGTCCTTTGGTCTGGTGAGTCCAAATTTGAGATTTTTGGTTCCAACCACTTTATCTTTTTGAGACGGAGAGTAGGTGAATGGATGATCTACGCATGTGTGGTTCCCACCGTGAAGCATGGAGGAGGTGTGATGGTGTGTGGGTGCTTTGCTGGTGACACTGCCAGTGATTTACTTAGAATTCCAGGGAACACTTAATCAGCATGGCTACCACAGCATTCTGCAGCGATACGCCATCCCATCTGGTTTGTGCTTAGTGGGACTATCATTTGACACAACCTCAACCCAATTGAGATGGTTCGGGATGAAGTGGACCACAGAGTGAAGGAAAGGCAGCCAACAAGTGCTCAGCATATGTGGGAACTCATTCAAGACTGTTGGAAAAGCATTCCAGGTGAAGCTGGTTGAGAGAATGCCAAGAGTGTGCAATGCTGTCATCAAGGCAAAGGGTGGCTACTGTAGGGGGTGGGTCCCAAAGACTTTATTGATTAAGGGGACCTTAAGATTCATATGTTTTGCTGCAGGCCTTATAATAAGGTACTGTTGCTATGTGTCTAAAAACCCTCCACTCTACATTGCACAAGCTATCTATATTCGTTTTTGTGGTTAAGCCCTGGCTGTTGTGATTGTTTGCTTGCAGAACTAGATAAAGAGAAGTAACCATTGTCTGGTTTTGACATTTTGATCTTGTGCGACAGTGGACAATGCTAATGAATTCAGAGAAGCTACTGTACTGGGTTGTCTTATAAGGTAACCTCAGCTTATTGATACACACATACGTTGACGTAGGTGATCATACCACTAGGGAGTGATCACATGTAGAAAATCAGCTGTGCCCTAGGTGAGGTGCAGAACTTACTCGGAAACATGCGTGCTATGTTCCCGTTGTCAACTTCTGTCTGCAATTGCATTAATAAATGAATGATTGATTTACTTAGATATTGTCTGATTGCTGACTTCACCAATAAGTAAATGATTGACAAGGAACAAGGAACCAACCCCGACACTACGTCGAAGAATCTAAAATCGAAAATATATTTTGATTTGTTTTAACACGTTTTTTGGTTACTACGTGACTCCACATGTGTTTTTTCAGAGTTTTGATGTTATTCTGTAGAATATAGAAAATATTTCAAAAATAAGATAAAACCCTAAATGGATAGGTGTGTTCAAACTTTTGACTGGTACTGTATTGTGTGTTATTAGTTTAAGCACAATGTGTTTGTCAATTGTTGTAACTAAGATGAAGATCAGATAACATTTTATGACCAATTTATGCAGAAATCCAAGTAATTCCAAGGGGTTCACATACTTTTTCTTGCCACTGTATATACATTTAATTCCACTAAGGTATTGAGTATTTAGCCAACTGTCAGTCAAAAACCTGACCAATCATAGACATCCTCAGAGCCATTTCCCAGCATCCTTAGCAGAAGGGAGACATTGGGTGATGCTCTAAACACACGCACATACACATGTGCGCACAGGCGCTCGTGCGCACACACACACACACACACACACAGTGCTTGTTTTGGTGCCCGTCGCTGTAGTGAGGTATTTTTTACCACGCCCTGAAGGCATCACTATGCCTAATGGGAAGTGAAGGGTTGTCCACTGTTGTTAGTGTGTGCCTGTATGTGTATCTGTGTGTATCTCCCGGCTGTGTAATGGGTCCACGCACACACTAGCTCTGAGAATGGGGACATCACCACGGAGATGAATGGTAAAGCGAGCAATCAGATTTGTCCTGAATGAGCAGTGGCTATGTGTCCTTCCTTTCAGCATTGTGCTTCTGTGCATGAGCCTTGCTTATGCAAAGAAAAATAGTAGACCTGGTTACATATTGAATATTTGTCAAAAGCATTTGTGACACCTGACAAATATGCATCTGTGTTTATGAATGTTTCTTCTAACCAGCACAAACTGTCTTGGAGGTTAACGATGGCCTTCTGTCAAGTTAGCGTCACCCTGGACTCAAGGATGTCTGTGTAGCGGCAGCATTTTTTCTCTCGAGGTCTTGTCATGACGTCTGCTGTTGTGTTGTGGTGTCGTAGAGACGGCCTCTATCTTGCACCTCTCAGCACTACATTTTTTTTTTTAAATGTACTGAATCTTTAGTCTTTTCAGGGTTATTGTGGAGGATAGGGAACTGTCCAGTCAGTGGGTTTTTCATGAGTAGGCCTTGGTCTTCCAGGTAGAGTCACTGAAGGCTGCACTATTTCAAAATGTTTTCGAAATGGTCGGTTTTGGGGGGGATTTGGACACATAACCCTACCTGGACACATAATCGCCAAAAAAAACCTAATGTTCTGAGTTGGTGTGCAGAGAGTCAACGCTTCATCTACTAAACACACTAACATGCTCCAGCATTGTAAGACATTTACACGTTTACACTTGAATCGTTTAGCAGACGCTCTTATCCAGAGCGGCCTACAGTAGTGAGTGCACTAATTTCATATTTTTTTTCCTCCGCACTGGTATGTGTGTGTGTGTGTGTTTGTCTGTGGACGTTCATGCGTGTGCTTGTAGATGTGCATAACCCATTAGGTCAGTGTGTGCAGAGGAACTATCCTCCTCCTCTCTGAGAGTCTGTGGCTCTCTAATGGACTGGATGGTGTTTCGTTTAATTGACTCATCCATCTCTGCTGTTTATCCCTGAGTCTCTCTCTCTCTCGCTCACTCTCTATGTGTGTTAGTGGGCATAATAATAATTCTGTAATAGCTCTGTCTAATCCTGGCTAATTTATATTAATATATCATGAGCTGATGGCTAAATAAACAGCCAAACGCAGTTGGTTTTTCACTAGTTAAATTCAATTATCTAAGAAATGTTTTGAAGTGTAGAGTGTAGAGTATATTAGGTATTTCTAGATATATGTAAATGCATACAGTAGAGCTGTGTGTTGATTGGTCAGCATCCAACTGTCAATCAAAGATAGTGGTCGCGTTCCACTGCTTAGACTTTGCACACATCAACCAATGGTTGTCCGCCACGTCATCGACTGTGTCATCGACTGACAGATTGCTGTAAAATACCTATCCAGGCGTTGTAATATCTGGCAACATCTAAGGCGACCAGTGTCAGGTGTGGCAGTGACCCACGACAAAGACCCTGCCAATCAATGTGGAGCTTTGTAGCAGAATGGCAGAGGACAGTTTGAATGACACTCTCTCTCACACACACAGCCCCCCATCAAGTTGTCTGACGCATGCAAACCAAAATCGTTTTAGTTTTATCCACAATTGCCGTTGTCTTGTTTGTCGATAGCAGTAACAACCCTCACATTTTCACGTGTGTATCTCCCTGCAATATTTAAACATGTTTTCCCCTTGGGCATTCAGAATTACACCCCCATAGAGCATCTCTGAGATTAACCACAGATTTGCATAAGTTAACAGGAAGAACTGAACATTCATTTTTTTTTTATTTTTTTTTTTTTTTTTTTTTTTTTTTGTGGACGTCATTGCGCCTGTGATCTTCACAAACACACACACACACATACTGTCACTTGCTTTGTCAGTGATTCCCCTCGGTCAGTTCTGAAGGACACGTGGAGGATTATAGAGGCTGATGGAGTTATATTGAACGAGTGGTCATGTATGTGTTTTTTGTTGTTGCCAATAATAGTTTTTCCAGTGACAGAATCCAGATATTGAACACAAGGCTAGTGAAACACAGTAGGTTAATAACAGCATGTGTGTTGCTGCCAGGCTGCTTTAGAAAGAAGACAGCTAATCAATAAACAGCATGTAAACACTCAGTGCTCTACAGGGGTAAATCTGTTGCACAAGAACACACACACACATTTCCTTGCTATTAAAGTAAATATTATGACAGGGAGACCCGACCCTCCCATACCCTCTCACCTCTAAACTTTGCACTCTCACCCTCATCATCAGTTCTCTTTTCCCTCCTCCCCACTCCCTCTATTCTTCTTACACTCCTCCCCATCCCTCGCTCCACCATCCCGTTTACTTATTCAGTCGCTTCCCTGAGGAGAGGAACATTCATCTCTTATCAGCTCCAACCAGATGCTGTGTGTGTGTGCGTGTGCGCGTGAGTGCCTGTGTGTGTGTGTGTGTGTGTGTGTGTGTGTGTGTGTGTGTGTGTGTGTGTGTGTGTGTGTGTGTGTGTGTGTGTGTGTGTGTGTGTGTGTGTGTGTGTGTGTGTGTGTGTGTGTGTGTGTGTGTGTGTGTGTGTGTGTGTGTGTGTGTGTTGAAGAGATTGAGGATAATCCCTTGCCTGCTAGGTTGCGAATATTAGTTCAGGCCTGTGGCAGAACCATTGTAAATGTGTGTGTGTGTGTGTGTGTGTGTGTGTGTGTGTGTGTGTGTGTGTGTGTGTGTGTGTGTGTGTGTGTGTGTGTGTGTGTGTGTGTGTGTGTGTGTGTGTGTGTGTGTGTGTGTGTGTGTGTGTGTCTGCCGCAGTCACCCAATGCTCTAGGCGTTGGAGGAGATGAGAGGAAACATTCCAGCCAGACAATTTTCACAAAGGTTATGTTACTTAACCTACTGTAGAAATTGAAATTACTCTGAACATATCTTATACATTACATTAAAACATCACAAACATCACAGGCATCATAAACAAATGATTAAAGTCAATCAATCGAAACAATTGCACATCTCAGTAAACTGGTTCATCATCAGGGTTTTAAACTGACCTAACGGCACCAGGGAAACCACATGTAATTCATTTTGTAAGTGATTCCAAAAATGGGGAGCGTTAAACTAAAAGTGGATTTACCTAGTTCGGTGGAGACCCTGAGGAATCTTAAGATTTAACCAACCCTGTGAATGGGTTTGGAATCTCATGTTTTTATACTTTAACAATAGTTAGGTACGTCGGAAGCTTGTGTAGTAGAGCTTTGTAAACAAAAAAGGGAGTAATGAAGTGATCTACGGGATTTAAATGAGGACCTTTGATACAGGAAGCAGTGATGCGTGTTAAAACCTCACCTGGGATAAAGCGAAGGGCTATAGTAGACGGCATCCAAAGGTTTAAGAGTAGTGGCTTCTGGATTCCAATAAACTGTGTCACCTTAGTTGACTGTAGAATCTGCCTCCTGCTGTTGAGGGAGAGGCATGATTTATTTATATAAAAATGCATACTTTAAATGTCAGCTTCTTAACTAGCTCATCCGTATGTTTTTTAAACGTCAAATTATTATTAATGCAAAAGCCCAGATATTTATAGGCGGGAACCTGCTCGACGAAAGAACCATCCAATGCTCAAATGTGTAAGAAAACAGAATACATTTATTCCACCATTAAGCACCCATTTTAAATCAACAAGGACTTTCTGCAAGACAACAAAATCAAATTGCTGCTCCAACATCCAGTCAACTCTAGGGGCAATAGCGTACATAACAGTAGTACAGTAGATAAGTAGTAAAGAGGACAGGTCTCAAAATGTACCCCTGCGGGACACCTTTAGTAATATTGAGGTAACTTGCCTTGACACCATCAGAAAGTACACATTGTGTCCTATCTGACAGATAGTTCCAAACCACTTGCATGACTCCTGGTTGAGGCCCATTTCAGACAACCTTTGAATGAGTAGGGGACGGTTGACACTATTAAAGGCCTTGGATAGGTCTATAAATATGGCACCTAAGCAATTTATTGAGGGGGGCAGAACGCTGCAGTGGAAAGGGATCAAGCAAATCAGCTCCTGTGGATTTTTTACATAAATGTTTTGCAAGGCACTTAAAACATCATTGAAATAAAATGGTTCAAATGAGGGGGAAAAAGAGAGTGCCTTGGACTGCAGCATTCTCTGCTATTTGTTTAGAGGTGAATAAAGGACTCCCTCTGGTGGAACTTGAGGTATTTTCAGAAACCTTTCTGTCAAATAGATGGCCAGCTGAGGCAAAATTGTAATTAAAAGCACCACAAATGTCATTTGTATATGTTATGGGCCAAGAGGCTGTCATTAACCTGCTGGGGAAATGAGGGGGTGGAATTTGACCACTTTAGCTGGGTTTCCACCACTCTTAGATACACAAGTCAAGAAGTATGTTGACTTTTATTTTTTAACCAGAGTAAGACATCTACTTCTCAAATGTCTGAAGGACCTCCAGTCAGAGTTAGAATCAGTCAATCTAGCCAAATCCAAGCTAAGTTTCATTCATGAAATCTTTCAGGCAATTCATGTGAACCATGGGTTAGAGCTGTCTTTTACTCATAATATCTTATATGGGGCATGCTTATGTCATGACGTTGGCCTGTGGGTACGGTTTATGACCCCCCACAAATAACTTTCTCCCTTCCTTCCCTCTCTCTCTCTCTGACTCTACTGAAGGACTCTTGAATAGCCTTTGTTATTAAACACAGAGAGTCTGGGAACATCAAACAAGTGGGGGGAAAGGAACCATATTTTGGTAATAGAACCAGTTGAAAATATGCATAGGTACTTAATGAATATGCTGTCAGTTCGGTTGTCATCTGAGACATTATGACTGATGACAGGACGACATAAACTGTATCTGGGAAAGTCTACACATTATAGTTATCAGATTCACATGCAAATGTTGTGCAATTTAAATGCAATTTAAATTAAACTATTTGTGAAAAGATTAAATGTAATTTTAGCTTCTAAATGAGAGAATTGGGTTTTCATACGGTTAGAAATCTGCTCAATCAGTGGCCCGCCCCTGTGAAGAGACATTGGTTATAAACTATGAAACACACCCTTCTCTCCCTCAACTATATAAGCCCTTGACGAAAATATAACTTTCTGTTCCGAGTACGCAAGGCCTGCAGCCTCTGCGTTAAAAGGGCGAATAACTTTCTGTTCCGGGTACATTCGGGCGACGGCCCGATGTCAGAAAGATTCAGATAATAACTACAGAACTAAGCCAACTTCAGCATGAGCTTTGGTTGCAAATGGTATGAACTTTGAACTCTTATTCACTACAGAAGTGATACCTCCTAGCCGTTGAGTTAGCAGCGGCCGCTGTAAACGTGGGCTAGGAAAGGACGGACAACGTATCCAGTCTAACACACAACGACGATACTACGACGTATCCAATTTACCACCAGTGACATTCTTCGGAGGACAGGAAGATCTCTGTTGGCCAACACGGCCAGCATCTACGACCAACCTACCGAAGCGCAGCTCAGAGTAAATATTAATTGCATTTTCCTTTTCCAAATGGGCGGTAATTTAGAATGTATAAGATACTGTATTTACACAGCTTCTCCCTTTGTTACTCAGTCTTCCCGCTCTTTCACTCAAACCCTACCCCCTTTCCTTTGTGTATCCAGCCATGTCGGCTCCGTCCACCGGGGATGTTTTCTGTATGACATAATTTGCAATCTGTGTGTATGTAATTCTGTGTGATTAGTTAGGTATTTAGTAAATAAATAATTAAAGCAAGTCGAACAAATTCTTATTTTCAATGACAGCCTAGGAACAGTGGATTAACTGCCTGTTCAGGGGCAGAACAACAGATTTGTACCTTGTCAGCTCGGGGGTTTGAACTTGCAACCTTCCGGTTGCTAGTCCAACGCTCTAACCACTGCCGCCCCTCAGGTGATATTAATTACAGAGAAAGGATTTTATAGAATAGTATGTCATATCATTTAATCCAGCATTGCCAACGACACAACACTTATCTCCAACAGAGTTAAACTGAGAGGTATTATATTTAAGAATCTGAATCAGATATGGAGGACACATCCTCCCAATCATGCAATCCCGGCTTTTTGAGGATCTGGGGACCCATGCCAAATCTTTTCAGTCTCCTAAGGGTGAAAAGGCGTTGTCATGCCCTCTTTATGACTGTCTTGGTGTGCTTGGACCGTGATAGTTTGTTGGTAATGTGGAGACCAAGAAACTCTCGACCCGCTACACTACAGCCCCGTCGATGTGAATGGGTGCATGTTCGGCCCTCCTTTTCCTGTAGTCCATGATCAGCTCCTTTGTCTTTCTCACATTGAGGGAGTTGTTGTTGTCCTGGCATCACACTGCCAGGTCTCTGACCTCCTCCCTCTAGCCTGTTTCATCATCGTTGGTGATCAGACAGTTGTGTCATCAACAAAC